>NC_090937.1:397526683-397833734 GCF_040938575.1 Ambystoma mexicanum | reverse complement strand
CTTCTTGTAGTCCTTAAACCACCCTGTGCAAAATCTCACTTTAGTTCCTTCTCACTCCTTGTCATTAAACATTGGAACATTTTACCTTTCTACATTAGATCTTCCTCTACTCTTTCTCTCCTCTGCTGACATCTAAAACATTTCCTACTATCATCTGTTGCGAATCAACGGTATTCGCCACTTTTCCTCAAGGGGGAGCCACCCACTTTGATCTTAGGGAGGGGAGCCCATTCTGCAATACCCTACCTAGGGTTATGGGAGAGAGGGACCTCACAGGGAGTGACTCCCCCTTAGGGGCAAGGACTAAATTGGCAAACATATCAGTGTATATGGGACTGCCTGCTGAGAAGAAGAATGTAACATCTTTATGTTTGGCTGTAGGCAATGCTCAAGTGAATGTATCAGAAAGAGGAAAAGACAATGGGCCTCATTATGAGTGTGCTGGTCTGGAAACAATGGTGCCGGCACCGTTGTTTCCGGACCAGCAAACTATGACTCTGCGGGCATGGGACGTCTCACCCGCCAGGGTCAGACCTGGCGGATGGATCGACTTGTTGACTGTGAAATCAGAAAGGTTATGCTTGATGGAAATAATTCATTGTAAGGGCTGTAACAATGGGTGGTGGTATATACTAGGAATGAGTGAGATAAAGAGGGTGTACTTTATTTTCTTGTCACATGGAAACAGTGAAAGGTTAACTCTTATGATACCTTGTCATTCAGGTTTATCCTTAATGCTAGTAACTGACTGATAATAACTTCCTAGCTATATGTTGCTCAGTTGGAGTTTCTCCTAAAATGGTGAATGCCTAGGAGCAGAATTTCTAGATCTGATAGGTTTATTGTGGTCTGGACTGACCTAGCCTGGAGTCTTCATCTTACAATGAGTCTAGCATGCCCGGAACTGTGGTCCTACTTTGTTATGCTGGTGATCCATCTAATGTTTCACCTCTAATTGTATATGTAGGAGCAGAGGGCTGGCAATGCTGGTTATATAACATAACATGTTCAACCATAGGGTTTACTTGAATTTACTTCTTAGTCAATTTTGATTCTATCTGACATGACAGCAGAAATAGAAAGCATAGAACAAAATATAATTAATGGTTGAAATACTTCTTCAAAGGTGGCAACTGGTTCAGACACTTGTTCATAGTGTATCAATCATAACTGAAATTGTATATACACATTTAGTCACAAATTAAATCATTAACAACAATTAAGACATTAAATAACATAAAACCAGCTGACAATACCCTGGGCAGACAGAAAATGAAAAGTCGAAAAGAAGAAGAGGACGGAGACTGAAAGGCATGAAAAATATTGATGGCCTAGAACTTTGCCAAGTCTTCCTCAAAGTAGAATTAGTACATTAATACATGAAGAGAAAGGAAAGCATTGTATATAAAATCCGTAACTTAATTTTTAAATAAAGCGAATACCGATATTTTTTGTTCCTTATTTTGCAATTATTTTCAATTGAGAATTACTTATACAAATGTTCTGTTCAAATCCCATCAAAAGAAGAAACATTTTCTATTTTGTATAAAGTTCACTATATGCATAAGGGTCTGCTGACAATTGCTGGTTATGCCAGGTGAGGTTTTCTGCAAAATATTTAAGGACATGAGCACTGTCTTTGGCTCAGCGGTGGCCAGGCCTTTAAGGCTTCATGACAGGCATCTGTTACCTTCTCCTGTTAAAAGAGGGCTGCAGGCATATCTAAGGTCCAACAGAGGCAGCGCTTAATTTGTGGGGTGTTTGCCAGGGCTCAGCGCTGGCACTTACTTTTGAGCCCTGGCACTTATTGTTTTAGGGCCTCATTACACGGACGGTGGTAACCATGGCGCTATTAGCGCCATTGTTGCTGCCGGTATTTTACGGAGTCCGCCTTGGTGAATGGCGGAATTACCGCTCCATTCCAAGGTTGGCGGGGCGGTAATTCCCCATTCACCAAGGCCCTTCCCCATTCCCATTTGAGCCCCCATAGCGGTACCGTTATTTGCCCTGAAGTCCCTCAGCGGGTCCCTTCCTTAATGTGTGGTCTGGCCACACGTTAAGGACGGGACCCGCTGAGGGACCTCGTAGTATGGCGCTAAGGGATTACTGGCAACGGTGCCCTTACCGGTGCCGGTAATCCCTTAGCGCCATCCGTGTAATGAGGCCTTTAGACTCACTTTAATTATGAAGTGGTGATAGTCAGTGCATCCATCAACCACAATGAGCAGGTGCAAGCTGTAATCTAACCCCAAATATTTCAACACTGTGGGGAGCACATATAGGTAGTGGCAGCAGTGGTGAAAAACTGCCCACCCGCAGTGTCACATGAGTGCTAAAAAATATTTTGCACTTTGAAACACTTGTGTATGGGCGGGCTATAAATAAAATATCATATCATATCATATTAAATTAAGCACTGAACAGAGGTGTGGAGTCTGGTTAACAGAGTACATGTGCACGTCTATTTCAGGAGTCCTAGCACTTTTCATAAACAGAGCGCTGCTCAAACAACGGTGTGGGGAGTGGAGGTGAAACCTGACTCAAAGCATAAGGAATGTTTAAAATATAAGTATAGAATCAAATTAACATGCCTGTAGATTTAGGAACAAAACACAGAGATCCTAATATGTTATTCTAGGTTATCATGCATTTGAATAGTGCCTTATATACCATTGGTAGGATTTCAAAGCGCTCTCGGTTGAACACCCTCGGGGACCGTAGTCCAGGTCAGTGGAGAGAGTAGGTTGCATATAGTGCTTGGGTGCACTTTGTATGTCTGAAGCCATAGTGGTTTGTGCGGGGTTGGCTGAATTCTAATGGTAGGTGTGGTGCAGTGGTTGTGAGAGATCAGTGTAATGTGTGCAGCAAGGTAGGTGGTCTCCGAGTATGCATTCTGGCTGCTGTGGGGCCTGTGTAAGAGATTATGTTTGCAGCTAGGCCGATTTCTTTTGTGGGGTATAACTACGTTCTAATAGACTGTTGAGGTGTCCAAGGAGTAGTGTAGGTATGTGTGCAGCTAGGCCGAAATTGATCGAGGGGTATAGTTGCGTTCTATTGTTTGTTGGTGTTAAGTGTAGATTGAGTATATTGGTAGAAATGACAGTTATAGTTGGCTGGAGGGGGGCCTGTGATGGTGGCTTTGCGTGTTAGCTTCCAGATGGGTAAGGATTGACAAGAACGGGTCCAGTCACAATTGTCTGTCTGAGGAGCTAGTTACGCCCTGGGAATGTGGTGGTGCTGAGGGTCTGCGGATGGTTTGTATGATAGTGGTTGGCATCTCCTGGAGTGATTGCGCTATGCTGCCTAGTGAGTAGTGAATATGCTCAGTTGTGGGTGTTATTGAGTTCTAGTTTCCAGGTAGATATATGCAGACAGCCATCTCTTGGTCTTAGAGTGTGGGGCATGGTCTGGTCGGATGGCGGTCAGCTTGCCTGGTCATAGCATACGAATATGGTCAAGTCACGTCTTACATTTGGAAGTTGCGGATAGTTGGATTTTGAGTGCTTGGGGGGCATTGTCGATTATATGGCACAACAGGGGCTGCTAGGGCCTTGGTGGTTAGGCAGGTGGTTAGAGCTTGCCGGGTTAGGCAGATGTGGGCATTTTGCCCGGGGTGCATACAGCCGGCATCTGCCCAACCCAGAGCCTGCCGGTCTCTAAAGCTGCCTTCCGTGCCCCAACAGTTACTACTTTTCTGAGACGATGCCTTATTAGCCAGCTTAAATGGCCTGACTGTTCCTGTTTTTTGAGATAATGCTGTTCTATCTGAAATCTGCCCACTGGGGGAGGGATTGTGGCCTTAGGCTTTAGGCGGTCTCTTTCATGGATTAGGGAAAAGCCATGTTTTCAATGCTTTACCGATGGCCATGCAGTCCTGGTTGTGTCGAATGTGGGGAGTCAGTGAATTCCACAGTGTTGGTTCTAAGGTAGAGTAGGCCAACCCTTCAAACCTGGCTGAATTGGAGGCTGGAATCACTAGTAGGAGGGCTGTGCTTGACCTAAGGGTGCATGTTGGGTGGTAGGGCTTATATATCACATACAGGGGTAGCCGCCTGACAATAGTTAGAGCATACTCTTGGTACTGTATGCCTTTATTCAAAAAGGAGGTTGTGGTGTTTGCAAAGGTCACCACTAATCTAAACTTGTGTCAAAGTCTAAAGAACCCCAAGGGGGTGAGAACTACACGCACATTCATTCGTACATGTGAGAACAAAAGTTATACAAGATGTAAATTTATTACAACAAACTCAACGACCAACAACACTCAAGGTATGGCAACTTGATGCTTTCGAGAACAATCAGGTAGCATTTTAGAGACATGGATCCTGAAGACCTTCTGCAGCAGAAAGTTTACAGAGGTGTAGGTTATTCGCATGTACTTATACTTCATCAAGAAAACACATTAGTTATAGACTGATGAATAATAAATGCAGAAAAAACATCAAATTCATTTACAACAATTTAGTGCAGTGAAGCATGGTGATAGACTGTAGTGAAGCATAAGCATGTCTAGTAGGCACTATTTTCTAGTGCAAACGCAAATGTATAGACAAGGTGCTTGTCCTTATAGAGTCAAGACAAGACCTGTATGTATTAGACATTAGTCTGTTAACTATAGGTGACCAACCCTTGGGTGGTAGGGCTTACCCTTCTCTTGAAGGTATGTCAGACCGGCCTTTGTACACTGCTCGGTGGGTGATGCATAGCAATTTGAACGTGGCCCTTCGTCCAATGAGGAGCCAGTGAAGGCTGCGGAGAGCAGGCAAGATGTGGTCCCTTCGTCCCAGTGCAAGAAGGAGTCTGGCAGCTGCATTTTGGACTCTTTCGAGTTTGTTGAGTTGGTAGACTGGTGCCCCCAAGTACATGGAGCTCACATAATCCAGTCCCGATGTGACAATGGACATAATAGAAGCCAGTCTGTTTGGGTAGGTGAGGTAAGCAAAGATGCGTCTCAAAAGCCTGAGGTGGTAGTGACAGGATTTGGATACATTATTGATCTGCTGGGACAGGGTTATGCCCGAGTCCATTGGGCATCCAAGGTTTTTGACTGTGATGGAGCTAGGAGGAGGAGTGCCGAGGGAGGGGGGCATGGGAGTGGTTGCGGGAGTAGAGCTGTGTTGCCACAATCATCTCTGTTTTTCCTGGCTAAAGAAGGAGGTGGTTTCTTGTCCTCCATAGGTCTATACCTCTTAAGCAAGCTGCTAGGTCGGGTCCTGGATCGGAGCTCATTTTGGGGATTCTCAGGATAATTTGAGTGTCATCAGTGTAATTATAGCAGGAGAGATTGTGGGAGCAGATGATCCCTGGCAGCGGTGTCATTTAGAGGTTGAAAAGGAGAGGTGAGAGGCAAGCGCCTTGGGGTACTCTGGTGTTCACAGGGTGAGTGGAGGAGGTAAAAGGGGGGAGGAAAGTGGGTTGTTTCCTGTTTTTAAGGAACAAGGCAATCCATTTGAGGGCCGAGTCTTGGATTCCTAGCGAGTGGAGTCGGTCGGGGAGGATTGAGTGGGTAATGGTGTCAAAAGCTTCTGAGAGATCAACGAGAACCAGTGCAGCACATCCTTCAGAGTCTGCCATGACTTTGAGGTTGTCCCAGATCGAGATCAGTGTGGTTTCAGTTCTGTGGCACGGCCGGAAGCCTGAGTGAGCAGGGTTTACTAAGGTGCTAGATTCAGCAAAAAGGTTGAGCTGAGAGTAGGCAGAGCGGTCGATGAGTTTCACTAGGAATCTGTTGTTGGAGATGGGCCTGTAATTGATTGGCTGGAGGAGGTCGAGACCTGCTTTTTCAGAGGGGGTTTGACATGCACTACTTTGAAGGCTTCAGGGAAGATGCCAGAGGTGAAGGAATCATTGACTATGGACCTCACCTGTTCTCCTGCACAGGTGGAGGTGAAGATTTCTTTGAGGAGAGAGGCAGGACAAGGGTCGAAGGGGAACATGCAGGTCTGCTACTGGACAGTAATTTGAGGAACTCCTCGCTCGAGATGGGGTTGAAGGAGTTGAAGGATGGCGCTGCAGGGGAGGTGGGTGTTACGCTCACCTGGTTCCCACAGGGGCGTTGATCGGACCCGGACAGCTGCGGTCTCCATCAATGTGATGCGTAGTGCCGAGATGAATGTCTGGACTGACCCGCATAATCTCGTATGCTTGATCTGTAGAAGTATTCTCCTGCAAGTGGAGAAAGGGATTTAGCCACCCGTGGATATGAGTGATAGCCCCCTCCCACTGTTCTTGTTCTCCCTTCTTGTCACCTCCTCTGATATCCCCTTTTTGGAACCTCACCTTATGTTTTTAAATGATGAGCTCTCCATCCTGCGTGGATTGCAAGAGCGCGTTGATGCCAGTTACTTCACTGGTTTGAAGGCGTGGGAGAGTTCCGGAGAGTATTGACTCTGAGGTTCCTGGCAAGGTTCGGTAAGTATCAAGTTCATAGAGTTCAATATGTCCGATGATTCACTCTTGTTCCCCCCTTCCTTCCTTGTCTTGCAACTAAGATTGTGAGAAGATACCCCTCGTGGCAGTTGGTGGCACTCAGGTAAGTCTGTATTACCCGACGCCGTCCGGTAAATGTTGCCGGTGTTTAACGTGTTGTTTTCTCTCCCTTTGCAGGTGCGGACATGAAGATGTGGAGAGTTATAGAATAATGCCTCCGGTGGTAATCAGGTAAGTCTATGATGATAAGGGTTTTATTTGTTGGTTTTCTAGGCTCACCTTGTTGTTTTCTTTTGTCCCTCAGGTGCCGGAGTTCGGCAAAGAAATGATGGAGGCAGCGCCGAATCGAAAGATGCTGCGAGGACTGGTGAGTATGGCGCGGCGCTGCAGCTGGAGATGCGACGCGTACAGAAATTATGTTCTTTCCAGGTCCGGAGGTGAGATGGATCCGAAATCAGGTGAGGAATTCGAAATAGTTCGTTTTCTAATCTTGTCCTTTTCTTTCATCTTGATTTTAGGAGCTCCAGATTCGAGGCGGGCAGGGCAAAAGACTGGATGCAGACTGCAGGCACGGTGAGCGTTACGCTGCTGGATGCAGAATAACGCGAAGCGTGTGCTGTTGTCCGGGCGTGGTTCAAATAGCCTCCAAAGTAGTTCCAGGTAAGAAGTTCCCTAGAACCACGCCCGAGTAAAAAATAGTCCCTGTAGAAAAATAGTCCCATCCAGGCATCACGTTGGCTTGGACTCACTAGCAGCATGGTCTGCATTAGGTAAGTAAAGTCTATGAGCCTGGCGCCTATGGCGCCAGGACTGATTTCCATGATGAGCCTGGCACCTAAGGCGCCAGGACTGAACCCAAACAGCCCCCAGCCGGGGCTGTAGGTGTTTTAATAAGTATCTGGATGCCTGATCCCGGAGCTGATGGGCTTGGTCCTGATTACCGGGGGTAGGCATCATGGCAGTGGGATCTTGAGGAGCGGGTGTTGGATGGGGTGAGGTTAGAAGGTTTGGCATTAAGGGTAGCCGTCCTGTTCATTGCAGTACTGTGGAAGTGTTGGGAGAGGGTGTCAGAGAGCATTTGCGTGAGAATGGTCCGGGCAATGGTTCATGAGGGCTTCACGAATTCCGAGATGATCCGGTGGAGCTCTTTGTTACTGCTGCAGCAGTTCATGATTCTTTTATTGTAGGCTTTTTTGGCCTATCAGATCTCAAATTTGTACTTACGGTGATGGTAGCCGAATATGAATTTGCTAAGAGGGGTTTTGGATGTTCCCCATTGGCGCTCGAGGGAGGGATTTTGGGTTTTGAAGGTCTTCAGGTGGGGTGTGAACTATCTGGGGGTAGGCCCTTTGTGGGTGGGATTGGGGTGGGAGGGAGTAAGAGGGAAGAGTGAGTCATTAAGCCAAGAGGTAGGTAGCTGTCTATCTGTGGTCGGGAGTGAGCGTAGCAGGGCTTTTGCCAGGTCAGGCAGTACCTTGAGCTTGTTCCAGCATTTCCGATCGTGTGGGGGGACAGGAGCGGGCCTTGGGTGGCTGGACTGGTGTGCGGACAGAGAAAGGTAAGGCTGAGCTGTCTGTCTAGATGAGGGGTTTGGGGCTGGACACTGAAATGAGGCTGGTGGAGCTGAAGATTGCATCAAGGGTGTGGCCTCCAATGTGGGTGGGACCAGTGGTGTGCCGGGAGAGGTTGTGTGCCTCTAGGCTGTCAACCAGGGTAGGGTCATGGGGTTGTTGGGCGAATCAAACCAGATATTAAAGTTCCCCAGTTGAGTGAGTGCCGAGTGGTTGACCAGGGAGGTAGCTAGTGAGTCATAGAGATGGTTGGCAGCATGTCTGTCGTATCCCAGTGACCTGTAGATGAGTAGGGCACTGTGTGAGTGAGAGAATGGGCAACAGGGAGAGTCTGACCAGCAGGGATTATTCACAGTTAGCTGTGCAAGACTGGGTTTTGATAAGTGAGGTGGAGATGTGAGGTTTGTGGTAGATGGCTACACCTCCACCTCTGGATGGTCTGTTGTGGGGGATGAGTGTGTAGTCGGGAGGGAAAGCCTTGAGCGCAACTGGTTTGAAATCATCAGTGATTAATGTTTCAGTAATGAAGATGAGATCGGGATTGTCAGAGGAAATTAGGTCAAGGATGCTGTGTCTGTTTTGGCCAGAGAGCGGGCATTGAATAGGATGCAGGTGACTTGATGGGGGTGGGTGGTGGTTCCCCTGATGCTTGTGGCCGGATTGGCTTGGCAGGTCTGAGTGGTTGATGGGGAGGTGTCAGTATTAATTGAGGGCTTTTTGGGTGGAAGGGCAGGAACAGTCGAAGTGGTCTGAGATAATGTTTTAGGGGGGGGGAGAGTGAGGTGGGTCGGGAGCAGGAAGAGGGAGCGTGCGGTGCCTGGTTTGCATGAGATGGAAGTAGGTCGAAAGTAGGTGGGGGTTCTTCAGTGAGTGGTGCAAGTGTGGTGTGCGGGTTCAGACTAGCTGTTGGGTGGGGTGCAAGTCTGGAGGGAGGTGGTCGGCGAGAGGTCATGTCCAAAGAGGGAAATTCAGGGAGTGGCTAGAGAGGAGTTTCTGACAGCAGGGCTGTGGTTGGTGGGGACGGAGGACTGATGCAGGCGAGGTGAGGAAAGAAGAATCGAGGGTGAGGGCTAGTCTCTTTTCCAGAGTTTTGTGCATTTGGGTGCACGGGGTGTGTGTGAGAGGGTGGGGGGAGGAGGGGGAAAAGGACAAGGTGCTAGTTCTGGAAAGAGCAAGGCATGTCATGCTGAAATAAGGGAAAGCTGTTGAAGGGGGTGGTTTGGAGATGGAGGGTGAGGGGATGCTGATGAGGGCGTGTGTGTGTGTGGGGGGTGTGCATAGCAGGTGGAGAGCAAAGGGGACTTGACTGAGTGGAGTTCGGGGTGGATGGTGGTATGAGTGGGTTGGGCCCGCTTAGGGGATGCTGGTTTTCGTTGGAAGGGGTGAGGTGGGGTGGGTCAGAGGTGGAAGGGAGGGAGGGTATGCGTATCGGCACAATGACA
This sequence comes from Ambystoma mexicanum, assembly GCF_040938575.1. Lineage (NCBI taxonomy): Eukaryota > Metazoa > Chordata > Amphibia > Caudata > Ambystomatidae > Ambystoma > Ambystoma mexicanum. The sequence continues at coordinate 397,824,292 of NC_090937.1, read as the reverse complement.
GGGTTAGTGGAGTGACATCGAGCTCCCCATGTATGAGTGTTTGATATGGTGTGAATTGAGGGGGTCCATGGGGTTTTGGCTAATGTGGGGAGGGATGAGGGTAGTGGAACTGATCTAGGAGGCACATTTCTGCAGGGATGTGCAGATGTTGCGATAGTGGCTGGGAGGTTGTGTTTGGAGCGTCAGAGAGCTCCTCTGGCTTCGGAGTTGGATGTAGCGCAGTGTGGGGTTCTGGCTAAGGTGGGGAGGGGAGAGGGTGGTGCAACTGATCCAGGAGGTGAATTTCTGCGGGGAGGTGTAGATGTTGCGGTAGTGGCTGGGAGGATGTGTTTGGAGCACCAGAGTGCTCCTCTAGCTTGGGAGTTGGATGTGGAATGGTGTGTGGAAAAGAGGGGGTCAGGGTCATTCTCAGTGATTGATCGGGGGAGATGGAGGGAGTGTTTGGGGGATATGCAGAAGTATGTTGGAACAGGTAGGGATGGGGCAGTATGCACTGTACCAGATAGCTCCTCCGTTTTAGAGTTGGAGGGTGTGTGGTGAGAGGAGGAAGTTTGTTTAAGGGTTAGAGTGTAAGAGGGTTCTGGTGCCGGGGATGGAGATAGAGGGGTTTAGCAGCGTGTAGCCTGGGTTCGAGAATGAAGGTGCTAGATTGGCAGTGGTGAGCAGGGCGCTGTGCTTATTGGCTTTCCAGAGGGTTTCTTTTGTTTGTGGGTTGGGATGCAAGTGGTGAGTGGCTCTGTGCAGAAGTGTTCCTCTCAGTGAGTGTGTTATAGATGGGTCAGAGTTGTGGGGGCAGAGTGGTGGTCTTGGTTGCTGCTGTGTTCCTGTCAGAAGGAATTTCCATTCATGGTCGTGGTCGCATGAGGGTGCATTGCGCCAAGTGGAAGTGTTCTGGTCTGAGTGAGTGGCTGCAGGTAGGGAGCGCTTAGGTCAGAAGTACATGGGTCGAGTGCGGCACCCAAGTCTAGTAAATGCAGTAACACCTAGATTTGAGACACCTGGATAGAGGGAGCAAGCGCCTAAAATGGGGGCATAGTAGAAAATGCAATAATACCTAGATTTGAGACAGTAGTAAGTGCAATAGCTCCTAGATTTGAGACAGAAGAACATGCAACAACACCTAGATTTGTGACAGGAGTAATGCAATAACACCTAAATTTTAGACAGTAGTGAATGCAATAACACCCAGACCTGAGGCACCTGGACAAAGGGAGAAAGCGTCCAAAATGGGGGCACGGTAGCGAATGCAACAACACCTACATTTGAGACAGCAGACAATGCAATAACATCCCGATCCAAGACAGTAGTAAATGCAATAACACCCAGATTTGAGACAGTAGTAAATGCAATACCACCCGGACTTGAGACGCCTGGGTAGAGGGAGAAAGCACCTAAAATGGGGGCACAGTAGTAAACACAACAATACTTAGATCCGGGACATCTGGATAGAGGGAGAAAGTGCCTAAAATGGTGCACACTAGTGAACGCGACAACACCTAGATTGAGAGAGTAGAGAATTCAACAACACCTAGATTTGGGACACCGGGATAGAGGGAGAAAGCACCTAATATGGGGGCACAGCAGTGAATGCGACAACACCAGACCTGAGACACCTAGATAGAGGAAGAAAGCACCTAAAATGGGGGCACAGTAGTGAATGCGACAACAGCTAGAACTGAGACACCTGGATAGAGGGAGAAAGCGCCTAAAATGGGGGCACAGTAGTGAATGCGACAACACCTAGATCGGAGACACCTGAATAGAGGGAGAAAGCACCTAAAATGGTTCATATTAGAAAATGCAATGATACCTAGATTTGAGACAGTAGTGAGTGCAGTAGCGCCTAGATTTGAGAAAGTAGAAAATGCAATAACACCTTGATTTGCGACAGGAGTAATGCAATAACACCTAGATTTGAGACAGTAGTAAATGCAATAACACCCATACCTGAGGCACCTAGACAGAAGGAGAAAGCATGCACAATTGGGGCATAGTAGTGAATGCAACAACGCCTAGATTTATGCAGCAGAAAATGCAATAACACCCCTATCGTAGACAGTAGTAAATGCAATAACACCTAGATTTGAGACAACAGTAAATGCAATACCACCCAGACTTGAAACACCAGGCTAGAGGGAGAAAGCGCCCAAAATGGGGGCACAGTAGTAAATGTAATAACACCTGGATAAAGGGAGAAAGCACCTAAATTGGGGACACAGTAGTCAATGTGACAACACCTTGATTTGAGACAGTAGAAAATGCAACAACACCTAGAAGTAGGACACCTGGATAGAGGGAGAAAGCACCTACAATTGGGGCACAGCAGTGAATGAGACAACACCCAGACCTGAGACACCTGGATAGAGGGAGAAAGCTCCTAAATGGGGGCACAGTAGTGAATGCAACAACACCTAGATTTGAGACACCTGGATGGAAGGAGAAAGCATCTAAAATGGGGGCGCAGTAGTGAATGCGACCACACCTAGATTTGAAACTGTAGAAAATGCAACAACACCTAGATTTGGGACACCTTGATAGAGAGAGAAAGCACCTAAAATGAGGCACAGTAGTGAATGCCACAATACCAAGATTTGAGACAGTAGAAAATGCAACAACAACCTAGGCTTGGGACACCTGGACAGAGTGAGAGAGCATCTAAAATGGGGGCACATTAGTGAATGCGAAAACGGCTAGACCTGAGACACCTCGATAGAGGGAGAAAGCACCTAAAATGGGGGCACAGTAGTGAATGCAACAACACCTAGATTTGAGACACCTGGATAGAAGGAAAAAGCGCCTAAAATGGGGCACAGTAGTGAATGCGACAACACCTTGATTTGAGACAGTAGAAAAAAGCACCAACACCTTAAGATAGAACACCTGGATAGAAGGAGAAAGAGCCTACAATGGGGGTGCAGTAGTGAATGCCCCTCCCCTTGCTGCACTTACTATGTCAGTCGATGATGGTTGACGACTGCAGGCTTCACAGGGGAACACGAGCCAACACGGTCTAGAGCTGCTTCTTCCGGAGCTGCCATTTGCCTTTGGCCCTTAGCCTGAGGGGATGCCCGGGCAGAAGGGCTTCCCCGGGAGTGTGACTCAAGAGGGATATTAGGCCCAATCAGGAAGCAGGGTGGAGCAAGAACCGGGATTCAGGAATAGGGCTCCGGGGAAAGGGGAGAACAAGCGCACAAGCCGCCGAGTGGCAAAAATCACAGTAAAATATTACAATTTAAACAAGTGTCAATTTTAACAAGCAGATGACCAAAACGAACAGGGACACACTCACCAGGCCTTAGGCAGCTGCTGGAAATGCCACGCCAAGTCCCTGCAACAAGGGGGTAGCCTTACACTTGAACAACCAGGCACTAGGCCCAAACAGGAAGCGTGGGTGGAGTGGGAGGCCAGATTCAGGAAAAGGGCTCCAGGCAAGGGGAAGAACCAGATCACCAGCATCAGAGCAGCTACAATCACAGACAAATATTGAAATGTAATTAAGTGTCAATATACACAAGTGGATGGCCAAAAGCAACAGGGGCACACTCATCAGGGCCCAGGCAGCTGCTGGAAATGCTGCGCTGAGTCCTTGCAATGAGCTGGTAGGTGGTAGTCAAACATTGCACAACATAGCACCATGTATCATACCAAAAACATAAGAGAACATAGCATTTGAAAGCCGGGCAAAAGCATAGCTAGACATAAAAAAAACACATAATAATGTTACACTGCAAAACATGTAAAAAAAGGTATAAGAGTGGGTGTTCTCCTAATCACACATAGACATGCACACACTTCTCCAGGCCCAGCGCTCCTAGATTTGAAGTCTGCTACTGCTATGACTGTTGTCCCTGAGAAATGTGTCTTTTAACCAGAGTGCTTGAGGTCTATTGGCAAGTGAGGAATTTTAAAGGAATGAGTGGGTGTAATCTGTGCTAATTAAGGATGGGCATTATCAGAGCTCTCATGATCACAGAAGTAAAATGTGATTGAGTCCTGCTGTTTTCTTTGGATATTTGGGAATTGTAGTTTAGCCTCTTCAATGAGAAAACCAAAATTCCAGATCTCACAATGCAAAGGAATAAAACAGCGTTGGATAAACTACTGATGCCAGACATGTTTGAGTTATATCAACCCAAATAAATGGCAGCCTACACCTCCAAATATACAGTTTATTACAATATATGGTACATACATGTACATGTACATAGAAACCTCAAAACAAATCTATATAACTTGTTTGAGTGTTTGTCCTTGATAAGCTTTTTTCACAAGTGCTTTTAGTGTATTTTCCTACAGTTGCTGTTCTTTAAATCTGTAAAGTATTTTCCTCAAGTTGTTTTCACATGCGACTTTCTAGCACATGTTTTTATGTATTGGGTTACACTGTTTATACTGTAGAGTAACCCCTTAACGCTCACACCAGAATAAATACAACCCACTAGGGAAAAAGGCTCAGCACACTTCTTGCATGGAGAACAAGGTATAATCTCACAAAAATATAAGTACGCATCAGCAAAGAACTCTGCAGCCACAGAGCGCTCTGACAAAAACAGCATGAGCAATAGATTTGAAAGGTACACTGCATCATAGATGACGTACATTACATAGGTTACAAATCCAGGGAGCTGGTTGGTGCGACCCTATACACATATGGCCTGCTCCCTGGATTATTGACTTCACAGATATCATTCTTGTTCTAGGATTGATTCAAGCAATACATTTTGGCCACTATTGGTTTTTAGCTTGGACATTGATGTTTGGTTACACTTATTCTAATGGCTTGAGTGCTGGGCAGGAGTTTTTCTTTTGGAGAACAAACTATCTTGATGCATTAAAGGATTACACAAGCAGATGATTATTAACTTGAAATATAATATAAATCAACAGCTTCATAAATGTTCCATGCCAAAAATATAGTGCACATATGTGCCTTTGCTGTAATAGTCTACTGACATCTACTGCACCAGCTCTGCAGTGGCCCAGAGCAGGTTCAAATGTCATATATGCATTGCTGACAGCTGCTGGGAAACAAAGTTCTCACAGGCAGAGGTGTTTTTTTTTTTTAACTATCTATACATTTGACCTACATTATAATAATTTTGTCATCTCTGGCGGCACATCTATACAGATAAGCCATGTCTGATTGTGCATGGTGACTACCAAAACCCCACAAATATAAAGCTACAGCAATTTGGTATCACACTAGTGTCAGCCTCGTGAGAAGGTGCCAGCTATGACAGGGCTGAAGTGGATTCGTGCCTGACTGTCTCCACTACAGGCAAGATGGATGATGGACAAGATGCTTCCCCTTTCATTCTCCTACAGGAAGGCTAACACCTTCCCTCGTGGCACAGGGGCTCTCCCCAAGTGATAACCCAGGAAACAGTGCATCAAAGTCAGCATTGGCATAACAAAGCCACTCTCACAAAAAGGTATAGTACATCTTTGGACTCTTACAAGGACCTATATTGGATACTTCAAAGTCCTCCACCAGAGAGGTAACATTAAGAATATAGCCACACAAGAACTGTACTAGTTTTGGTCCGTTTGCTGCCCTTAAATTTTAGCTATGCAGACATTGAACAGACCTGGTTTTCCAATGCTTCTGAATTTGGCCACACTAAAGCTACATCGGTTTAATGTATGCTGCTTTTAATCTGACCTCACTGGAACAGGGCTGGTTCAGTGTCTGCTACCTCTGAATTTGGTCACTCTAGGGCAACACTGGTCTCAATCTATACCACTTGAGACACCACATCCTGAATAGAGTCTCACATCCAGTCCGCAGAGAGCTAGTATCCATCATTCATCTGGCCTCCAATAATGGTTAATGGTTCCAAAATAAGAGGCTACACATGGTGCAGCAGAAATGACACTGATCATTCGGTCAGACACCATACTTAGTCCTCCATCCTCTCCACCCACCCACCCAAGCATTCAAGAGATTCAACTAGCAACACCTAACCACCACCCTGCACTCATCCATACAGCGCATCCCACTCTCTCATGACATCCCTCAACACAGACCCTTCCCTTTTACAGCCATTCACATCCCCACCCGCCCTTCCTTGATAAACATTCAACCTCCTGCAGCTCGCCCCTGCTACCTTCACTAAACACCCGCCATATACCACTCCTTCAACAAACCTACTCTCTTCCACCTCCAGAATGTGAGCTCCATCTCCTGCTTAATACTTCCAACAAATCCCACCCCTTAACAACCAATGCTACACAAGCACTGTCACCAACAACCTTACATCCCCATCTAACCTCTCCACTCAGACTCAATTCTCACTGCCCTCTTAAGACCTTACAATTCCACCTTTCCCATCTCCATCCACTGCTTTCCCAGAACACCCTTGCCCACTATCCAATCCCGTCCCTCCCTCTTTACTATTATCCATCGCCCATTGGGTTCTCTCCCCTCTCCACCCTAACACGTATCCCTCCCTGTACCACCTGCCCACTACCCTTTCATCAACCCTACCATCCATGTCCATCCCTTCTTAACCATCATCTCAATCCTTCACACCACATAACACCACTCACAACCTCTGCTCTGAACCCACAACCTCTTCTAACAGCACAATCCTCCCCCACCCATTGAGAACTGTCACCAACATAACTCATACAGCTCCTCCACAATCAATAGCGGCCACCCAGACCATTACTTCTCTGTCAACCTCTGACTCCCTTTGCTCACTTCTGGCCCCTAACACACCAGAGGGAGCTGCTCCTGCCCACTCGATCTCCCCCCATACGTCTCCCCAACCATCACCACATTGACCAATAATCATCTCCCCCATTGCCCATCAGTCCACCTCTCTCCCACCCACCTGGTCGTCCTACCACAAAATGCATCCCCCTCCCCCTGACTAGTATCACCCTCCTCAACCAGCACCAAACAGACTTTGGCACTGCATCATTAGGCTCCTTGCAAGCAATTCTTTCCTCCAACCCCCACTCATCTGATCCATCTACTCTTACTTACACACCCCTAGAGCCGTCTAAAAACAGAAGAATTAGACACCTCGCTTCACTTGCTTTACCATCCGAGCTACTCCCCTACCTCCCACTAAGACAAAATAAAAATGCACACACCTACACCCTCTCCCTCCCCCCAATCCAGTAGCATCCCTCCCCAACGTGCTAAACATCCCCCCGAAAACCTGCAAGCCAAGTATTTCACCACCCCCACTAAGAGGAGAATGACTCCTGATCCCCTACACCCAATTCAATCACCAACTCCAAAACAGAATTTGAGCACCTCTACCCCTCCCTCTAACACCACAGACTCTGCCTCTTGAGACCAACAGTCTCCCAGCAACCTGAACACCAACTCATCCCCTCCTTTGCATACACCATCAACTCTCCAAGTCACTGTACCAAAGGACCTCGCAAGCCCTCCAGGCACTGTAGCCTTTTCCACTCAACCTACAACATCACGTCTCCTATCAACTTCTGCTTTGAGCCAACCCCACCCCCCGCAGATAGCCTTCCACCACACCATGTTCACTCCCAGCACCTCAAGCGCTCAGCCTCAAACAAACAAAACATCTCTTCAAATGCATTCTCATAAATGTCAGAACTGTCTTAAAAACATAATAATATATATGATCTAATCATAACAGAGTGTCCTGATATCCTTTTCATCACCGAAACATGGTTTTCCCAAGACTTACTCCCGATTGCACACAAAGTCTTCCCACTGGGATACAAACTAATGGTTCAAAACGGGCCAGTAGGGCAGGTGGCATTGCCATCCTCCACAAAGTCTATCTTGCTGCTTCCCAAAGTGACAACTTGCTCCCTTAAGCTGACTGTGAATCCCTCGTAGTACAATTGTTGCTCTCCTCCTTGACACACTCCTTCATGCTTATATTTCGATCCCAAAGGATACAATAGAACCTTCGCTGAATCCCTAAGCAACACCATAGCAGAAATCATGGTCTCCCACCCCCATCTAACAGTATTAGGGGAATTCAACATATGGGTTGATGTGCCCCATAATGCAATGACCCGCCCACTAGTGGATAACATGGAAACTTTACAGCTAACACAGCTAATCTCAGCCTGACCCACTCCGCTGGTCACAACTTAGATGCAATCTTTGGATCCTCTGACTACATCACTGTGTTACCACCACACCAGCTGATATGATCAGACCATGCCACCATCTTCTTTGTCCTATCTTCATGGGACTCTCCCTCCCCTTTGGTAGCCCCTGGACCACTAACAAACACCATATCTGTAAAGAAATCAAAGTGAGTCCTGACCTGGCAGAGATACTACTTGTTTCCCAAACTGCCCTCTCTCTTTCCCTAGCTCAGGTAACCATCTCTAACTTCAGTAACTGGCTTCCCGAAGCACTCAACTGCCTCTCACCCCTGAGGTCTTTCTCTGACAGAAAACGCCATTCATCCAGATGGAGCGTAGATGGTATTCAGACAAATCTACACCTAACAGACCTGCCTATGCTTCGCAGCTCAAACCTTATCATGCAGAAATCTGCAAAGCCAAAAAATCATATCACTGGAACAGAATCTCTAATGCCCCACTCCCAATCTGGGAACTCTTTAAGCTCATTGCTCTATTCAAAGCCTGCTCCACCAACACATCCCTCCACACAATCCCTTTGTGACTCTCTTGCAGACCACTTCTACAACAAAACCCTAGAGAAACGCATGTCTATCCTGTTTAAATTCTCAATCCACCCCCCATGCTACCTCATCCCCTCTAGCAGAACCACCATTGATCCTTCCACTTTTCTCCTCCCTTTCACGGCTCTCCACCCTCGGAATTCCTCAAACTACTGTCACATACCCGCCCAGTAGGCTCCCCAGGAAACCCTTGCACCCCTCCTCGCTAAAAGAAATCTTGTCATCCATGTGTCCCAGAAATCTCACATGATCCATCATCAATCAACTCTTAACTTACTTCCGGTATATTCCCAGAAGAATTTAAAACCTCCTTCATCAGGCCTCCCCTTTTAAAAATGATTTTATTTTATTGTGTATTTGTAAGGCGCTTATACATCAAGTAAATTGTGCTTCAAATTGCCCACAGGGCAACAGGGAGGGAACATGGAAATTAAATCAAATATAACACTGAAAGATAGAGGCGGACCTACTAAGCCTTGTGAGCATTCAGAGTGTGCAAGTGCAGAGAGCGAGAGAAGGGATGAGGTAGTAGGGGATAAGTTATGGGTGTACCTGGATAGAAGTGCTGGGGAGTGAGCAACTGTAAGTGCCTAGGTGAGAGGTCTGCTGTCAACAAAATAAGTAGGTGCAGGCCTGTGGTGGAATAGGCCAGTGGGTGGCAAGGCAAGTGCTGGGAGCGGGCAGACACTGAAGGTGATTGGGTATGGGAGGCCAGGGCCCAGGAGGACACATAAGGGTCCTTGTAACCAATCTCAGCAACTGTGGGGTTTAGCAGAGGAGGGAGGAGGAAAAGGAGGAGGTGAAAAGGAAAGTCTAGAGGAGCTTCCGGAACACACAGAGAGTTGATGCCGGAGGAATCTAAAGCCGTATGGATGATGCATAGGGATTTTAATTTGATCCTTGCAGCAACCAGGAGCCAGTGGATAGCAATTAGGGCTGGAGAGATGCGGTCCCTGGACTTGAGGCCAAGGATAAGTCTTGCGGCCCTATTCTAGATTTGCTGAAGAGGTCGTAAAGAAGAAGAGGGTAGATTAAGGAAAAGGCTATTGAAGTAGTCTAGACTAGAGAGAACTAGAACTCAAGAGACATTGAGCTTCTGGGGTAAAGTGAGGAAAGGATGAATTCCTTTGAGGAGGTAGAGTTGAAAGTGGGACTTCTTGGCAAGGTCCTGAATGTGAGGGAGGAAGGAGAGAGAGGAGTCAGTCGAAGATGACACCAGGTTTTCTGGCTTCAGATGAAAAAGAAGGGGGAGAGCCCATAGAAGATGGCGAGAGTGAGGGAATGAAAGAGGGACCAGGAGTCCCAATAGGAGTGATCTCAGTCTGGCTGGCATTGAGACAGATTTCATTGCAAGTACACAAGGAATGGATGGCAGATAGGCAGTCAGGAATGATGGAGGAAGTAAGGAGAAGGTCAGAGGGAAGTTTGAAGAAGAGTTGTTTGTCATCTGCATAACACTGGAAGTTAGGGGACAAGGTGGAAATGAGGTGTGCAAGATAGGTGTTAGGGGAAAAGGTTGTAGCCCTGGGGGACACCGCAGGTGAAGGTAGAGCTGGGGAGGAGAAAGAGCCCAGAATAACCTGGGATGGACGGTCATTGAGGAAGGAAGTCAGCCAGTTCAGTGCTCGCTCTGAGATAACTAGGGTGTCATGGAGCTGTTTTATGAGGATGGAGTGGTTGACCGTATCAAATGCAGAGAAGAGATCAAGTAGAATGAGAACAACTGGAGAGTTGGAGTCAAGAGAAGTAAGGAGTTCCTCCCAGGTGTTCAATAAAGCAGTTTCCATGCCTCTGGATGCTCAGAATTCAGATTGATGGTTGTGGAGGCAACCAACAAGTTCAGTGTGCTGGGTCAGTTGGGGGAAGAACAGCTTCTCCTAGAGTTTCCCAAGGAAGGGGGCTGATAGATATGGGGCGGAAGTTGGCTGGACAAGCCAGGTCTGCAGAAGGTTTTTCCAGGATGGGGCGCACAAGGGAGTGCTTGAGGGAGGAGGGGAAGGATTCAGTAGCTAAAGAGTGGTTGCAGAAATCAGCAAGTGCAGGGGCAAGAGAGCCAATATTGTCCCTAATGGTTCTGGAGGAGCAGGTGGAGACCTGTTGGAAGGAGATCTTCATGGAGCTTAAAAAGGCCTCCTTCAAACCTCTTGATGGGACGAATTACAGACCCATCTGGAATAACCGCTATATAGCCAAACTAGCCGAGCAAGCCTCTTTTCAGAATCTAACAAGATCCTAGACACTGCTCAATCAGGATTGAGACCATTCTGGGGATCAGAATCATGCTTAGTTTCTGACTCAGACGGATGCACTGCCCTAATCCAGCTCGAATTGTTGGCAGTGTTTGATACCATAGACCACAACATCCTCTCTGAGAGACTACACACCCTAGACATTAGGGATCGAGCTCTGAACTGGATTACCTTCTTCCTCTCCAACAGATCACAAATCGTACGTTTACCTCTGTTCTCCTCGTCGTCCCACCCTTTCCTTCAAAGAGTGTTGCAACGGCCTTTCGCTCTGGTCTCCTCTTTCACCTTTTGCTCAGGATGTTCCCCACCCTCATTCATTTATTATCACGCTACAACTATGCCAAAGACACCCAACTCATCTTCAAAATCTCAAATAACCCTTCCTCTATCTATCCTGATCTTGCAACCTGCCTCTCTGACATTGAATGCTGGATGATGGCCAATCACCTTCTCCTCAACCCAGGCAACACCAAGGTCATGCTCTCTTTCCTCAACCGATCCCCTGGCCTTTCTCTCTGGGCCCACCACCCTCCACCTTGAACATACTAAAAAATCTTGGGTGCCTCATGGACTCCGACCTGGCTCTGTCACATCACATCAACTCAGTGGTAAAAAGTTTACTTCATATCTGTATCCTTCATCGCATTTTTCATTTTCTTGCCTTTTCGCACAGAGTCATTGCAAATATCACAATCATACTAACCCGTCTAGACAATGCCAATGCACTATGCTTAGGAGCTCCCGCCTCGCATCTAAGAAAACTTCAATGAGTCCAAAATACTTCTATGAGACCCCTCCTCGCCTCAGGTCATAGAGAACACATTTCTCCTGCCCTCTGTGTTCTCCATTGGCTTTCAGTCGGTCGGCATGCTTCCTTCAAAGCGATATGTATCACTCATGGAGCCTTCTACAATAAAGGACCTGAATACCTGCAGCAAAAATGTACTTGCAACAAACCAAACAGAACCCTCAGATCTGGCTCAGCATTTCTACTCGTAATTCCAGTGACCAGACCAACTCGTACTGGGGGCACCTCCTTCTCGGTACAAGCACCCACAATTTGGAACTCACTCCATGTAAACATCCGACGCATTGAGGATCACCTCGTCCTCAGTAAATCACTCAAAACATGGATCTTTCCCTCTTCCCCTTCCCCCTTGCAGATGTAATCTGATTCACCTGCCGTAGCACGACAAACAATATCCTCATATGCCTCAAACGCCCACCAAACCCAGCACCCACTCTCCTCTCCCACAACCTACATAACCACGTCAGCCTCCCTATTTAATCATTGCATATCTTGCTGCCATGACAAGAGCCAGTGTGTGCCATTGAACAGACTCAGACTCTCCTAGCATAATCTATTCTAACCCCTCCTAGAGTCCACTTGTCTCTGAATCTTAGAAAATTAGGCTCCCCAACATAAACTTCTCTAATCTCTCCCACAGGCCCACTGGATAATGAAGCCTTCTGTGACTTTTCATTTACTAAATCCCCACCTGTAGGAACTCTGCCTTTCTCTCTGGTTCCCTTAACATGCTAAGTCGAAACCTTCCCTGACTTATTGGTTGAAAGGGCGTCTCAAACAGAAATTAAGGCTGGCCGTTCACGGATCCTGTCCTTGGATTGACTCCTTTAACGGATCCTAAACATCTCTCTGATAACCCTAGTAATAGACAAAGGCAGTAGCCCCTCACCATTGGCCCCCAAGGCTTACCCCCTCCATCTCACAAGCTCTTGACATCCTGGCACTCTTCTGGTGATTTGCCCTCAGCAACCAATAGCCTCAATGGCAGATAAATCCCACCGGACAACCGCCTTCTTGGGACCTAACACAATCCCACACAATCCCCTTACTATTGACAGGAATAGGAGCTTCAATTGGTAGTTTGTCCACTCTCTCAACCCAAATAACCAATTCTCTCACCCCTCCCAAATCACCCTCTCATCTGACCTGCCTCCCATTTCCTAGCATGGATATAATGGGACCTCTCATTTAAGGCAGCTACGTGCCACCGGAGTGAGGACTCTGAACTGATACCCCTCCTTAAGAAGGCACAATCCTCCTTAGCCTCTAAACACCCAGCCACAATGAGATCCCACTTAGCTATGGCACTACTGGAACCAATTAATTATTATGAATATATCCAGAGGGATCCTGTGCCAGCGGTTAATTTCATCCCTCTGCCTGGTCGCTTCTCAGGAACTCCTATTGAAGAATGTAATTACTATGAACCAAGAAGGCAGGACCAAATCAACTATTCCTACCACTGCAATGACTGATTGCTGAAAGCAGTTGCTTGCATGCTTTGTGATGGGGAGACTGCATACGCTAAGCCACCCACCAGCATGCAATGCACTGTCACCCACTAATAGTCAGGTGGGAAGGAACTTCAGGCTTCCATCCATATCATACCCTGCATCTCACCGAGGTTCACCAGCCCACACTTGCCACCCACTGACAAAGCTCTTCTCCCGCCCAATTGTCCTGCATGCCCTCCACCCACAGAACAAACACTCGCATTATTTTGTCACCCAATTCATCACTGCCAGAAAACCTACTTGACATTGGGTGTATCTATATTGCCATTTATACAAACTCTCACCAGAAACAGTGTTTGGTCAATTGAACACACCTGAGGGTCCACCAAGCCCATGTGTTTTATCTCTGTTCGAGACGCCTGGCATCTGGCTTGTGGTGTTGCAATAGGCATTGCAGGGTACATAGGGTAGCTTAATACCTTGTTGGAATTTCTCACTTCCCAAGGATCAGGCAGCCAGAACTCATACAGGCTGGGAAATGTACATTCAGGGTCTTAGGTAGGTGGGGCTCAATGAGGGAGGGTAACGTATGGCCTCTCTCTAGAAGACCGGGTGTCCTGGAAACTGGCGATGGCACAGACGACGAGTCCGGTATTTCTTTTTTCCATGGGCGACTGAGCATTGCCGCCAGTATGTTTTGATACAATGTATTACATGTTTACTGTAATAATGAGATGGACTGGCGCTGGTGATAACTATGTCTTATCTGACAATTGTGCATGTCATTTGCATGTTGACTCCATGCTAACCACTGATGTATATATGTGCCTGCAATGTATAGCAGAGCCCTCATCTTCAGACAGCTGCTCCAGGTATTGATAGATCACTCAAAATACCCTCAACACTCTCACGCCACAACCAATAGAATACAGCTGATTTCCATGAAAAATGTGGTTCAGCTATCACATTTTGCACTGCATGATTTAAAATGCTTTAACCTAGTCATCTTGGCTTACCGATGTATGTCAACTACTGTTCACATGCATTGTATTGCTCCTTTTTACATGTTTGGACAGACTATGGTCTTGCGAAGGGCGTTCAACCACCCCAGCGCTTCAAAGTCTTAACAATGACAGTAGATGCTATGCAAATGTCAAATAACATAACATAGCATTCAAGGCAGATGCAAGCTCAGTAACTTAACCCATTCCCAGGAAACAGTGGGGATAACTGCAACTGGACCAAGACCTCACTGCTGGTGACACTGGAACAAGCACACTGCTCACTGGAGGTGAGCAAACCCCTGTAGGTGCCAGCCCACTCCATGAAATGGGAGTGCAGAACAGTAGGACTCACCTTGTCCTGGAGACGCTGAATTCCAAGAGAAGCTGGAATCCTGTTTCACTGCTTGAAGAACTCATCAAACTGCTTCGACGGGGCTGGACTCCCTTCGAGTTGACACAGGACACACAGTGATGCTTTTGGCACTCTACGAACTTCGAGCTGTATTGCTGACTTTTATTGTTGTCTCAAGGTCATCCCACACCAGTAAAGAGCACTGCCACTGTCACTCAAAGGCTGGCTCGCATCTGTGGAAGCAAAATGCTCATTGTATTTTGAGCAAGGTCTCAACCCAAATGGATATCATCTCAAACTGATTCGACCGCCAACTCGATCCGCTGGAAGCCATCTTTTTGCAGACTGAATTGACTCAATGGAAGCTTCTGGAATGGCATCCCTACCTCTCTCAAACTTGAGCCGAACCACCTGAAGTTCCGGAAACAGCTACAAACTTTCCACTTCTCTGCTTTCTCTCTTTCCCTCTCCTGGGGACCTACCTGTCTGCTGTACCAACGGGTTGCTTGGCTATCCTTAGAGTCTCACTGGGCACCAGGCTCTTTCTTGATCAGTCACCCTTGCACTGCATCCAGGCTTACAACGCACTTAGGGGCTGTAACTGTAACCCTACAGTCCCTTGTTTTCCTTTCACTACCCAGAGCCGCACAGCCCTGGCTGCACTTACTCAGAGTATTGCTGCCCTGTTTTCCCCTCCCCTCTCCCATGCACTTCCCCCTCCCTTTCTCCTTGCACTTCTTGTTCTTGCACTTGCACAATCTGAATGACACAAGGCCTATTAAGATTGTTTGTCTTGTCCTCCCTCTGTCTTCCTCCCTTGTATTGTCGCGCCTAGAAGCACTTGTGTACAGGTGTGTTATAAATGACTAATCATATCATATCGACCCAACGGAAGTGCCATTGACTCGATCGACACAGATAGACTGAATGCCGACTTGCCACTGGATCAACATGGCTCGTGCCATCTTGATGGCTTAACAGTAGAAAAGGGCAAAGAAGATCTGGCAAGCAACTAAGACAAAGAAATATGATACTGTGATGGGGCCTTTTGACTTTTTACCCCTTCTCTATCTTTTTCTTTAAGAACATTGAGCAATGATATTATTGCCCACTCGGAGTGCCTGAACACCCCTGCTAATCTATCCTGAGTGCCTTTCTATAAAAGTCAGCATTCTCTGTCTTTTGTTTTACAGAGGTGAGTTTTTCTATCTAGTTTATTTTGTTTTATTGTTTAAATAAAAGTCTATATTTTATAGAACCTTGATTGGACATCCTTTTTATTTTGGAAACATTGTACTTAAGTTGTATGAGTTGCTGCTGTTATCAGCTCACAACTCTCTTGAAGATACATGCTGTGCCATCAAAAGAGGGAAAGGAGGCATCCCTTTCGGGCTGGGCCTATTTCACCTTTTAGATTGGGATCACTGCTGTTTTAGTAGTAGCGTTGCGCTAAGTAGGCGGTTTAGCAATTACTCATACCTGCACCTTTGCACAGCATTAGTCATATCGTCAGATTGATGTTGGGAAAATACTCCTTTTCTTGTAGCCAGGCCTTTGTCTTTACAATATCTTGATGGCCCTTGTGGGCTAAAAGGACCACTTGGTCGGTCAGAGATTCCAAGATTCCAATTTGTTTGCCGCTCAGGAAGAGTCCTCCTGCTGATCTGGTTTGGACTCTCTTTACTGTCACGATGGCTGGCAAGCATGTCCAAAAATCTTCATTCCAATGTGCGTTTTCTTGAAGGATGTTCTTCCATCTACTAGATTCTGTGGCTTAGAGGATGGTCTGTAGTCACACATTCTTTTTCTTCTCTTTGATCAGTTTAGATGACTGTATGGCTTTGTGAGTGGCCAGTTAAGCTACCATTCACATGCACTCCACTGTCTTCTACACTTCTTTGTCTTTGAGAGCTCTGACATCATGTGGTTGTCAGTACAGAAAATCGATCGTCAGGGCGGTCTGCTCCCGGATGATATTCTAGGGTGAATTCGGGTCATGGCAGTTGAAGCATCCATTTTACGATCTGAGGCGGAGGTTTCAGAGCTGATTGAAAAATTGGGAGTAATAGTTTGTGGTCCACAATCACTTTGAATGGTGTCCATTTACCACCACAGTATTATGATAGCATGCTTCTCTATTTGTTCCATCTGTGTGAGGGCCCTAATGGTGTAGGCAACTGTATGGTGGCATCCTTCTTTGTCGAGTTCTTTGAGAACTTCTCCTGATCACAAAGAATGGTGTCTGCTAGAAGATCTGTTGCCTTCTACATTTCAAAGTCCACCATGGTCAGGTCACAATGCAGAGTTTATTTGTTGCGAAATGCCTTTTTTGACATTCAGACCATTCCTGCCTTGTGCTGATCTAGGCCAGGTCTCTGAGAGGCTCTTTTAAGGTATGACAAGTGCAGCCAGTGGAAGAAGGTCGTAACGTTGGGAAACCCCATGGTCTGTCTTAATAGCTGATGCCCAGCGACTGCCTGATGTTGTTGACCATAGTCATGAAGAGTGAGTCTTTGCCCTTGATGGATCTTAAGCCTACTTGAAGATATTGGAGTAGCTGATTGGCCTAAATAAATGTTTGGAGCTGCTTAGCCACTGTCCTCTCCGTTATCATCGTATGAAGGGAAGATTGTTTCTAACTCTGTCTGCCAGGTTCAAAGAAGGTTTCTTTCAAAGGGAATGTAGGCTTTAAAGTAGATACAGGCATCACCCATCTTAACTTTAATCTTAATAGCCTTGATGAATCACCTGAAAGCCAGTATAGTCTGATGCTTCCAAGCTGAGTGCAACACCAATTTTTACAATTATCCTGTTTTCTGAGTTTTAGCATTAGGGCCAGATTACAGAAACTTTGCACCGGTGCAAGTGCAAAGTTTGCACGGTATTGGCACTAGGGCAAAGTTTTCCCTATTTTTAAAAACACTGGGACACATTAAAAAATCATTGCACCTCAACAAGTGCAGTTTGGTATAGTAAAATTTCCCTAGTGCTATAAAGATACATTTTTGATGCATTTTTGCATCAGGGCAAGTGCTTATACCATCCCGTATTGGCATTAGGGCAAACTTGTGAATAGAGGATCGCACACGGTCAACTTGGTGGTCTTGGAAGCAAAACCATGCAGAGCAACAGAGATTCGAATCCCGGATCCGCGCTTAGAAACCAAACTCGTATCGGTATTAAGCGTGTTATAAGAAACCAATAAATAAATATATTAAATGTAATTATATTCCTACTTTACAAATACATAATTCCAGGATGGTCGCAGTTTACCAGAACACTATTTCAGTCTCTTCGTATTGCACTGTTATGCACTTGTAGTAAATTCCCTGTTTGCAAAATGCAACCATATGCCCAGCCTGCACAATGTCATTCCTTTTTCAGTTTGAAATTTCCAGTATGCTCCCAGTTTGCAAAATTACAGTACATTCCAGATTTAAAATCTCTAAAGTATAGCCTCTTTTTCAAACACCCCAGTATATTGTCATTTTGACAATCCCAGGCTACTGTACTCCCAGTTTGCGAAATCTCAGTATATTCACAGTTTGCATCATCTATATATATAACACGCATGTACTGAACTGAAAAATCCTGTTGGCTATTTATATACATATCAAATTGGTGACACACTATTCAAGAAATATTAAAAACCTACCCCTGAACAAGATGCAGAAATTTCACATTTATAGTTTTGAGTTTGAATGGTCTGCAATTGGACAACCCGCCGCTTATAGTTTTCCCTACCTAACACAACTAACTAGGGTGCTCGTCATCAGTTGTTCAATCCCAATCAAGTCTGTCCTCCATCCAAAACTAAGCTGCGCTGACCCTACAACTAATGATAAACAACTGAAGTGCAGGAAAATGATTCCTTCTCCTGGCACCTATCAGTAAGTCATTATCAGTATAGAACCTTTAGTTAATTCCTGTCTATCTCTTTCAGCAGTTCGTTCCATTCGCATATGGGGCTTTTCCACGCCCCTGAATTCCTTTCTGTATGGATGCTCTGATAGTTTGAGGTCCTTTCACTGTGTTTCTTTTAACAGGAAATAAAACGTCTCTCTCTGTCTGACTTCAAACACATACTTTGAGGCTTACAAACAATCTTCTCCTCAGTACCAACCTTGGTGTTCTATTCACTTGGCTTTTCACTGGGACCTGTATGATATGCCCAACAACAATTCTCCCTCCTCTCTAAGCTTTGCATTTCACTGGGACAAGTATGATGAGCCCAGTAATTATTTTCATTCTGCTTGCTATATCATGTTTCACTAGGATGAGTTTGATGAGCCCAGTCCTTAATCTCACCCTGCTTAGCACTTTGTATTTTACCAGGACGAGTAGGAGTGACCCAGTCGTTATTCTCACTCTTCTTATCCCTTTGTATTCTACTGGGTCGAGTATGAGGGGCCCAGTAGTTATTCCTGCTCTTATGACTTTGTATCCTACTGAGACGAGTATGAGGGGCTCAGTAAGTATTGTAACTTTGCTTATCATTTCGAATATTACTTTGATGAGTATAATTACTCCAATCGTTATATTCATTCTTGGGATTGTGGCAATTATTATTATGCCAATAAATATCACTGCTTCTCTCCCTGGGTCTCCCGCACTCCCTGTAATTCACTGGGTCGATGTTTTCCTCCTTCACTTCTCTGCTTCTGGTCAGGATGGTCTGTGTGCTAGGCTTTCCTGACACACTTCGATGTGCTTCTTGGTAGGTGGTATTGGTAATGAGAGGGGTTGCCTCTCTCTCCTCATCTCGGCCACCACTTTTCAGTGCATCTCTTGCTCTCAGCTTCTTTTCTCTCTCTCTGACATGCTTTGGGATACGTCTTGTAAAATGGTATTGGCTGGGAGAGGGGTTTCCTCTCCCTCCCCGTCTTGGCTACCACTTCTGGGCTGTGTGTCCCTCTTGGGACTACCTTTCGTCTGACAGGCTCTCTCTGGTCTGTCCTTTGAACAGTGCGGCTCGGGCACTTGTTCCCCCCAGCTTCTCCCCTGCTTGGGAACTAGCAATCCCTCTAGTTTACCAGCGTCCTCCTTTCATCTGGTTTAAAACTCCCGGGTCTCCCCCTCCTTGGCTCTCTCTCCTCCCATTGTTATGATTCTGCTCTAGGGCTTCCCCAGCGTCTCGTGGAAGTCCTTAATTGGTTTCTGGGTCATATTCATTATGGCTTGCTTGGCTTTCTTCGTCACAGTACCAGGCAGGCACTTAACTTAAGATGGGACATCACAGTAGCAAATGTCCAAAGATTCTTCCTGCTTTCTTTCAGCAGGCTTGCTGTTGGTGGAGTATGGTTTGAGGCGGAATGGGAGTTCCTCATCGGAACGGGGTCCTTGTCGACATGGGGGGAGTCTCTTCCGGTGAGGTAATGCGTGCCTCTACCCCTAGGGAGGGTATTGCATAGTGGGCTCCCCTCTGGAGAGTAGTGACTGAATCCCTTGATGTGTCATAACTCACACACACTCATTCGCACTTTGAGACAAGAGACAAGCTGTTTTACAATAACAACTATTTTTGATTAAATAAAATGGCATCAAAATAATATGACAGGAGATCCCCTATGTGATCTACAATGGGACTGCACCCACACTTCAATCTAAATCAACATATTTGTTTTCTCTACGTGTAGGCACACACCTTGAAATTGATAGTTACACAGAAAATTATACTTTTAAACTCACATCCACCCTAAAATTAAAAGGTGAAGCAGTTCTCATAATCAGGTTTAAAAAATCAATGTACGCTGGGCATCTCAAATGTGATGTTCTATACTATCTGTGACAAACTTGGTTCCTAGCTTTGCCATAGAAATGTCTTCACTACCTCTTCTATGATTTTGGATTTGTTGCATATAATTTTAAAGACATCATTTCTTCTGGATTTGTGCGGTGTTGTGGATTTCTGTGACTTTTGAAATGATGGAACAAAGGAGCCCAACACTCTCACAAGTTTCTTGGAATCATGTTCACCCTCACAACACCCCCACTATATCATAGAAAGTGTTATTCCACGTTCAATTTGTTATGTCTAAAAATCCAGAAGTTGCAAATTGCTGTTAATAGCAGCAATGCTACCTGGGTGTCCCTCTTTTGCAATACAATGTTATCGGTTAAAAAAGATTCATGAGGATGCTAGAGGCACTAAATACAGAAAACATGATTATATTGAAAAGCACTCAGCAGCTAGGCATAGGAAGAAACAAAAGGTGCAGTTTCCTAGACTGTTATTAAGAGTTTACTATCATTGAATTCAAATAAAGAACACATTTCCTTCACAGTACTGTACTGCCCAAGACACCGGACTTGTTTTTTTTTTAAAGTTGCTCATTTGTTCTTCACCCCACAGGAGTGTTCACCTGCGCCCCTCCCCCCTGACCCCAGATCTTGTGCTGGTCTCCAATACTAATTTACAGAGATCTGTAAAAAAGGGAAGGAATGTAGATGTAAAACACTCACTGAGATATTTGCATACCCACAATTCTTCGCAAGCGAAACATTTAAAACCTCGCCATGGTATTATGGGCAGGTTAAGAAAATGTCATGAACATGCATGCACACAATTAGTTTGCAGAGCAAACAAGATTTCAACAGTAGCTAATATTGTTGAGTAGGATTATACAAGTGATCAATGAAACCATTTTTGTATGGCATAGAATTACCATAACATGTTAAGGTCTATGCCCAATGGAAGTCTGAAAACCTGAAAAGCATGCAAGTTGTGTGAAAAGCAATGTAGCTGTTTGAATATTCAATGCCCTGTTGCCATGTATGAGTAGTGTCCAGCATATTCCATACGCATAATCCATACCCATAATCCCTTGTAGACCAAATGGATGATATTGCAATGTTGCTCTCCACTTATAGAGTAACATTAGCAATGCTAAAGTAGAAGAGGCTGCTCATGATATTTGCCTACTCAAATTAATATGGGAGTTTTTGTTGTACTACTTTATTTCGGCAATCGCCATCATGCATATTTATAAAAAACAATTCTCATATAGTTTGACATGGTTTAGACACAATGGGCCTCATCTCGAGTTGGGCGGTATCCCGCCTGTTATGCCGCCCAATTTTATTTGCATTAGTGCCCACCCATCAGGCGGTTTTACCGCCGGATCACGGGTTGGGCGCTACCTGTTACTACAGTTCTGGAAATCGGTGCAAAATGTGGTACTTCTGTTCGTAATCCACATAGCAAAAAATAATTCAAATTATTTCTGGTGCTCCAGGTAGATACTCTCGCAACTACAATAAGAGAGTTAAGAACATTCTATTGTATTCACCTCAGAGGAGAACACTGAGGTGAGAACCTGGTCACTCTTTACGAGGAATTTAACCTCTTCTCAACAAATAATAGACAATGATTTAATAAGAATCAGCAAAATATAAATTATCTGGTTAAATGAACTGATAATACAATCAGATATAGTTTGGTTTTGACCAAATATTTGTATACACTTATTTAAAACAAATAGACATCAAGTCAAGATTCAGTAATTTATAACATTCATCAATATTACATTTTGACCTTCTTGATGGATTTATACACAAAAGAACGTTTAATTCAAAAGAACAATTCTCTTCAATCCTATCTAGTAACATTCATGTATTGATCTGTCAATATTACCATCATATTACAAAACATAACATGAAATAAGCATAATCAACACATCACACTACGCGTTTCGGGGTTCGAAGTCCCCTTCTTCAGGTGTAAATGTCACTGATTTGTTCATTACTGTTAGAGAAAACAAAGAAAAAAATAAAGAAAAAAATGACTAATATATATTCCTCAAGTTGAACACCTATGCACATATTACTGTTATGAATGCCCATAACTGACCTCGTTGGACAGAATTTTCTCAACTCTTGGAAATGTTAGCTGTCAAAATTCCATGAGCAAACGTCAACAGGATCTAAAAAAATATACAATCCATATTTGTTCATGCATAGTGTTGTTTATAATACAAGTATACCAATGAATCCCCAAATAGGACGCAAAGTAATAATGTTACATACTTGTTCAAAGTGGTAATGCTGTCCCCTTGGTAGCATCCGTGTCAATTATTTTCAGGAAACTGTTTTTGTGTTTCACGGGTCTGTAACAAGATACAAACCCAGTTCAGGAAAAAAGTCGCATATGACAACATAGATCTAAAAAAAGACCGGCAAAGATTCAGCAGAGTTTCTGGACTCCTAAAGGTTAGCTCACCTCCATATAGTTTCAAAAAACCGAGGGCCGGGAACGGAACACGGCTGCAGACGTAGCCTCCCATCCCAGTCCGTGGTTATATCTATTTCCGTAAGATGTCACATGATCGTAACTGGATCACGTGACCTGTAGCTCCCACAGAAAGAATTAAGTATAATCAACATGAACATGTTTATCCGCCAATTGTAAATGCACTAATCCCTAAACTATGTGCCTGTATATATCCGAGATCGAAAAATCAAACTACTCTCTTCTGTGTGATGTCACGTGTTCATGAATTAATCATGTGACTATGCCAATCAAAGCCAAATGTGAATATATCTGAATTTACTACGTTTTTAAGAGGCTATTTATGTCCGTAAAGCTAAGCAGACTGAGTAATCAACATGTGTATGTAGTTGCAATTATAATGGGAGCGCATAACTGAAATAAACAAATTACGGCCATGCGGTCACGTGATCAGAAAAAATCATTGAGGTTCAACTTGAGGAATATATATTAGTTTATTTTATTCCTTGGTTTTCTCTAACAGTAATGAAGAAATCATTAACACCTACACCTGAAGAAGGGGACTTAGAATCCCGAAACGCGTAGTATGATGTGTTGACTATGCTTATCTCATGTTATGTTTTGTAATATGATGGTAATATTGACAGATCAATTCATGAATGTTACTAGATTGGATTGAAGAGAATTGTTTTTTTTTAATTACACGTTCTTTTTTGTATAAATCCATCAAGAAGGTCAAAATGTAATATTGATGAATATTATAATTTACTGAATCTTGACTTGATGTCTATTTGTTATAAATAAGTGTATAAAAATATTTGGTCAAAAGCAAACTATATCTAATTGTATTATCAGTTCATTTAACCAGAAAATGTATATTTTGATGATTCTTATCAAATCATTGTATATCATTTGTTCAGAAGAGGTTAAATTCCTCATGAAGAGTGACCTGATTCTCACCTTGGTGTTCTCTGAGGTGAATACAGTAGAATGTCACTAACCATTACTACCCATTCCCCATTGGACCCAATGGGGAATTTTCAGCGCAATTACTGTGAGGTAATACCGCTGGCGGTAATTGCACCGAAAATCAGCATTTTTCCAGCGTGTTTACCCCCAGCTCTGAGCTGAAGAATCCCTTAACAAACGCATTATGCATGCTGACTCCATCTCTAAGGAACTATTTAAGATTCTAAAAGAGCTTGAAACCCTGGTTACCCCCCCCCCCCCGAACACCTGCATTAAAGACAGCAATTGGTGTAACCAATATTCAGGCAGCGTTACTGAATAAAATCACCATGCTTCAATCCAAGATCACAGCCAAACAAATCAGCTTGAAACGGGACAATCTCCCTCCCACCTTCGGAGGGGCCCTCGCCCCTGACGTCCCATACTGCAAACGATTTGCTTTCTCACCTCTCACTATTGCGGAGGTAGAAAACATCATCCTGAGGATTAAACCATCCAACTGTCAGAGCGATCCCTGCCCTGCCCCAATTATTAAGGAATCCGCCCACGATCTGGCCCCTTTTATCACATCCTTCATCAACGCATCCTTTAAAATGGGAACCGTCCCCGACAACCTTAAGGATGCCTGGGTGATACCTCTACTTAAAAAACCCTCCCTCGACCCAGCATACCGACCAACTACCGATCCATCACCACTATCCTGTTCCTGTTAAAAATTCTAGACCGTGTAGCATACCTGCAAATCCAAGAGCACTTGGAATCCAATAATCTTCTCGGCTTTAGACAATCTGGCTTCCGCCCCAGACACGGAACAGAGGCAGCTCTACTTGACTTAAAAACCCAGAGCGAAGTGTTAAAGGAGAACAGTAAAGTTGCCTTGTTACTCCTACTTGACCTCTCTGCGGCCTTCGATTTGGTCAATCACCAAATCCTATGCAAGCATCTTCACTCGGCCGCCCATTTCTCTCCATCAGCTACGGCCTGGATTAAATCATTCTTGAGTAATAGATCTATGCGGGTCTTCTCTCAATCTGCAGCTGCAGATCCTTCCCCAATTCACTGCAGCGTCCCCCAGGGCTCCTGTGTGTCGCCAACACTCTATAACATCTTCACAAAAGCACTCTTTGATGTACTTGACTATCTGGGCGTCTCTTATACAAATTACTCTGACGACACCCAGATACTCATTCCCATCACTGGTGATTACGTGGCTGACACCAAGGCCCTGAATGAGGTCTACCTGGTCATCCAAGCCTGGGTGGCTCAACACCAGTTATGCCTCAACGATGACAAGGCCGAGCTCCTCATCTTGGGCACTTCGCAACGTCTTAGTAAACTTGAGCCATCCTACCGATCATTTATCATCGATGGCAACACCATCCAAGTCTCAAAAGACACCAAAACCCTAGGCGTCTATCTTGATGCCACTCTATCACTATCTCGACAAACAAATGCAGTCAGATCCTCCTCAGCATACACCTGCAAACTAATTACAGAGTGCAGGCCATTTCTGACCACCCCCAACATGGTCACCTTGGCCAGAACTCTCATCATGGCCAAAATTGACTACGGGAGCGCCCTCTACCTCGGAACGAGCCAAGAGAATTTGAACAAACTGCAAATCACCCAAACTAACGCTATCAGAGCAGCCCTAAACATCCCAAGAAACCATCACATCTCAGAGTCCAGATCCAACCTACACTGGCAATCGGTCAAACAGAGAATCTCGCTGAAAGTCTTAGGCCTCACTCACAAATGCCTAGCTAACCTAGCACCACCATACCTTTGCAGCCGGCTATCCCGACACGCGCCTTCCTGCCCGCAAAGAACGGCTCAGACCCACTGCCTAACCATTCCTAGGTTCAAACTTCAAAAGGCGGGTGGATCTAGCTTCCCCGCCCTAGCCTCAAAGTTATGGAATGCCCTCCCCCTCACCATCCGATATGAAGAATGCTTCAGCGCCTTCAAATCTAAAACCAAATATTGGCTCTTCAACCAGCCATGATGTCTGGACCATCCCCGGGAAATGCCTGTCCTCATCTACGACCTGTAAATATGTATATTGCTGTATGCCTCTAATTCTTTGTACTGAGAATGTGTTGAATATATGTAATTGTATGCTTATGTAACCATGTCCTAAATTGCGCCCTGATGCCTCCGGGCCTGATGGTGCGCGTTACAAATAAAACAAATACAAATACAAATACAAATACAAATACAATAACCCCTGTCCGAGCAACCATATCTTACTCGGCCCCTAGCATGAATTCTACCTCAGAGTGCAGTGACCGCGAAACACGAAGACGACGGCTACCAGCTCATCCAGAATTAAATCCGGAAACAGTGGGCTCATAAGAATAGAACATCCACTCCAGACACTCACCTCTCCTACCACTATGCTCACTCTCTACTTTACACCAACACACAATAGAGCGTAGCTATACCCCTCGATCAATTTCGGCCTAGCTGCTCACATGCAAACAATACTCAATGAAGACCTCAACATCCTGCTAGAACGCAGCTATATCCCACGAATAAATAGGCCAAGCTGCACATATAATCATCCTACACAGGCCTAATGCTGCCAGAATACAGTCTCGGATACGAACCACCGGACTGCACACAATCGACTGATCTCTCACTATCACTGCACCTAATGTTAGGTTGCAGCTACCAACAGACAGTCACATCAGCTGCTCACATATTGAGTCCACCCAAGCACCCTATGCTACCCTACTCACTCGACTGACCTGGACTACGGTCCCTAAGGACGTTCGACCGACAAGCATTTTGAGATCATATCAATGATGTATAGAGCACTATATAAATGCCAAATAACATATGATAGTGCGTAGCTAGTAAACCGCAATTACAAACATTGATACTCAAATTTTAGATGATCCATATCAACTGTTGAAATAAGATGCAAGTATTTCAGCCGAAAAATTGTATTAAGGATAAATCATATAAGGATGCATACTGTAATAGTTCCATATCAACAAGTCCCTATAACGTCTGTAACTTCCAGTAATTTGGATAAGTAACGGTTATTCATACTCCTCTTGAAAAATTCCAATCATAGAGATATTTCATTAAGTTAGGTGAAACACTCATATTCACACTCCCTTTTTAAAAAGTTTAAGGTGAAGTCTTACATGAGAAACTGAGTAAGACAAATCCTAGAATAACAGATGATTGTTGCTAGGTAGCTGTTGCTGTCTAAGGTTATGGTGATTTGGTGATTCAAGATGAAATTTCTGCACATAGCTGAACTTGCTCCTGGATTTTTTTCATAGTGATCCAGATACAAAAAATATGGTTAGACACAGCTTGTACAAACACAGCATTAGTTGTACTTTTGCATGCCATCACGGCTGCTATAGGGGTTCATGTGGTCGGTTTATTGAATCTGGGATTCAAATAATACTTTTGCAAGCTTTTATTCAAGAGACAATACACCAGTAAATGGGTGTTAGACTCTATGGTATTCTAACAGTGTGGGCAGGCATTGGATGCAGTCAAAACCCATTTGTAGGTCTGTGTGGCCAGTGGTAAAATAACCCTTCTAAGTTTGAAAATATATAAAAATAGTGAAGTTTTATAATTTGGTATCTTTCAAGGGAACCGCTTCAAAGCAGCTCTGTGGCATCTGTACAAAGAATAGCAATCATGGTGTGAGCCTGGTTACTCACAGTCAGTACTGTGAGGAATCTGAGGGCATCCTCACTCCATTCCCCAAATCAACCTCCATCCACGTGGCCAGGGAAAGGCCGAAGCTGCAGATCCTGAACATGGGGGTGGATTTGCGAGGGAGGACTACCTGTGGGGAGGTCATCTAGGCAGAGAAGATGGGGTGCCCGAAGCTAAGACAGAGTGCACCTCATTACGACCTCGGCGGTAGCCATGCCGCTATTGGCGGCATGGCTGCCGCCGAAATCGCATCTGGGTCCGGGTGGTCAGAATGAGGAATTACCGGGCCATTCCGAGTTCGGAAGGCCCGGTAATTCCTCCCTCCAAGGACCCGGACCCGGTCCTTCCCCATTCCCATTTCAGCCCCTATAGGGCTGAATGGGAATGGGAGAGGGAGCAAACAACGGGCCATTACGAGTTGGCCCGTTGTTTGCTCCCTCTTCCCCTCGCGGGGCCCGGTAAGCACGCCTGGTTTGACCAGGCGTTACTTCCTGGGTCCCGCAAGGGGACCTCGTAATGAGGCGGTATGGGGTAAACGGCGCCGGCACATTTTATGGTGCCATTTACCCCGTACCGCCAGGGTCGTAATAAGGCCCAGTATTTCCCTTTTCCCTTCCATGATGTGCCTTGTGTTCCACAAGCCTTCATGGGCTATTGTAAGCTGCTTCCCTGTTTTCCCATTGACAACCATAGGCACAGACATATACACACCACTTTGGTACTGGGAAGAAGAAGATGACAAAACACCACTTTGGTACTGAGATGAAGAAGAGGGATACCGAGTACTAGGATCATGATAATCAGCTAATGACTGTAGATCACCTTCACCTGAGAAAGGCTCAGCGGTATAAATATCCCTATCAGGTGCAGACTAGGGAGAATGGTAACGATCAAGAGAAGCAGGAGAAGCAGTTTGAAGTATGGCTGGAGAGGCAAGAGGACGTTGGGACCACTGCGGGTCCTGAGAGGGTCTGTACCTCATTGTCCCCCTTGCAGAGCTTGCGCAGCAGAAGGCCGGGACAGTGAATGCAGCCGAATTGTCCCTGCAGGCCGATTTGCAACAGGGACGTCAGGAGCCGAGGCGGCAAACATCCAGCTTGGCGGAAGCAACAGGGACCCGAGAGAGGTCGGGTACCTGGTCGGGAGGAGCTGCACATGTCATGGTCCAAGCACAGCTAGCGGAACACAGAGAAATAACTTACCCGGTGAGTTTGAGACAAGCAAGTGACTCCCAGGCATTCTGATGTTGACCGTGTGTGCCGTGCAGCTCTTTTCACTCGCGTGTGAGTGAACGAAGTGCACACATGTTGTATGAAAATTGAACTGTTAAAACCCAGTGCAAGCATTAGCAAGGGCCAAGAGAGAGCAAGTTTTGCCAAGAGTCAAGAGAGTGCAAGCATTGCCAAGGGTCAATAGAGAGTAAGTGTTGCCAAGAATCAAGAGAGAACAAGTATTGCCAAGGGCCAAGAGAGAGCAAGTGTTGCCAGGAGTCAAGAGAGTGCAAGCATTGCCAAGGGTCAAGATAGACCAAGTGTTGCCAAGAGTCAAGAGTGTGCAAGCATTGCCAAGGGCCAAGAAAGAGAAAGGGTTGCCAAGAGTCAAGACTGTGATAGTATTGCCAAGGGCCAAGAAAGAGCAAGTGTTTCCAGGAATCAAGAAAGTGCAAGCATTGACAAGGGACAAGAGAGAGCAAGTGTTGCCAAAAGTCAAGAGAGTGCAAGCATTGCAAAGGGCCAAGAGAGAGCAAGTGTTGCCAAGAGTCAAAAGAGTGCAAGCATTTCCAAGGGTCAAGAGAGAGCAAGTGATGCCAGGAGTCAAGCGAGTGCAAGCCTTGCCAAGGGCCAAGAGAGAGCAAGTGTTGCCAAAAGCCAAGAGAGAGCAAGTATTGCCAAGAGCCAAGAGAGGGCAGGTATTTATAAGAGCCAAGGGAGTACAAGTTCTGTCAAGAGTCAGCTAAAACTGGGCACAAGTAACCAAAGCAAGCAGTGCCCAGAGGGGAGTATACCAGGATCCCACTGAAGAAGAAACCCTGTGATTTGCGTATTGAAAGAACTTTGAAGCCTGGCAGGGGAGTACATCAAGTTGTCCTCTAGCCATATGAGGAACAGTTTTGTTGTGTTTAACATAGATGAACTCTTGGTAAATCTGGTAGGAGAATACACCAGTTTCCAAGTGAAGGAACATTTGCTTTGTGAACCTTCTGAGAACTTTGCCAGGCTAGAGGGGCTGGGATGCACCCACTGCATGTCAGTTGAAAGTATTATATGAACTTTTGAGAACTGTGTCTTGAAGAATGTGAAGAACCTTTCGTTGGACAAAAGGGTCTGAGATGCACACCCTATTTGTCATTTTAAAGTGCCTGAAAGCTTGGGGAAGGGAATGCCTTCTCAAGCCACGAGCTGTGAAGTGCCAGTGGAACATTTGCTGAACACTTATCATATTGAGACTCAACCCTTACGCATTTTGATCCAAGTATTATGGGATGGCAAGAACACAGGCAGAACATTCTATTTTATATGCACTTCCTGACATAGACTGACCTTAGTTTGAGTTAGGTAGGGATAATCCCACTTAGAATAGGGCAAGATTTTTCCCAACCCCATTTTCCTTTCAATAAAAGTTTATAGCCAAAACGATACCTCTTGTGTCTGTATCTGCTCCATGATGCCTTCACAGTACCCAATATTTCAGCTGACAGTTGGGATACATAGTGTGGGTGACGCTTTTGCTTAGACACCATTGTTTATGGAAATTCGGGTGCTTGAATGTTATTCATATTACACCCGACATAAAACTACTGTTGCTTGTGCCTTTTTAGTTCTTGCAAGGGTGTGAATTGTCTGTGAATTGTCTGTGTGCGCTGCTAAAACTCTTCTGAGCGGCATCCTGAGGGAAGCTGGGCAAGCGCGCATGCTCACAGCTTAGAGGGAACGTTGACCCTCAGCCATCCATCGGACACACCCCATAGATCCCTCTTTGCCCCTCACCCATTCATCTGACACACCCCATATCCCTCATTCTGACACACTAAGGTTTTACGGTTTAGCAAGAAGAGGTTTCTGTGCAAGACCTAGCATTACCGCCTCGTCCCATCTTCCTCGTCCCAGTCCTATGCCATATGAGGGGTGTTAGAACCAGACTGTCTAGTTTAGATTTTTTAAGATTTTGCATTTACTGCACATCGTTTCTGGTGACCATTATTTATGAAAAGCATCTTTGCGCTGCATACAGTGGTCAAAGTGAGCGGGACGGTCGGTAGCAGTGTTCCACTTCTTTTATTGCTTACTGTTGCTTACTGTTAACAGCTCCAATTCTTTTGCAACCATTTTCACCATTCCTGGACTGTTCATTGTGTGAAGTTAAAGCACATTTCTCCACTTTACCACCGGATATCAGTTACAGCTCAACTGAAATCTGTTTCAACTCAATTGGCTGTCAACCAGCATGACTGCAACCCTTGAAAAATGTTTTGCACGTTTCCTCTTCCCTTGAAAAATGTGTTGCGTGTTTCCCCTTTCCTTCCTACTCTGTCACAGTTCCACTACATTTTTGGTACACTTCCGTCACTACTGCAATGAGCTGTCGGGCTGGGGTTGGAAGTTTAGCTTTTGTAATTTCTGTGGTATTTTTGATTCTTTTCAGCTGCCTGGGAATACCAGCGGCTGCAGCCTGATATATCTGCTAAACCCTCTGTTTAATATGTTCTCTGGTGGCTTTCGCTGCTCCAGCACCTCTCCTCTCGCATTAGTGGGTGGGGCAGGGGGTTGAGCTTGCAATTACTACTGCAGCGGGCACAAGGGACTTTAAAATATGGCTGATGATTCAGAAGCATGTTGTGGTGTTACCCGGTTGGGCCAAGTCATGTCATGAAGGGGAGACCCGAGCCATGTGGCAGGGGTGGTAATAAAGATCGGGCGGAAGGGATGTCATTCCAAACCGAGTAACTGAGCGAGGGAATCCTGTGGTTTTTGTGTGCCATTGAGTGAGGCCTGTGCAGGCCAGCGTACCATGTCCTGACCTCCCTAACAATACAGGAGGTCGGGAAGTGTACCATATCATTGGCAACGAGGCGGGCAAGTTCCTGCGGTGCCGACACCTTCGTTCTCGCACAGAACGAGTCGAGAAAAAGCAGTCAGGCACAGCAAATGTTTGAGGAGCCATAAGCAACAAGGGCCTGAACAGAGCTGACTCCGCACGAGGAGGTGAGCAGAACGGATGCGAGCAAAGCGGATGCCGAAGCCTGCCCTGCCCTAATTTTACACCGGGCGTGTGAGCCTAGCCTCCACCCACAGCAAGACGCTGATGCTTTCTCCCCGTGCCTCTGGGTGATCGGACTCAGTCCAGGATAGAAACACCATGAAACAGAAAGTTTTCTTCGAGCACACGTGCGTGCAAACGGACAGTACACGTGGTCCTGCCAGTACGAGGAAACAGGCCAGGCACACTTATGAACCAGCATCCAGGTGAACGTGGTGCACCTCACCTGACTGCGTAGCACATGCGGTGACCACAGTGAAAGCATGGATGCGCATGAGTGAACGTTTTCCGCTACTTTCACCCAATGTTGTATTTGTGGACATCCATACGCTACGGCAACAGAGATCAGTCCTAACCAAGGTCAGTGCCATAAGACGGTTCACACAACACGACAAACTGAGTCAGTTTGGGCAGCCCATGCAGAGGCAGACTCCAACAGCCACCACAGCCCATATAGAGGTTCACCCAGAAGCAGGTGTGCGCACACGTGCTGGTGAAAGGCTAGAAGGACGCGAGAAACCCATATCACGAAACCGTAATCCCAAGACCCCATAAGGGCGAGCTAACATGACAAGCACACAAGCCAGCCCATCGAGAGCCAGCGGCAGAAGCGGTGCAAGAAGGGACAGTATCCTCAGGATAGAGAGCCAAGAAACCTCTAACACCACGCTTATGAAACCGTTTGACCCATATACCAAAGGGGCAGCTTTCCGGGGGGGCATATGGATACAGCAATTTGAACTCCATCTGGTGGCCAGCGACATCACAGAAGAGAAAAGGAAATGCACGCTTCTGTTGCTAAATATTGGCACCGCAGCACTACGCATGTTTAACACTCTTTCAAATAACAGGACAGCGGACGAGTATAACCTAGCTAAAGTGGCGCTAACCAACAAATTTAAACTGGAACTCAACCCCGACTATGAGAGATTCCACTTCTGCATGATTCGCCAGAGGGAGAAAGAGACAATCAAAGATTTTTCATGGCAGCCTAAGAGAAATGGCGGTTGGGTGTGAGCTCCCCAATGAGGATTTTGCGATCCGGCTGCAAATTCTCAACAGGCTTTCTTCTGAGACACTGCGGCGAGCAATACTGTCGGAGAAAAATGTTCTGTTAAATCGCATATTATCAATGGGAAGTCTCAGAGAACGAATGGAAGACAAGGTAGCAGTCATGGAAGCCCCAATGCAACGCCTGCCCCTAGTCAACCACCAGAAGGAGGAGGAAGTGGCAGCAGTCCGAGGTCATCCAGGCACACGACAACAAGATGAAAAGCGCAACAACAACAACATAAGGCCTGGACGCCCACAAGGACGAAGAGACACCTGCAAGTGATGCAGTGGCCCCTGGCACCAGGGCAAACCATGCCCTGCATGTGGTGTAACATGCCAGAAATGCAAACGACTGAACCATTTTGCAGCTGTATGACTGAACCCCACAACCCCGACAGCCTCAAACCAACAAAACAAATTGGCTCAAAAACAAAAGGGGAACGGAAAGACTAGAGCAGTCGACAGCACACAGGAGTCGCCCAGCAGTAGTGAGACCTAAGAATCCTCTGACGAAAGCACATCCCGAGATAGAGGAGGAAAAGAAAGAACATTGCGTAAACATGATCTCTGCCATAAAACCATGCAAAATGAAGCCAGGAGGGAAGAAGAAACAACACAAACGACCGTCCTGCGCCATCCTATCAGATGTGAGTCCCACCAAGGTGGTCATCGATACAGGAGTGACAGTAAACATCATGCCCATACACACGTACAATAATCTGGAACCAAAATTGATGCTCCAGGACAAGTGAGTGAAACTGTTTGCGTATGGCAATAAAAAGCGGAGTCAGTGAGCCAGTGAGTGGGTAATTCCAGTCAAACTTAACATACAACAGAACTATGTGTAGAACAAGAATATACGTCGTGGGTGCAGGCCTAGAAACGCTCCGGAGCTGCCGCACAGCAGAGAAACTGCACTTGATACAATTTGCACTCAGTGTCAACACAACAGAGATAGATGACCTCCTCATAAAGCACCACCAAGTGTTTCAAGGGATCAGATGCGTCGGCGGAAGAACAATTGAGTTACACATTGAACCGATGGTTGAACCGAAGGCTGTACGACATCACTGAGTCCCTTTTCATATGAGATAAGCGGTCAAGAAGGATCTAGAGAAGCTGGAGAAACAGGGGATAATTGAAAAGACTTCCGGCCCCACCCCATGGGTATCACAGATGGTTGTCGCACATAAACCATGACAACCCAATGCCGTGAGTATATGTATTGACATGAGGCTACCCAATGTGGCCATTGGACGAGAACGCCATGTCACCCCAACAATTGACGAATTAATCGTAGATCTAATAGGAGCCAAAGTATTTAGTAAGGTGGACCTAAGGTTGGGCTACAACCAGATACGCCTCGCAAAGGAATCCAGATACATAACCACGTTTTCATCCCACTTAAGCCTCTGAAGATACAAACGACGAAACATCGGCATATAATTAGCAGCCAAAGTCTTCCAGAACGAAATCAGGAGGGTACTCCACGGCCTCGCTGGAACAACAAACATAAGTGACGATATCTTAGTGTATGGTACTACAACCAGCAAACACCATGACCACCTAGCAGCTGCCCTCAAATGACTAGAGGAGGCAGGACTCACCCTACACGCGGAAAAATGTAAGTTCAATAAGAGCGGGATAAACTTCTTCCGATACGTATTCAGTGCAGACTGAGTGTCGCCAGACACGGCCAAAGTGAGCGACATAAAAAGCACCAAAGCACCTACATCAGCATCCGAAGTAAGAAGCTTCATGGGTATGGCTAATTACTGTTCGAGTTTTATACCCGATCTCGGCACCCTTGCAGCCCCATTGAGGGAGCTTACAAAACAAGACAGAGAAAGGTAGTGGACAGAACAGCATCAACAAGCATTCCAAAGTATAAAGGACTCGTTATCCAGTACTACCAAGATGGCGTTCTTTAATACAGACCGAACAACGAAACTCCTAGTGCATGCCAGCCGGTGGGACTAGGGGCAGTCCTCACACAAGTGGACAAGGATGGTGGGGTATACCCGATTGCGTTCGTCAGTAGGGAGCGGACAAAAACGGAACAAAACTACACAACACATACATCAAGAAGGAGGCGTTAGCGATCCTATGGGGCTCCCACCACTTCAGAGAATACCTACTGGGACAGCCAGCAAAAGTATTCACAGATCACAAGCCACTGATTCCGATTTTCAAAGGATCCGCACCACACCCCCCAGCATGGCTAGAAAGGTGGATGCTACAACTGCAGCCATTTAACATTGATGTCGAATACAGAACTGGAGAAGACAATCCGGCGGACTATCTATCCAGCCACCCACGTCCCGCCACTAAACACGAGGAGCAGCATGCTTCTGAGACAGAGGAGCATGTGTGCCACGTGATTGCCTACGCTCGCCCACGTGCAATCACGCTGAACGAAATAGCGGATGAAACAAGATTAGCTACCTCTATACAACGAACCATCCAAGCTATCCGGTCTGGAGACTGGAAGAACTACTTAGCAGCAGTAGCACAGCGCACACCTGCAGCACAAGAGAAACTTCAAGCGATTTTTGACAACCGCCATGAACTCACATTGTCCGAAGAAGGCATTGTGCTGAAGGGACACAGAATCATCCTGCCTGCTTCACTGGAAGAAAGAGCATTGAAACTAGCTCATGGAGGCCATCAAGGCATTGTAAAGACCCAGCATACCTTAAATCAAGGATGTGGATGCCGCAAATGCAACAACGCATGACAGAACTAGTGAAATCCTGTGCGGCATGTCAATCGTCAAGGAGACTAGCAACCCCTGAACCAATTACCAGCGAACCCCAGAGCCACACAAGGTGGGAATCAGTGAGCATGGACTTTTGTACCATCACCAGGGAAGGGCATCTCATAGTCCTAGTCGATGAGTGCAGCCGGTACCCAGAAGTAGAGAATGTCAAATCCATGAAAGCAGAGTCAGTCATCACAGGCCTCGAGAAGATATTTGCAGTACACGGAATACCCTGGAAGTTGAAGAGCGACAATGGCCCACCGTTTACCAGCCAAGAACTCAAGCAATTCCTCACCAATCTGAGCGTCAAGCATAGAAGGATCACACCGTGCTGGCCGCAAGCTAACAGTGATGCAGAGCGTTTTATGGGGTCCCTGAACAAGACCAGAAGCATCGCAAAGGACCATAACCAACTGTGGCTGACAGCACTGTATAGGTTTCTGTGAACACATAGACAAACCCTGCACATGTCAACGGGCGTGAGCCCGGCAGCCCTGATGTTCAGGATACCAATACAAGTTGAACTACCGCTGCACCCGAGCTGGGTAAACACTAACCTGGACATACCCCTCATGGAGGAAAGACGAGTTAGGCGCAACGAGAAAGAAAGCCAAACACAACGGGCACAACACAGAGAGCAGCAGCCAGGGGACACAGTATCAGTGAAGAACAGAGCACCCCCGAAGAGAAAATGACACTGACATATGAGTCGCATCCCAGGACTGTTCAAGGTGCGAACCACAGAATGATAACCGCCACCCGAGGAACAGAGGTGGTGACGCGAAATATGTCTCATTTCCTAAATGTTCCAGCCACGTTGTGGAGAGAGCAACCAGCGATCGAAGCCAGGGGTGAGACCCCCCCAACAACTCCCGAAGCATCAGAAAGTGCAGATGACAGTGCCTCACCACGACCTGGCCATGAGGCACTCCCAGAGACTAGACAGGACACCCCAGCCCCAAGCTCCCCGGAAGCTGTGGAACTGGAGAGAGGCCATCCTAGGTACCAGCTGAGAGAGAGGCTGAGGCTGTCATCCCGGCTAAGAAGTATGTACTCCAAGGGATCTACTTCCAGAGGTCTGAGGCAGAAGAGAAGCAGTAAGAGACAATGGGCCTCATTTTGACTTTGGAGGTAGCCATGGCGCTATTAGCACCATGGCTGCCTCCAAACCCGGGTCCGGTCTGGTTGAATGGGGACTTACCGGGTCATTCTGACCTTGGAGGACCCGGTAAGTCCCCATTCAGCCAACCATTCCCCATTCCCATTTGAGCCCCCATAGGGCTCAATGGGAATGAGGAAGGTGCTAATTACTGGTCCGCAAATAGCGGGCTCTTTATAAGCGCCCTGGTCCCTTAGCGGGACCCGCAAAGGACGTGTGGTCAGACCATACGTCCTTTGCGGTTCTCGCTAAGGGAACTCGGAATTGGGCGGTAAGGGTTTACCGGCACCGGTCTCCTTCCGGTGCCCGTAAACCCTTACCGCCCAACTCAGAATGAGGCCCAATGACCCAGAATGTTATGTTAGTTCAGTAATCTAAGTTTGGGAGGAATGTGGTGTTACCAGGTTACGTGAGTGAGGGGAGACCCGAGCCATGTGACAAGGGCGGTGATAAAGATCGGGCGGAAGGGACGTCATCCCGAACCGAGTGACTGAGCTAGCGAGTCCTGTTGTTTTTGTGTGCCGTTGAGTGAGGCCTGTGCAGGCCAAGGTACTGCGTCCTGACCTCCCTAACAACATAGGAGGTCGGGAAGTGTATCATAACACATGTCGCCGTGAGCCTCCTATCACACATAGCAATCAGTTAATATGTGCAGGTTAAATGAAAGTTCGGGGGGTTAAACCCCAACCACGGGTGGCTTATTCTTAATCTTAACAGAGATTGCCAAATTATAATAACCTTTAACAACAGCAGTGCACGGAATACATTGTACAAAGAACTTCCTCCAAACGTGATAGTTCCGTAGGTAAGAGCAACCCAATATCCCCAGAGGACTTGTGTACTCTGTGCCCCTGCTCCCGTGGCATGTGTGCTTAGAGCAGTAGATTGGGTATCATGGGGCACTTGGCCCTCCTGTTTCGTTTTATGCCCTTCTGTTTATAACAGATGTGCAGGACTGTCTGTCCTGCTGGCACAAGGATTATTTGGATTGCGGGTTCTTGTGGGGGAGCTCACAGGATCATCCATGTTATTGTGCTATTCAGTAAAATATTTCAGTATGATTTGATCTGGTTTGCGTTGTCAGTGGTTTCTGTGCCTTTTGCTACCTCGCACTGAATAAGCCCCATTCTGTTCCATTTTGGAAGTTAAAAGGTGTACGTGTGTGGCCTTCAGCAACACCTATTTGAATGTGCTTGTTCCTGTCTGGTGCGACTGCCTGCCAAGGATATGGACTATTGGTTTAATGGAGATGGGGCTCTGCAAAGGGTTTGCTGTCTCGTTCTTCACTTTGGGCTTTTGTTGCCCCGTTATCCCTATAGCAATATGTGTTGAATGTTTTGTGGTTGCTAGGTCATTATGCATAGTCACGCTGGTTTCCTGATAAATGCGGTTTTCCTTTCATTGAAATAAGGAGAGTATGCCTGGCTAGGAGCAAGGGTTCTCAGTCAAACCTGACAGTTCCATGAGATTTTCGAGATCTTGAATTGTGTGGACGAGCTCACTACCCTGACTTACGAGGTTGAAGCGTTCAGGACCCTCATTGTCTCGGACAAGCTCAAACGGGTAGATTGAGCTGTCTTTTGGCATATAGTATGCCATATAGACCATCTTGTCATGTCTGCTCATAGTGTTTCGCCAGACCATCTTGTCATGTCTGCTCATAGTGTTTCGTCCTGGCACGGATTATGACCATGGCTTGCTGAATGCTTCTATTCCAGTCTAGCCTTAGCAGCTAAATCGGTTCTATGTGAAATTACCTTTTTAAAGGTCTCAAGGGAAAAATACTGATTTACTTTGATTTTCTTTTGATCGGAAAACCGTCATTATAACAGTGTCTTTCTCCTGAGACCCCCATTATTCCCCTCCAAACCATGCCATCCTGCTCAACTGTCTCTGTGATATCCTGGGTATCACTGATCAGGCCCTGGTTTGGCTGACCTCCTTCCTCTCCGATCGACCCTCACAGGTCCAACTTGGGTCCTTCCTCTCCTCTACCTCTATCTCTACCTGTGGTGTTCCCCAGGGGTCTAACCTCTCTCCCTGGCTGTTCAACTAATGCCTGGCACTTCTTGTCCACCGCATTGTCGCTCTGTACCCCAACTTTCAGTGCTATGCAGATGACACTCAACTCATCTTCAGGCTCCCTTCTGCCACTTCTTCTTCTCTCATCTCTGACTGTCTTTCCGCCATCCAGGAGTGGTGCACCGCCAATTATCTCTGCCTTAATGCCAGTAAGACCGAGATTCTCCTCATCGGCACACCTGCTCACTCCTTTCCTGTTACTCTCTGGCCGGCCTCTCTTGGACCTCTTCCTGCTCCCACCTGTGAGGCTAAAAACCTCAGGGTCATCTTTGACTCCACACTTTCCTTTTCTCCTCACATCTCTTATGTCTCTAAGAAGTCACCCTACCAGCTCCACCTCCTCAGAGGTATTCTCCCTTTCCTCTCCTACCCCCAGAAGCTCACTGTCTCCAGAGCTCTGGTTCTCTCTAGGCTGGACTACTGCAACAGCCTCTTTCTAAATCTGCCTGCCTCTACTCTCCGCCCTCTGCAACTTATCCAAAATAGGACTGCGAGACTTGTCCTTGGCCTCAAGCCCAGGGATTTTATCTCTCCAGGACTGAAATCTCTGCACTGCCTCCCAGTGGCAGCGAGGATTAAGTTCAAAACCCTGTGCATTGTCCACAAGGTCTTCTGGGGCCTGGGACCTCAATACCTTCAACTCTCTCTTCCTAACTACCTTCCCTCTCGATCTCTTCACTCATCCACCTCCAACTCCCTCAGGGTCAGTCGCTTCTCCAAACAGTAAGTTGGTGCTAGATCTCTTTCTTCTGCTGTGGCCTCCCTCTGGAACAGCCTCCCTGCCCCTCTGAAACTTGGGGAGAACCATCTCTGGTTCTGGAAGCACCTCAAGACCTTCCTCTTTGCTTCTGCTTTCTTTCCTCCTCTCCCCGGCTGATCTCCTGGCTGAATCTGAAACTGCACTGGTTACCTGGCTACCCTCTGATCTCGGACCCAGGTCCCCTCCGCGCCAGTTGCACACCTGCACTGCGCCCTGGCAACCCCTGCACTCAGGGACTGTTCTTTATCCCCACAGCCCCTACAAGCACTTGACACCTGATGTCTGCACTTACCCTTGCACTGCCACCAGCTGGCCGCACTTTTATATATTGTTATTTATTTTATTGAATGTCCTTATTTATCTTATTGTTATCCTATGTACTGCATAGGATAACAATAGTCCCCTGCTCTATCCCCGCATGTTTCCCCTTCCCCCCTCCCCTGCACTTGAGCAATCTCTGTGTCACCTGGCCTAGTAGGATCTCGGTCCTCCCTCTGTTTCCCCTCCCTTGCCTTGTCGCGCCTTGAAACACTTTTGTATATGCGCGTTATAAATGCCATATCATATCATATCATCATATCATATCAACCACCCACCTCCACCCTCTACTGTGGAATTTCTGCCCCAGCCCCTGCCCCTTTCCCCACCCATGGGATTTCAGTCCATTTCTCTAAAACACTGATTTTCTTTTTCACATAATTGGGATATGGTTCCCTACTTCATTCAGTAATTTAGGATTGCCTGGTGCTGTTGTAAGGGTTGCATGTCTTTGTTGAGGGTCAACCTCATGGGCAATGGGTAGGAGCTCTGTGTCTGCATCAGGTGGATTGTGTTTGATTTGATATATTTATAACGCGCTGCGGGCGAACCAAATCACATTTGGGCGCATATGGACCCGTGACGTGATCTTATTTGATAAGCAGGAAAACATGTAACTATTCGAACAGGCTAAATTGGGTCTAAAAACCCCAAAAACATATTGATAAAGCGCCATCCAAATAAATTCGTTTTTAGTGCTTTCTGAAATTGACACAGTGTTTTTTGTGCCCAAATTTTCACTGGAAGTATGTTCCAGATTTTAGGTCCGTAAACTGCAAACCTCCGATCCCCCCTTGGCACACAAGAGGAGGGTGGGATCATCAAAAGTAGCTTATCCTCGGACCTGAGTGAACAAGAAAGAATGTACTTATGGATTTTATAACCAGTGCAGGGTGCTCGGAATCCTGAGATATGGGCAGACTTTGTTAGCCCTACCACCAGTCTGATTGCAGCCGATGGCACTCTGTGGCCGGAATACCTGCAAGCAGACCATTGCAGTAGTCCACTCGGGAATTAACCACTGCTCCGCCCACTGCTGCCTGCATATCTGATGGAACAATGGACAAGGCCTGCTGCAGAAGACAGAGGCTGTAGAAAAGGGACTGCACCTTGGCGCTCACCTGCGCCTCACTGCTCATATTCTGCTGCCAAATGCAGACCAGACTTTTGATCTTGGTCGCAAAAAACAGATCTGTTTCCTGAAAGTGTGGTATCTGAGGACACCTACCTGGTGCAAGCAGGTGTTTAGGGTCAAACAATGCCACCTCAGTTTTAGTGCCATTGAGCTGCAGCCAAATTTAGTGATATCCAGCTGCTGACCCCATTCAAACGCTCCTTAACCCTCAGAAAATAATCTTCTGCATTGCTTATTTTGACTTACAGCTGGGTATCGGTAGCATACGAATGGAATTTCACCCTGTGTCTCCTCAGAATATTCATCAAAGGATGAATAACCAGGTTGAATAGCAGGGGAGAGAGTGAATTACTGTTCTTCTCAATGCTGGTGTCTTGTGAATTCCTGGTCAGTTGGTTCCCAGGTTAAATTTCTTCCTACTGTTGTGGTTTCAGGTCCTGCCTATTGTGATTTCTTATCACCCTCTGTCCTTCTCTTCGGATCTGGTCTCGATCTGTGGGCATGATGGACACATTCAGTATATGCATAGATTGCCAAAATGGCTAGGTACTGCCC
The DNA here is from genome assembly GCF_040938575.1 of Ambystoma mexicanum. NCBI lineage: Eukaryota > Metazoa > Chordata > Amphibia > Caudata > Ambystomatidae > Ambystoma > Ambystoma mexicanum. The sequence continues at coordinate 397,782,799 of NC_090937.1, read as the reverse complement.
GAGTGCTTGTATAGTTTTTGTATTCTGTTGTCTACCGGTTGCCGAAAGAGATAAGGCTCTGGTATACTATCTCATCAGGCGGACAGCTGGTTTGGGACACTCAATCTTGGAGTTGTCTTACATTAGCAGGTGATGGCATGGTGAGAATGATCTTTGACCAAGCTGGTATGGTTTTAGTTAGCTATACCCTTGGAGGTTTTTACTGTAACTGTGGTTTCTATTTCCAGTTGTGCTGTTGATGGGCTGATTGTGGTTTACTCCCTCTGAGCTGGAAATTTTATTTTTCTTCCTGCGTGGCCTCTTTTGATGTGACAGTGGGCATCGAGAAGATGGGACGAGAACGTAATGCCCTCATTACTTTCCGGTAATCTTCATTACTCCATACCCTCATCTTTCTCGTGACTATAACAGCAGGGTGTTCCTGTGAAAGAAAAAACCTTTAAGTAATTAGTAAGTTCAAGGCATTTACTAAGTAAATATCGTGATTGAATCACACAGTTTGTAAAAAGATTGTACCTATGTGACTATTTTCATACAAAGTACAAATCATTAAACAAGAAGAAACAACAAGTAATGAATATATGAAGCAAAAACAGATTTTTTATTAAATTAACCAAGACAAAAAGGGGGGGAAACAGAATATCTCACCAAAAACTTGGCCTCCAATAAAACAGTAATTGTAATATATTCCAAGAAGGAGCAGTGAACTTTGAAATGTTTAAAGGATAGATTCATAAACAAACAGACTGACAAAGAAATGTGTAGCAGTTAATTCATAAACAAGCAGACTAACAGGATACATTAACATATACATACACCTGTGTGGACATATTGATACCAATTAGGAGCTGATGATTGAGAGAACGAATTCAATAGAAAAAGCAAATTATACCCACGACAGTTTCGCTTGTCGGAATATGCATTTAACAAATATGCACATACATTTTGTAGTTCAAAACTGTAGAACAAACTGAAATTGTTAAAGAGGCACCAAACAGTATCCTAGCAAAAAGTATAACTCTCTGTCCTTGGCTAATTGATAGCAAATTACTGCATATCATCATGTTGCGCCAGCAGACAGAAGCAATGTCTTGTGACTTAAAGAGACAAAAAAAGTCATTGGCAGAAAAAACGTCTCTAAACGCGGTGATGTCACCACATCACGCTAAACAACGTTGGACGTGGCTTGATGACATCACCATGCATCGCGCTGTCAATATAAAAAGCGCGCACACAATCGCTTGCATTGCGCATCCGGCCTGGCCCTTTCTTTACAGCTTATCATGGCTGTTTAGGACTAATACACCCTCAGCTTTTGCACCATTGGACATACGAGGTAAGTCATCAAAAATCAAAATGCTAAGCTTGAAAGCAACATTTGCTCTGCTCCAAGCCTTTCATTGATGCATTTTCTTAACTGAGGCTATCTATACTTCTCTGTTCCCTGTAGTTATTCTGATATTTTGAATTCTAATATAAGGAACATCAGGCAATTCTGAAGCCTTATCTAAAAACCACTTGGACAAATTAAATATTTGGCATTTACCAGAAGCCACTTGAAATACCAATTGGATGAGTTTATACCTTAAAAATGAATCACAATTAGGGTGAGTCAACCTTCATATTTATATTTAAAAGCGCATTACCAGATTGGAAAACAACATGATTTGTAAAACCAATGTTAATCTTTTTTTAACTAAAATAACTATACTTTCATTTTTTATTTCTTTTCCTGTCAGAAATCATTCCTTCTCCTGATGAACCATTGACAGACTCAATGCGGAAACACGTGTCGAGTTAAGGCTATATTAACTGAACCATAATAAGGAATTGAGTATGACAATTGATTTGAAGATCACAAGGTGTGATGTTAACCCCATGTTAGATATGATTTGCTTTTTTCAACTAAACTACAACATTAAAGAGTTGTTTGAGAATACTATCAACATTGATTCGGATTCATACAACTTTTTGAACCTAACTTCAACGAAACAGTGTTTATTGAATGTTTCTTTGACTCACCTCTGAATACCTTCAGGAATTAGGTTGGCGCATTAGAGTAACTGTTTCTCAATCTCTCATTTACTCACATTGTATCTGTGTAGTGGCCACACAGTCCTTGGGAACTAATCATGCTGACAACTTTGTGTTTGTTTCTTTAAAACGATCTAACACTAGACATCTGCAAAAACAAACAAGAGCTGGCGCCAAGGGAGAGCTTTGTTGGCTGCAACCATTTAGTTTTCAGCAGAAAAAATCGACCTGGTGATACATTCCAGGGTGAGGCTGATACAAAGAAGAAGCCTACACCATCCGCTTTAGTAAATTAATATATGCGTGGTGGGCCATCAACTCTAGTAAAGGTTCTGAAGAATCATCCCCAAACTTACACAGTGGCACAGTGGGCGTTTTGGTGGTAAAGAAAACAAATGCACCACCTTCATCATGAAAAAGGTTTTCTCTATCCAGCCACTAGGGAGGAAAAGAGTAAAACTATTGAAAACATATGATAGTGAATCGGAAATATCAGTTCAGAGAATCGTACAGAAGAAAACTGAGCAAATGCCCTTATAGTAAAATAGGAACCATCTAGGTAAAAAATAATTATTTAGAGCGTGGTGCTGAGTGATCATTCCCAGAAAGGGTTTACCTGTGGATTGCTTCTTATATTCTAAAGTTAGAAGGAAACCCTCACCAGTCATAGAGAATAAGTGCAGTATTTTAGCATAACCGAAACACAGTGACAGCAGCACAAGCTTCAATGTGTTGACAAATAGAACATGCTACACCCAGCGGTGCGTTAAAGGTTTACAAAATAATTTCAAAAAGAGAAAATATAGGGTAGCAGCCAGTAAAGACATTACTGGGTAACCTACCAAAGAGCCTTGTGCTAATCAGAAATATTAGCATTTCATCAGACGATGGCGTGAAATGAACATAAGTTCCAAGATAGCTACTCCATCGTCAAGTTCTTGTCAAAATTACAAGACTACGTTACAGGTTAACGCCTCTGGTCAATATTTAGGGTTCATCTGGTGGCACCAACAGAGAAAGAAAACAAACACAGACATACTGGGTCAGTACCCTAAGGAAAGGGGGAAGTTATTGGATGGAGTGGACTGCAATATCATATTAATGGATCATGCTTACCCAAATAGGAAGCCGCATATTCTACCTTTTAATGCAGCAATTAGAATATCTATCCTTGAACAGTTTACATTCCAGGAGAGTGACTCTGTATTGGGAAAAGAGCTGAGAGACAAAATGCCTTAATTAGTGTTGGGGCGCCCCGTAGTGATACAGGGCACTTTTAATTGTTGCCACACAGTGCAGGTGGGCCTGTCGGTAAGGTATACAGTGTACCGCATTGCAATCTCGCCTGTGCTTGTAAATTATTGTACCTGGAGCGGCGTAGCAATCACATACGGTCTGCAGCAGTTCAAGCCTCCAGACTGCGTAACGACTAACACAGAGCTTCCAGGCGGGTAGCCAGTAAGAGTGAATGCGGAAGTATCTTAAACCATGCAAAAAGAAAGAGGACTGCCTTTACTGCCGTGATTTAGTGATTAGGATGTAAAGGGAACTCAGAGTGGAAACCTGAATATAGTAACAAATTGAAACATAAATGAAATGCTAAAATGTACATGATAAATTAAAAACCGGAAAAACTAGAAAAATTAGAGTCAGCTTAAACTCTTACATAGATTGAAAGAGACCGGTATGGGCAGAATGCACAAGAAACAGAGGCTGCACAGCCCAAGCTTGGATCATGCAAGCTTATAGTGACAAATACTATGGATTTAAAGATATTAAATTATAGACAAGAAAATAAATGAGGTCTAGAGACTATTTGAAACATAGTGGCTCACTGTTCTGGCCAGGCATAGCTGCTTTAACAAACATGTTCAGGCCAAAATAGCTAACAGGAAGTGTTTGTTTCACTTAATCTCGAAGCAATGGTATGTGTGACCCGCAGAATAAATGGGGCCGCCCCATTAAGGTAGTTTTTGGTGAGATATTCTGTTTCCCCCCCTTTTTTTTCTTTGTTAATTTAATTAAAAAATCTGTTGTTGCTTCATATAACTTGTTGTTTCTTCTTGTTTAATGACTTGTTCTTTGTATGAAACTAGTCGCATAGGTCCCATCTTTTTACAAACCATGTGATTCAATCACGATATTTACTTAGTAAATGCCTTGAGCTTACTAATTACTTAAATGTTTTTTCTTTCAAGGGAACACCCTGCTGTTATCGTTGTTTGATTACTCCATTTAGTTCCCTGTGGATATGGAGTTCCTCTTTGTTCCCTCATCTTCCTCATCCCAGTCTGCTTCCCTCACTCCCTTCCTGTGACTCTGGTCTTAAACTAAGATCAGGCCTGAACTTGCAGAAGGAGGATCGGTCAGACCAGGCACACATAGCCCCCTCCAGGAAGGGAGAGAGCTATGTAGGGAAAATAAATCCTTTTTTTGGTATTTAAGCTTGGTAAACAAGGGTCTGCGTGGGGCTGAAACCCCTCATATGGAATGGGACGGGGACGAGGAAGATGAGGACTTGGAATAATAAAGATTATCAGTAACTATTCGGGCATTGACCTCACTCCTTAATTGCCAACTAAACCATTGACTTATATGCAAGACTGAAAAGAAACCACTTTACCAGGGCCGTGTTGTGTGTTGGTCTAGTGGTTTTGGTGCGTGAGCGTCATGACTGCTTCATGACGCTCTTTTAATAAAAGGGGCTCTGCTGGCACGCTGAGGGCAGTGCAGCAGAGCCCCAGGAAGCGGCAACTCGTGTCTTTGTATCATTATTGATTGTGGGCCTGGCCACGTGATCGTGGCCTAGGCTGTGTGCCTTGGCCTGGGTACCCCCACGCCAAGGCTGATCAGAGCTGGGTGCCCCCAGCTGGGATCGCTGAAGCCGGTGATCCGGACTGGGCAGGATGATCCCTGCCCCTCACACACTGCGTGCACGCAGCGTCCTGGTGTCGTGTCGAGTGCCCCGACACCATCTGTGGCTCGCCCCAGTGACCGGAGGCGGACCACCACATTGGCGATGAGGAGGTCCGGGTCCCGTGTACCCTGCGGTGCACAGGTCACCAGCCGCCTCTGATCGAGGCGAGTGAAGAGCCCACGTGAGCAGAGACGGTGTGTCCTGCTGAGGGTGGCCCAGGGCGTGATCCGCACCTGGTGCCCGTGGCGGTGAGCAGCCCTGTGGTAGCCCGTGTCGCGACATCGGCCGCGTGTGGAAGGTACGGCAGGCGGAGCATCATGCTCTCGCACCTCCCTGTGTCATTGGGGGTCCACCAGCACCCGACCCCAGCGGTGCGCAACAATAAGGCACATTGGGGGTTTGGAGGCCGGCGAGGCAGCACGTGAAAAGGGGGCGTGGCCCCAGCAGGCCCAGCAGAAGCCAACAAAGGAAGGGGCGTGGCCCCAAAAGGCCCATCAGAGGGCCGACAACGAAAAGGGATGTGGTCCCAGCGGAGTAGCGGCGGCCCAATGTATGGAGGAGTCGTGGGGGGGGCGCAGTATGCGCTAGCATGCAGTAGCCAGCTGTGACCTCCACCGAGGTGAGCAGCTCTGCAGTCCTCCCTGGCCCCATGACAATCTGGCCCGAGTGGTGAGGCTGGGATCTGGGCAGAGTGCGGGCTGGAAAAGGGGCTTGGCCTAATCGAGAGCTCCGGAGACAAAGAAAGGGGGCAGAGCCATCTATCCACGTCGCCCGCGGATAAGGGGAGGAAGATTCTAACACCCGGGTCACAGCAGTGAACAGCTTGGGCAGGTCCGGGGCCACCAGGAAGGAAGGCCCATCAACACCCGGGCCTAGAAAAAAAAGAGAAATTTGTTTTTTTCTAAAACAGGGGATCTCGGGGCCAGCAAAGCTGCCCAAAAAGGGGCGGGCCTACCAGTCCTGGCTGCGGTGAACAACGAACGGTGTCATCCGCCTCAGGCGAGCGGATGGGTGTGTCCTCCTGGGAAGGTTAGGCTCAATAATGGAACACTAGCCCCAAAGAAGGAAGACACGAGGGGCGTGACCAACAGCATCACAAGCAACACCAGGTGACAGACCAAAAGGTAGCGGCTCCCCCACGGAGTGCTCGTGCGCTTTTTCCCAGAGCTCCACAAAAGGGGGTGGCCAAACCACGGAGGGCCCGCTGACTCTGGCCAATCTCTGAGACTCTTCAGTAGTGGTCACCTCCTACCCCCGCCCAGGGTTCATAATGCGGAGGACGAAGGGACATGTCGAGGTCAGCTCGTACCAATACCCCATTTTGAAGTCCTGGGTGTGCCTGGCAGTCTGGGACCCTGGCGGACAGCCTGGTTAGAGAACCTGGAGTTGTACTTCGAGGCGGTGAAGATCAAGGACACTGCCAAATGCCCCACAATCCTGTACTCTGCCGGACTGGCAGTTCAGAGGCTGTTCAAGACATTAAGGCCCACAAATCAGACCTATGATGCAGCCATCGCAGCCCTCAACGAATACTGCAGACCCATGGTCAACAGGGACTACGAATGGTTCAGGATGAGGTGTGCGAGGCAGGAGGAAGGGGAGATCCTCGATGCATTCCACGGCAAGCTGCGCGGCATCGCACTGTCCTGCGCCCTGGGAAATTTGGAGCAGGATGAGGTCAGGGCGCAGATCATCTATGGCTGCAGTTCTGCCAAGCTGCGCAAGCAAGCCCTGAGGGACCCAACGCTGACCCTCCACCGGATACTAGACCTTGGCCAGGCCCAGGAACTGGCAGAGGTGTGGGCCTCAGTCATGGATTCATCCAGACAACACCTCAAGTTGGAGGCCCCCATGCAGCGGGTCAAGCTGGAGGAGGTGGCAGCTGTCGGCAAGTGGCAAGGAGGAAAGCTGATGAGGAGGGTAGACTGGCCAAGGAGAGACCCCAATGCCACACTATGCCATCAGTGCGGGTGGGATCTTCCACACCCGCAGTACTGCTTGGCGAAAGGACACATCTGTGGGAGATGCAGGAAGATGGATCACTTCACACGGGCGTGCCTCACCCCGACACCAGCCAGTATGGTGGGGACATCGCAGGGGGGTGAGTCGAGAGGGAGAAAGATCCCCAGAGTGGCTGCTGTCCAAGCGGCGGAAGATCAAAGGAGTATGCAGTATGATGCGGGAGAGGAGGCAGATGAAGAAAATATATTCTTTTTGTCCTGCAGCAGCGCCACTGGCCAATTCGATCCCGGAATCATCTGAGCCCCAACCGCCCGCTGTTGAGCCTGTGGTGTGCGGACTGGAACACACCTGTTTGTTTTGTAATGCCAAGAGTTAAAGTTTATGAGTAGCCATTAGGTGGTGCGTGGACTAGAATGCACCCAATGTTTGCAGTGATGATGCATGAGCACAATGGGTTCGCGGACTAGAATGCACCAAGTTAGACCCCGTCGAGGGCCGCTGTTTTGTTTGCAGTGGGTGGTGTTTTTTTTGTTATAATAAATGAGGGATGTTGTGTGTTGGTCTAGTGGTTTTGTTGCGTGAGCGTCATGACTTTGTCATGACACTCCTATAATAAAAGGGGCTCTGCTGGTACGCGGAGGGCAGTGCAGCAGAGCCACAGGAAGCAGCAACTCGTGTCTGTGTATCATTAATGATTGTGGGCCTTGCCACGTGACCGTGGCCTAGGCTGTGTGCCTTGGCCTGGGTCCCCCACGCCAAGGCTGATCGGCGCTTGGTGCCCCCAGCTGGGATCACTGAAGCCGGTGATCCGGACTGGGCAGGGTGATCCGGGCCCCTCACACACTGCCTGCACGCAGCGTCCTGGTGTCTTGTCGAGTGCCCCGACACCATCTGTGGCCTGCCCCGGTGACCGGAGGCGGGTCACCACAGGCTGTGTCCAACAAGCATTCCCCACCACCGCCAATCTGTTATCAAGGCAGCACTCAGCTGCAAGTGGCTCTATTCTAAATGTGCGCCATAAGAAGTTTAAGTACCATAATAATGTACATTAAGTTATCTGTTTATCGTTCTCCTAAGTGGAAGGCTGCATAAGGATGCAAAGCTGTCCTCTGTTTGTGCCAGAGTCCTATGGGCTGCCTGATATATCACTGGACCGTCTGGACGTCGCGTTCCTATATTATTTCATGACAGACAGTGAGTGGTCCCACTTCCGGATATGTTCCTCCCAGAGCTTATCACGGGTTTCGCACTTGCCGTAACCAAGGTCCCCGTTAATGTTCTCACGATTGAAACTTGAAAAGGCAGCAACATCTGCGTGCATAAATAACTAATAATCTCACAGAGATCATATTTTCACGTTCCCTCAGAGCTGCCACTGAGCAGATGTCATGTGTCTTTGTTTTGCAAAATTGCGCCCAGAAGCACAATCCCAGCGCACTCTTTTCGAATGTGGGTATTTATTTAGTTTACACCAAACACACAACTCCCCTGCAACTCAACAACCATCGCAACTGCTTCATTCATGTCATCAATTGCCCTTTTTTGTGTGAAAAGCAATACACAATGCACTAATGTCATTAAATAATACCAGAAACCAAACACAATATTTGGAAAGTTGCTGCAGTGAAGAAACAGTGGTAATTCCTTACATCCTGCCTTTCGCGGGCATTAAACCGCGGATTGGCCCCACAGGCGGACCCTTTCTGCCTGTCATTAGTGGCCGGTTGCTCTCCCTGCTGGCTGTTGGGTGACGATGATAGCGGACAATTGTGATGACGTCACAAGAAGTGCAATCGTAAAATTAAGGCTATGCATCGTAGAAGTGTGAGGTTTTTGTGAAATAACCTTGACATTTCTTCAACGGAACATTTTTCTGTCTGTTTTTTGTCAACATTGGGTTATATTTGGCTTAAGGGGGTTGTTAATGGCAGCTCAGTTATTCACATCTGCCAGGCGTTGGCTGTGGTATATGTGTAGTGCAACTGTATTATTTGTATAGATAGCACATGACTGGCACCTGTGTTCTCTGTGTACTCTGTGTAGCACTCAGATACAATAAGCAAAGCTCCAGGACTTCAGCTTCCTATGTTTACTAATTTTGGGATGCCCCAATAGCACATGACCAAATGTGGTGCAGTATTTTCGAAATAGGACACAAAGCCACAGCTTTATACTTGCCAACGTTCTGTGGCCCAAAACATGTAGGATTTTTCAAGTTTCAAAAACAGTACTTCGCAAAACAATTACATCACAAGAAACTACAAAAGATACATTTTTTTGCACCACTGGAGCATTCTAAAATACACAACCCATTAAACAGCACAAGATGGAAAGATGTTCAAATCTTTAAAAAGTATAATTCTGAATGGTGAGTTAACACTGAATTCAATGACCCAACTTCACAGAAGGAAATCACACAGAGCTAGTAGGCAACGTGTGCCACTGCTCTGTAGCAGCAGCCGGGGCAATACATATTTATTCCTGCAGTGCAAGATGAATTACTGAACAATATGGAGATTGATACCCTCCTCAGTCTGATATGCAGATGCTGTGCGATGGTGGTACGCTCTGCCACTTCCCTTCACTGGTGGTTCACCTAAGGCCTGCCCCGGCAAGAGTGCAGGGTACAGTCATGTAGCTGTTATGTCACTGAATTAGTCTGAGCCCATCACTCAAAGTAATCACATAACTGCCCACCACACAGACAGACTAATGTGTTGCATGCTTTGTCCTAGGCCGGTCTCAAGCAGCCTGCCTTAGAGTCACATACATTACATGCCCCTGTAAAAAGCAGTAGGATCTGTCACCCAAATCTTTAGGCGATAGGACTGCTTAAAAAGCAGTAGCCTACTGTGATAGTCTGGGGCGATGGCAGGCCCCACCTGCAGACACACACGCACGCATTCAGCACTCGCACCAAGAGACATGCCGGAGACGTGTTGCTGCTCTGGTCTCCGGCGCTAACTGCCGGCCGGGACCGTCTTTATTCAATGCGCGCATGCGCGATCCTCGTTATGGGCCGCGCATGCGCAGAACCGTGTATTCAATACGCAACATCCCTCCTTTTTCCCCAAACAATGAACATTGATTAACAGTGTGACTTAACAACGTATTCTTCAAACATAAATGTTCCAGCACGACCTAGATTACTAAGCAGGGTCCATAATAAAGTCTTGGAATCTCTGCGGCGGCTTTCGCCCCGCCCGGCTCAGGTACCTGCGTGCCTCGGCCTGAGGCACCTCTTGTGTCCCTTGAGTCTCGGCCAGTCCATCGGGTCTCGGTTGCGGTCCATCGCTTGGCTCAGGTGCCGGAGGGTCGACTTCATCCGTTTCGGCAGATCCCACGCGCTTCAAAAACGAGACGTTCCTGGTGACAGTTCCACGTGCGTTGGCCGCTGTGACCATCAAGCCCTTTACATGCGTCACCCCCAGGGGCTGGGTTTCGTAGGTTAACGATAACTTTCCTTCTGCTCTTCTGTTTCGCACCAATACGGTATCCCCCACCGCAATCGGCCTCTCCGAGAGCTTCCTCCTGATCGTCTCATTTTCGTTCCGCGCCACCCTCTCCGTTCGCACGTGATCCTTTTCAATCCCCCCTGGCTGGCGGCCTTCCATTTCGGGCAGGAGCCCTCTTGGTACATGCTTAAAGAGTGCTTCGGCTGGGGCGACCCCGGTTGACTGATGTGGGGTTGAGCGATACTGTCGAAGGAAGTCCATTAAGTTGCGTCGGAGGTCTGCGCCTCCATCTGCTGATATGCGGAACACTTTGTTGATCGTTCGCATGAAGCGCTCTACCTCCCCGTTTGCCCTCGGCCAGAGAGGTGTGACTTTCCTATGGCGTATTCCCCTCTCCTCACAATACTGAGCAAAACGTTGCCCCCGAAATGGTGCCCCATTGTCTGAGCATATCTCCACTGGAAATCCATGCGTGGCGAACATTTTCTCCAGCGCCATGATGGTGTGGTCACTCGCCATCGACTCCACCAGTTCAACCTCCGGATAGCGGGACCACTGGTCTGTCACCACTAGAAAGTAGAGCCCTCGGCCGGTGGATCCAAAATCGGCATGGACCGTCCCCCATGGCTGATCACTTTTCTCCATAGTTTGGATTGGCGGGGCCCTCTCCACCGGGTGTGCTGCTTGGCAGGGGATGCACCTTCTCACAAACTCCTCCACTCTACTTTCCAGGTCTGGGAACCAGACCTTGAGTCTCAGTCTTGCTTTCATCTTGGCCATCCCTTGGTGCCCATTGTGTACGAGCTGCAGAACCTTGTCAACCAGTGTTCTCGGGATGACAATCTGGTGACCCCTTAGCAGGAGGCCATCCTCGGCTACCGAGAGCTCATGGCGCGCTTTCCAGAGGGCCTGCAGGTCTTTCTGAGCCCCTGCGTTCCTTCGGGAGTTGTCCTGGAGGACCTCTCGCCATTCTCCATTTGCCATAGCCAGCTTGATTCTTGTGAATGCCTCGTCCATGTTGGAGTCTTCGGCGATCTCCTGGATTCGGCCGCGAGATGTATTGCTTCGACACCCTCTGCCACTTCCACTGTGTCTTTTGGCCTCCCCTCACCTGGATGGCTGGACAGGTAGTCTGCCGGGTTGTCAGGGCCTGGTCGATGCAGCAGTTTGACCCCGTACTCCATTAACAACAGCATCCATCTCTCTATTCTAGGCGGTGGTTTGGATGATGTTCCGGACAAGATCGGGATGAGAGGCTTGTGGTCTGTTACCACAACGACCGGTTTTCCCAAAATATATATACGGAAATGCTTGCACCCCCATAGGATGGCCAGAGCTTCCCGCTCAATCTGAGAGTACTGTCTCTCCGTCTCCGTTAGTGATTTGCTGGCATATGCGATGGGCCTCATGGTTCCTTGATTGTCGGCCTGCATGAGGACAGGCCCCAGTCCCAAGGGGCTGGCATCGACTACAGTTTCGGACTCCCGATCCGGATTGAACTATGCCATCGTTTCGTGTTCCGAAAGGGCTATTTTTGATGTTGTCGAAAGCCCTCTGTTCTTTCTCCCCCCAGCTCCAGGCGATGTCGTTTCTGGTTAGCGCTCTCAGGGGTTCCGACAGGGAGGCCAGATCGCGGTTGAAGCGACCACAATACGTCACCATACCCAGGAAGCTTCTGATTTCAGATGGTGAGGTTGGCGGGATAGCTTCCCGGATGTCTTTCACTTTTTCGGGATCAGGTGATATGCCCCCTGCGTGGAAGACGAACCCGAAAAATTGCAGCCTGCCTCTCAGGAACTCACACTTCTCTTTGTGCAGTGTCAACCCTAGGTCGCGCAGCCTCACCAGTGTGCTTTCCAGGCGCTTTAGGTGTTCAGCCTCGGAACGGGCAAAGACCAGAATGTCATCCGACATGTTTATCACTCCCTTGAGTCCAGACAGGGCTCCCCTGATGGTATTCTGGAAGACTTCAGCCGCGGAAGAGATACCAAAACTGAGTCTTTTATATTGGTATAACCCCTCGTGAGTCGTAAACGTTGTGATGTATCTTGACTCGGGGTGGAGCTCTAACTGATGGTACCCGGATCTCAAATCCAGTTTTGAGAACACTTTCGCCCCTTGAAGCTCCCCAATGATGTCGTCCAGGGTGGGTGTTATGTGGTGCTCTCTTTTGATCGCTAGGTTGGGAAGCCTCATGTCCATGCAGATGCGTACCGCACCCGGCTGCTTGGGCTTTGGGGCTACCACTATCGGGGAGACTCACGGGGTGGGGCCCTCTACCTTCTCAATGATGTCCTTGTCTATGAGGGATTGCAGCTCGCGTTCCACCTGTGTCCTCAGATGGAAAGGGACGCAGCAGTGTTTGAGAGCCGTTGGTCTCACAGACCCATCGATGTGGAGGCGTATTGGGCCAGCCTTTAGTTTCCCTATCCCTCGGAATATCATTTCAAAACGACTCAACAGATTTTCCAAGTCAGTGTGGTAGACCGCAAATGAGAAGTGTACAATGTCCAATGCCTCAGCCGCAGCACAACTCAGAAGGGAATGCGGGCTCACATCTGTGACAAAGAACCTTGCCCTTATTCTATTTTGTCCGTGAGTGACTGGGGCCACAAATACTCCTTGGATGGAAAGCGTACATATGTGATGTGGACTCGGCTAGGCCTGGTGGACCAGGGAGTGCGTTGTAGTGTTCCGTCGCCAGCACACAGACGGACGCTCCTGTGTCTATCAAGACCGGTGTGGGTGTTTCCCCAATGTTAACTGTGCACTTGGGTTGTCGTCTCCTGCCGGGGCCTTCAGCTATGCTCAAGATGAAGAAGATTTCATCTTCCTCCTCCTCGGCGATGTTTAGGTCCTGTATACCTTGTTCAACGGATGATACACCCCTCACTCTCCGAGTGCTGCCTCTGGCAACCCTTTCGGGCCCTCTCGACACGGCGACAGGTGCTGATGCTCTGCACACCCTAGCATAATGTCCTGGGGTGTTACACCGGCCACAGGTTCTCGATTTGGCTGGACAGTCACCCATGTGTGGCAGGTCGTACCCACAATATTGGCACAAGGGAGCGTTGCTATGCCCCCCCGGGCTATCACCACCTCTTGATGTCCACCTTGACTTTCCTGGGTTAGAGCGGCCAATTGCAAAAGCCTCACCTTTGTTTCTCCCATGCGTGGCTGCATCCATTTTCGCACCCCTCGCGTCAGCCAGCTCATAGGCCCTCCCTGTGTCCAGAATCTGTTGTAGGGTCAAACCAGGTTCCCTCAATATCTGCCTCCTCAGTTTACCGGAGCTGCAGCCCTGCAACAACTGGTTCCGAACCATCTCCTCTTCATTTCCCCATCTACAGGAGCTTGCAAGAACTCTGAGACATGCACAAAATTGATCCAATGACTCTTCCTCTCATTGTCTTTCCGCACTCATGACGAACCTATCAAAGTCTACATTCGCCATTGGCAGAAAGTGATCTCGGAGCGTCTGCTTCACTGCAGCATATGTCGCAACCGGAATGTTCAGAGAGTCATATATCTTGTGAACCTCGGCCCCTGCCGAGTACACCATGATTGCAATTCTTTCTTCGTCCTCTGTGATCCCTGAGGCCGTGAAGAACATCTCCAACCTCTTCACCCACAGGAGCCATTTAGGCCCCAACTTGGAAGGTGGGCCCGTGGTATCAAATTCGGGCATGGGGGCTAGTGTGCTGTTCACCCTGCGAGGGATGGGGGCAGGAGCGCCATCCTGTTCTTCTTTCTCCCCCATTTCTCTGTGCGGTACTCAAAGGAATACGTTGAACTGCTTTGAAGACGGGACCCCGGATCACCCTTGCTGCAATATCTTCTCCAGTGCCACTCTTTTTTTTTTTTCGACAGAATGCCACAACCTTGCAGCTGCACAGGCTGTGGAGGGTCCAAAAATTGATGATTTTCGGTGCAAATCGCAGATGGCGCACGGGCACCCTCGCGGGCCGCAACCACTGCGTTCTGCGCACAATCCAAGATGGCCACCAGCCACACGTGTGAGCCCGTGCCGACACGGAGCAGTGTTCTCCTCCCTGGACGCTACCGGAGCGAAGGACTGCTCCCGCGCCGTCCTCGTCGCCAGTGTGATAGTGTGGGGCGATGGCAGGCCCCACCTGCAGACACACACGCACGCATTCAGCACTTGCACCAAGAGACACGCCGGAGACGTGTTGCTGCTCTGGTCTCCGGCGCGAACTGCCGGCCGGGACCGTCTTTATTCAATGCGCGCATGTGCGAGCCTCGTTATGGGCCGCGCATGCGCAGAACCGCATATTCATTACGCAACACCTACTGCCTAAATCAGTAGGGTTGGCAAGTATGGCAAGGATGTGTTTGGTACAGGTCAATTGTACATCCACTGAACAACCCAGGAAGTGCAGTGTCCGTCCCCTTCACATAGCAAACCCCAAGTGGATTGGTGAAGCCTTGGGCTTTGCCACTCTGGTATGCTAGGCACAGCCTGCAGGGTGAACGCAGTCACCCTCATTTTCAATTGGGTGGAGAGGAAAATGGAAGCGTAAAAGTGAGGTGCAATGTTTTTACGCCTCCATTTCTTGCTGTGTCCTCTTTTCCTACAGTGGACTCCATTGGATTTTTTGGTGGAATTATGGTCAGCGGTAATTCTGCCGCAGTAATTCAGACAATTTTCGGCAGAGGAAAATCCTCCACTTCAATGCCAAACTCGGCATTTGGGGGTGCAGTAAAAACAGCAGTAATCCCGTTACTGGAAAAAAAGGGGAAATGGTGGAATTACATACATGCCAACCCTCCCGACTTTGGGTCCCGATTTTTCATTTGAAAATATTGCTATTTTTTCGTTTCACCATCCTAAAATAATGGTAACCACAATGCAATCCAATGGGAGAATTCAGTTCTCCTGATTTCTATGAGACAATCTCCCTGCAAAGTGATGCAGAATGTTGGCCTATATGCAATTTCACCACTTTTTTACTGCTGTGCCAAACTCTGAATGAGCCCCTCCCTTTACTCATTCTTTCTCCCCTCTGCTCTATGAATGTTTGAAATTGGATTCAGGGACCCGACTGCATATACGTGCTAACTTGGCTAGTCCCCTGAATACCTTCCACATTTCATAGCACATGTCAATTTTTAAAAAAATACTTTATTTATTGTGCTTGACATTGACATAAGAGAACCAGCAGCATACAATAGCAAACGAGCATACAATCAACGTACATAGATGGAAAGTAGTATATACAGAGAATTAGAGGGACCAGCAAACAATGCAGTAATTGGAGATCACATGTTGCAGTGATGATTGACGCATCAGGCTTCAGAAGGTGTAATGATGGGGGAGGAGGGATCATATGGGTCCTCATCGACATAAGCAGACATTGCTGCGATGTAGGAACGGAATGGGGACCATACATTCCTGGGCCTCGACACCAGCTGCTGTTGTCCCGTCCATACCTCCTATGTGTCCGACGCCCAAGTGACAGCACAGAGCCATTGAGCATGTGTGGGCGCCCCAGGGCGTACCCAGCACAACAGGATACAACAAGCCGCTAGGAGCATGCAGATCCTGCCAATTTCCTGGGGCCACGACCGAGGCCAGGGAGCTCGTGGAAGAGGCATGACAGTGGGGATGGGGCGACAGTGCAACATAGGATGTCGGACATGGTAGAACAAACCTCTCCCCAAAACTGAGAAAGACACGAACAAGACCACACCATATGTAAATATTCAGCATCTTCAGATCCGCATCTGGGACACCTGGGGGGATGGTCCTTTGACATGGGATGTAATTTGATATGGGTGTAATGGTATCTATGGAGTACTTTGAATTGGATCAGTTTGAAGTGGGAGTTGAACGATATGTCCTGAATCAAGGCACACATACGGTCCCAGCGTTGATCAGTTATTTCAGGTCCTCGCCCCAGGTGCATCGGAGTTTGTCAAAGGGGGGAATGGTTTTGGACTGCAGTAGGGTATATAACCTGGAGACCTTTCCCATGGTAGATATGGTATTCAAGATTTCAGAGAGTATGGGGTCATCTGGGGGTATGGCGGGAAAGTCTGGGTACCTTTTCTTAAGGGAACGGCAAAGGCCTGCATATAGGAGCCAGATGGAGGGCTTCTTCTGCAGGGATGCAGGTAGATCTGGCCATTCGAGGACATTTCCTTTGTCGAACACATCACGGATAATTTCAAAGCATGCATCGGCCCAGAGGCACACCGCAGCTGGGGATATACCGGGGGCCTCCTGAAGGAAGTTCCAAATGGGGAGGTTGCCATGAAAGGGATGGGAGACATTGATCAGCTTCCATAGTTCAGTCAAAGCCAGTGATGTGGAGTCTACAGGGTCGAGGGGGTCAAACTGGACACCTAGAGGAGATAGGACCAAGGAACGGATATCACGACCCTTCACTGCAAGACGTTCGAGTTTAGCATGCAGTGGAGGGTTTGCAAGGTCAAACCAGTGCGAAGCGTATTGTGCTTGAGCAACAGACCAATAATTTTTAAAGTTGGGGGCACCGAAGCCGCCCCCTGACGTGGGGGTGGTTAATGTGTCTAGTTTAAGACGGACCGCGCCCGAGTGCCACAGGAAGGTATTAACCGTGCGGGTCAATGAGTGAAAGAATTAACCACCAGGCCACAGGGGAACATTAAGGAACCTGTATAGGAGTTGGGGGAGTACAACCATTTTTAGAATACTGATTTTACCCACCAGGGAAATTGGCAGTTTAGCCCAGCCCGAAGATTTCCTAGTAAGTGTAGTTAAGTATTTTCCGAAGTTGGCCGTGTATAGCAGATTAGGTTGGTGAGCAACCACTACTCCGTGATAGGTGATCTCAGTCTGTGACCATGTGAAACCTAAGGGATCTGGGGGGAGCGTAGCTTCATTAAGGGGAAATACGGTAGAGTTTGAGCAGTTCACCTTTAGTTTCGAAATCCCTCCAAAGTAAACAACATCGTCCAGAATAAGGGCAAGGTTGTCTGCAGGTGTGCAAATGAAAAGTAGGGCGTCGTCAGCATACATGGAGATGATTTCAGGAGAGCCGGACAGTCTCAGACTTCTATGTGCATGCACTTGAGGCATTCTATCAGCTAAGGGTTCTATGGCTATGGACAAAATCAGAGGAGAGAAGGGACAACCCTGCCTCGTACCTCTGGTTGATGTGGAAGAGGGTCGAACATAGGTCCTCAGTGGGGACCCTGGCCATTGGTTCAGAATAAAGTAGACTGACCTAGGACTGGAAGCGGTGCCCGAAGTTGCATTTCTCCAGGACTCGCCACAGGTAGCTCCAGGAGACAGAATCAAATGCTTTTTGCATATCAAGGGTAGCTGCCAATGCCTGTACATTCGGGTCAATCCGGCTAAGAATATTAAACAGTCAATGTAAATTAAGGGAAGTAGAGTGCCCGAGGACAAACCCGGCCTGGTCTGGATGTATAATGTGAGACATATATGGGGCTAGTCTTAGGGCTAACACTTTAGCGAAGATCTTAACATCACAGTTAATGAGAGAGAGGGGCCGGTATGAGCCACATTGAGTGGGGGATTTGCCTAGCTTGAGTAGTACAGAGATTATGGCTTCACGGAGGGAAGAGGGAAGATAGCCTAACTCACATGACTCCTCCCATAGCGCATGTAGTTGGGGAACCAGATGGGTTTTATATTGTTTGTAAAATTCGACCGGAAGGCCATTGGAACCAGGTGCTTAACCAGAGGCCAGGGAGTTAATGGCTTTAGATATATCTTCAGTGGTGATTGGTATGTTGAGAATGTGCCTAGTCTCAGCGGAGAGGATGGAGAGTGGAAGGACTTCCGCCACAGGGATACTGTCAGAGTTATAATAGAGGGATTCATAGAATAAGCAGAATTCTGTGTTAATAGCTTGCGATGACAGGGCCAGGGTGCCCTCAGATCTCTCTATCGCCAGGATGTGGGGTGATCCAGTCTCCTGCCAGAGGAGCCTAGTCAAAACACGACCAGGAAGCTCCCTTTCACCATACCTACGAGCCAATTGCGGGTGGTCAAGGAATTTCCTTTCGCTCTCTACATGGGTACGGAAAGTATCTAGTTCCATGCCTATGTTGGAGAGGGCATTGGGAGACTGTGAAGAGCCATATTGGGTCTCAAGGGAGGAGAGCAGAGATTTGCTCTTTGTAATGTCACTCCGGATCACTCTGAGAATCCCTGACTCCTTGGAGATTGCTATGCCCCTTATGTAGACTTTGAATGATTCCCAGAGGGTGGCGTGCATACGTACTGAACCCTTGTTTAGTGCAAAAAAGTTGGTTATGGAAGTCCCTAGTTCCACCTCAAAAGCAGTGTCTAAAAGGGAATGCGGTTTCAATTTCCATGACCGAGTCCTCTTGTGATCTATACCCCACCCGAGTGAAATTGTTATTGGGGAATGGTCGGAGAATGTTCTGGGGAGAATTGTCATATGGGTGATTGTTCTTATAAGTATGTCCGATACGAGCCATCTGTCGATCCGTGAATGTGAATCATGTACCGAAGAATAAAAGGAGTATGCTCGAGAATCCGGGTGCATCAGTCTCCATGCATGCAAAACCATCACCTGCGCCTGGACATCAATAATGGCCTTAGCTGCCTTGGAGACTTGGCGGGGCCTGGAGCCCGATCTGTCAAGGTTCACGTCTAAAATAGTATTAAAGTCCCCACCCCAAAAGATTGGTACAAAGGGGAATCTGGAAAGCAGGGAGGCCAGATGTGTGTAAAACTCAGGGTCATCTATGTTGGGGCCATAAATGTTAAGGAGCATGACTTTGCTGTTTAATAGAGTGCCAAACAGTAATACATAGCGACCTAGGGGGTCCATGTGGATCGCCTTATGCTGAAACTTAATACTTTTATGTATTAGGATAATGACTCTGCGATTTTGCGTAGAGTAGTCAGTGTAGTATCGCTGAAGGCCCCAAGATTTAGCGAAACTCTCACAACCACCAGTCCGAGCATGGGTTTCCTGCAGAAAAAGCAATTTCACACCATGCTGCTCGACATATAACTGCAATTTGCGTGTCTTTACGTAATTACCCAGTCCCCTAATATTCCAGCTCATACAGACCAGGTTGTCGTCAGCCATCGGGATAGGTAGCAGATATCAATGATACAGATTGTTGAGTTAAGTGTTGGGATACAGGTTCAGCAGAAACGGGAATGAGTCTCTGGACTCTGTGTGCAAGACTGAGCATGTTTGTGCTATCTAATTCCCTACCGCATGTCAAGCAATTTTTAACATAACACCCCTCTCACCCCATTCCCACCCCAACCCTCTCCCAAACAAAGGGGTGAAAACCCAGAAAACTTCTAGCAAAACCAAAAACAACAGCATCCTCGTCTGGGGGAATGTGTGCTGGCCATGAACGGCGATGCTTCCGATACAGGGAACAAATTAGGTATTATTGTGGACAAAGATAATCAAATGGTCCGGGATAGGCTGTAAACTAAAGGGCCCATTAACAATAGGTACAGTTTACACTAGGTATTGTCATAGATCTCCTGATGAGGAAAGCAACAAGATCTTGGCTGACGAGGCGAATAGGTCATCCAGGAAAATGTTTGTCGATAAATTTGGAGGCTTCTTCCGGGATAGTGAAGAAGTAAACTTTATTTGAGTGCTCAATTCTGAGCTTGGCCAGATACAGCATCGAGTATTTGACCCCCAGGTCTCGCAGTCCCTTTTTAGCAGCCAGGAAGGTTTTGCCCTCCTGCTGGACTAATACAGAAAAGTCGGGATGGAGGTGGATTCTGGAAGAGCCAAGGAAGAGTTCCCCCTTGGCTTTCGCCGCTCGGAGTAATGCATCTCGATCACGATAGTTTAAAACTCTTGCAATAATAGGGCAAGGAGGGCGTGATTGGGCTCTCTCTTTTGCAAATTGTGGAGAGAGTTTTGGGGAATCCAGTAGCATGAGCAAAGTGCGTTCAATATAGTCTTCCATGGAATCGTTATTTCTATCCTCAGGAACCCCTATGATGCAGAGGTTGTTGCGTCTAGAGCACGAAGGTCTTTGTTCTTATTGCTGACGTCCAGCACTTGTCTGGAAAGAGTAGACACCTCCGCTCGGAGGGCAGCAATATCATCCTCAGCGGCCCCTAACCTCGCCTCCACCTCTGTAACTCGGCCATCAGTTTTTATCCATGTGGGCTTTGATCGATGATATGGTCCCATTCAAATAATCTAGTTTAGAGTGTAAAGCAGTGAATTCTTCCCGCATGTAGTCCATCATCTTCTGAGATTCAGTGGACTCGGGATGTGATGACGTGGTAGGTTCAGGTTCAAGAGCGAGCTCAACAGATTTTGTTGGCGCTTTCACAAACATGTTGATGGAGCTCTGTTTTTTGTTGGCACCTTTTGTCATGGTCTCAGTGGATTCACTGGAGGACAGCCACACAATGCACGGATTGTGGCAGTGACCAAACATGCGACTGGAGAGTGACTAAGAACACAAACCACACAACTCTGAGGAGAGGAGGACAGCAGTACAGGAACATACGAACCTCGCTAACAGGTGAACGTGTTGACGTGAATAAACAGTGAGCACTGACAACGGCCTCAACCAGAGAGGACCACGTTTGAAGTAAAATAGAACCAAAAAACAAACAGAATTAGGTCCATTTGAAAGCCTTAGTAGAAACATTGCACATGAATAAGGGAGAAGTCCAGTAAAAGGACACTGTATATTCCCATGCGCAGGATCAAAAGTCAATTGATGCATGCTGTGCTACCCCCTCTTCGACCTCCAGGTGTAAAGAGAATTGTCCTGAGGGATACATTCCCAGACGGGATCTAAGGAGTCACACACTTTTATGTTGAATTGTCCTGAGGGATACACTCCCAATCAGGATCTAAGTAGTTAAATTGCTCTTTTTTTGTATGTAGTGGGATTACGTTGGTCCCCCGAAGAAGTTCTCTCAATTAGAGCATAATATCCCCAGAAGAAAGAAACATGTTGGGTGTTGAGCACTGTGACCAAATAACAGTGTTGTGTAACCAAAGATATTAATTGGTTGATACCTTTCATTAAGAAAGTAGTGAGGTATTGTATTCTATTGACAATATTTAATGGTACCTAGATACAAGAAGGTCCTTAAAACTATAAAGTTGAAACGCAGAATTTGCACTACACTTTTTATTATTATTACGACTTTTCACTTTGCACTTAAGGGTTGATCTACCCACACTGGGCGAAAGACCACAGTGATGAGATAAACCGAACTAAGTTATGTATTGACATGTACTGTCTACAAATATGTATTGTTGTATGATTGTTTATATTGTACTTTGAAGGTTTTTAACCACATGGGGCCTCATTCCGAGTATGGCGGTAAGGGATAGCGGCCACCGCTAACGAGAGCGGTGGCGGTAATCCCTTACCGCCATACTCCGAGTTCCCTTAGCGCCATGGTGCTTTTAACACCTGCTTTAAGCAGGAGTTAAATACCATGGCGCTAAGGGACCTTGATGTTAATTACGCCACCGTAATTTACGGTGGCGTAATTGACGCCTTCCCCACTCCCATTATGCCCTATGGGGCAAGAATGGGAATGGGGAAGGGTAAATGGGGATTGGGGAATTACCGCCCCGCCAACCTTGGAATGGGGCGGTAATTCCGCCAACCACCAAGGCGCTGCCGGTCCGGGTACGGCGTCAACCAAGGCGTTAATAGCGCCATTGGTTAGCGCCGTACTCGGAATGAGGCCCATTGGGTTTTATGAAGATTGTGTTTTTGAGATACTTTTGTGCTAATAATTACTAATAAAAATTGATTTTTTAATACACACATTGCAAAATAATTTGTGTAATACTCAGTACCTATTTGGTACATGGACTGAGTGAGTACATGAAAACAAGAAGGGAGACTTAAGGAAAGAAGAGACACACTGGTTCTTCAGTTTTAAAAATATATGTTTATCATAGGCAGAACCTTTGGGTCGTTTAAATAGCCTACTGTCTCCCTTTGTTGTATCTAGTGACCAAACAGGGTCATTAAGCCTGCCTGCTGTGATGATATGCGAGCAGAGGGGTCCTTTGGCTCAGACTGTAGTGAAATGGTGGGACTCTGAGCAGCGTTTTAGACAAATAATCACATACACTAAGTGGATGCGGGCTTAGTGTGGTGGGGCGTGTGGATAACAGGCCCTGGCCGGCGATCTGGAGGCCATTTGGGGGCATCCTGTAAGTGGCTTCTGAGGACAAGGAATACCGTAGGGATGAGCAGTGGCGCACCCCAAGACTGGGAGATGTAGTATATACCAGGTCCGGAATGGTTGTGGGCTCACTTGCTTGATAGGGAAGAGATGCGTAGTTCTGGGCCAAGTTGCCCATGCAGTTGGGAGGTAATTAAGTGATCCTCCAGGAGTTCGATCTCAGTTGGCCGTGTGGTTGTAGATCTCTCGGGTCCATAGGGGGAGTAACTAGCGTGGGTGTATATTAGGACGATCCAGCACAAGAATACCTGCCCCCTGGTCAGTGCTGAGATGTGTAGTAGCCCCATTCTGTTTACCTTGTGAGGCGCCAATCGTTGGTTCTTTGTGCCTCCGTGTATAGATTGGAAGGCACGTCTGTCCTGAGGGTCAGACCGTATTGGGAATGCAGGCCTGTGCGATAATGACTAAGGGCTTAGAGATCCAGGCAAGTTGTCACAGTCATTGTTGTGAGTCTTAAGGGGAAGCCTCCACTGCATCAAAGTCTATCAAAGGGAGTCAGGCTCCCCAGTGGGAGCAGTACCAGCAATGACGTCCGGTTAGGTCGGTCTGTGCTGCACCCGGATGGATTGTGTTCCCCCACGTATAGTGGGGTGCCAGGTGGTGATAATGGCGCTCATGGCTTTTGTCAAGTGGTTGAATGCAGCAACAAATTTGTACGTCTCCAGGTGTATAACAGGCCGTGGGGCCGAGCTGCGGCTAGATGCGTGTTGGGTCACCAGTATGATCGATGAGTTGTGATGCAGCCTAGAAGCCCCTGGCGCCGCAGCTCAGACAGCGGCACACTGCTCACAGCCGGAATGGGGTGGGCCGGTAGCCGCGCTGGGGGCGATCTCAAGGAGGGCTGTAACTAGCAGGGGTCCCCAGCCACCCCCCCATGGGCGGAACCAAGGGAAGTTCACAAGTTGCCGGGGGCTTTAGTTCGATGCGCAAGTGAGGGTACTCACTGCGGTGGGCGGCAGTCAGTGGCCAGCATCCGCCAGTCCTCCAGGAGTCGAGGGGACCTTCACTCTTCACATAGGTCATGTGGGGGGGGCTCAAGCCCACAGCCCCTCAGCCCGGGTCGCCGTGCTTCCGAGCGATGGGTGGATGCTCCAAGCCCGGGCTGCACAGAGAGGCTGTCGATATGTATACGCCGGGTTGGTGCAGTCAGCTCTCAGTGTTCCTGTGCCGGGCATCCCAACCCGCCGGGCCGTGATCAGATGAGGACGTCGGGGCAGTGCGAGCATGGATCTGTTCGTCGGATGGAGTCCTTGTCAAGCCTTGGTTGCCGCTCTCCCTCCACGGCGGCGAGGCATACAAGACAGTGGAGCGGGCGCCCCTTCCCCTGCACACCTCTGCCACCTCGGCGCTCACACCTACATGGGTCCACTCCCTCTGGAAGTGAAGCAGGAATCGGCGTGGGGGATTCTCTCGGTCTAGCTTTTTTCCGAAGGAATTCTTCGTACCCCCGCAGGTTTTGAGGATTAGGATGTCACCCAGCACAGAGCTCTCACTCAGGCAGCCATCTTTCACAAGCGCAACAGTGCCCCCCCGTAGCACATGTCAATTGAGTCTCTCTCAGTATTACTAAACAAGGCAAGTAGAAGAAGAATGCAGGACATGATAGTATTGCCAAGTACCAATAGCTGCTCAAAACATTGGCTGCAAGGCATGTTCAGTACAATGGCAATTAATATCGCTATTTAGAAAATGTTTAAAGGCCTCAAATTCAAATATGTTGTTGGGTATTTTATCTAAGTATATGTTTACGTCTCATCATAAATTTGTGCAGAAATGGAATGACACAGTGATTCAGGCTCTTGTCTGAATCGGAAATACCTGTACAATCTCTTTTAGAAAATCCTTGTAGAGCAAAATTTAAATTATATGAATATGACTGGATTGCTACCAGAGAAAAGTGCATGAAATACAGAGATTTTAAAACCAATCCATATCATGATAAGAAACGGGGCACGGTTGAGCAACACATGCTTAAATCACCTCCTGTTGTAATCAGAAGTGAATTTATGAGGTTTAGGTTCAATTTATGGCCCACAAGAGACATTCAGAATAGATGTGGGATCATGAAAAATGTTGAGAATGGGTGCCGATTCTGTATGACTGCACAGACTAAAGAAATGCTACAGCATTTGTTGATCAACTGCCCAATGCTAGAGGATCTATGCACCTTGAACTTTAAGACGTTATCTGTAAAATATGGTGTATTGACGACAGAAGAACTATGGAAAAATGCATTTTCAGGTCACCAATTGCCATTAAGAATTGCTACTTTGAATTTTTTACATGCATTGAATCTAAATTAACATAATTTAGATGAAGTGTGATCGACCAATGTATATGAAATTTTTATTTTTAAAAAAGCATGGCAATAATAAGCTCTAACATAAAGTATAAGATTTGTTTTAATTTTGTATTAGGTAAAGTTTAAGAACATTTTAATAATGATGAAGATATTTGTTGTGTTATATCATGAAAAGTTGTACAAATTGTAGAATTTTGTAAGACAAAAATGTTTAAATGCTAAATTGTAAAGTTGATTGAACAGCTGAACCAATAATTTACAAAAAAAGAATTGCCGCTTACCAATATCTGCTCAAAACATTGGCTGCAAGGCATATTCAGTACATGGGCGTGGTAAATGCAGTACATGGTCACAGTCTTTGTATTGTGTGTACTATTCTGATAAACTCAAAGTTGAACCACAACCTTCGGTTTTATGGTATGAATGTGTTTTCAGTTTTAAAAAATGTCAATTTAGTAGACATTGCAAGTTTCCTATAGAGACATATTTTTTTCGTCACTCTGACCAGCCATCAATCATCATCACGTTCTACCTGCATAAACATTACCGTGCTCAATGGTTTAAAGTATAGAAATAAATGTTTTTATTATATAAGAAATATTAAAAAACCTGATAGGACCAAAAGACAGTTTCAAGTCCACTATTGGTAGACTGTTTTTCACAGAAATGGGTGATGGGGTTAGTAAAAGTGACTCAGAAAACAGCTTAAAACAGAAAATATTACATTTAACAATGAATTCACTTTTCTCATTACACAGACACTGGTCTGGACTTGTGAACTCAATGCCTTTCCTCGGGCCAGTAACAATATTCACACCCTACTACAATATTTTCTTCTGGCCAAGTGACAGTGGCAGACACATAACAATCTAAACTAACTTTCAAAGGTTATGTGTTCCTTCTCAGACCTGCATAACTTTTCTTTAATACAATGTGTATTAAACAAACAAAACTGTGTTGACAGACGTGTATTTCAGCCTCTTGTGGTTGGGGGATTCTATCTTCACCACCCCTCAATTTGACCAGGCCTTCATCTCTGGACGGACATCAATTGACGCCCCATGATGAAACTGAAAGGTATACATGACACGATGGGCCCTTATCTTCTCAAGTATCTACCCCTGCATGTAAAGGAACAAGTGAAACAATCTACCACCAGTCACAAAATCAGTCACACCAAAAGATTATATATATTTTTTTCAGCATATATTTCTTAAAATCAGACCGCCAGAGTTCACAAACTAAGTTAGTAGCTTTCCCTATTCCATGCAGCAGATGCTGTTCTATCTGTTCTTAGGGCACACAGATTCCCTAATTAATTGGTGTATCTGCAACAAAAACATAGTTACTCTATTTTGCTCTCTGAAGTATAGGTACAATATTAAATGGCTCCTTCTTAAAGATATTATTGGGTTTACCGTATCAAAAAACAAAGACTTCCCAGTTGCAAACACAAATCTGGGGCTTCTTCGTGAAGCAAAGTTTCACACAGCCGCTAACTTGTTGCAGCTGTTTCTGTGGGAACAAACGTAACAAAAGTTGTTCTTCTGCTGGCCAGAAAAGGTTTGAAGTCTATCTGAAATAGTTCAGATCGGAATGGTTCGACCAGTGTAGTAGGGGACCCTGTTTTCTGATCAGCCTCAGCTAAAGTCTGACTCTCATCAGCAATAGCTTGTCGAATCAAGCAAATTCTCTAAGAAAAAAAATATGAATTGAATCACATTGCGTCTGTGAGCCGGAAGTATTGTCTTTCACTGGAGAGAGAGAGGAAAGCTCTTGAGCAACTTTAAAAAGTTCCTGCGTGGTGCATGCTGCCTCAGTAATGTGGTTAGCATTGCACCTTGATTTTGTCTCACCAATCATTTTATGATAGTGCATCACGGCTTGTTTATAGACTGTTTGAGCTTCCTGGTCATAATTTGCATGCCACCTATGCTCAAGGCGACGGCAAACTTGTTTACAGGTCCGCAGACTGGTGGTGAACCAAGGCGAGGACGGTTTAGACCTTCCAAATCGTGTTTCCACCGGAGTGAAAAAAACAGTTACTTCTGTCACAGCGTTAAGTAAGGCTGTAAACAGCTCTTGACCGTCACACACCACAGAATGGTTAATAGTGGCCACCAAACAGTCTGTCAATGTGAAGGGATCAACCCTGCTCCAAACACAATATATTTGAAGACAGCTCGAGGACTTACTGGGGCAAACTGAAAAGGCAATGGTGAACGGTAGAAGGTACACAGAACTTAGAATGTACACATAGGCCCAAAGAAACATTGACACACCAAAGTTATTTCAAAATTGTTTATTTTATATATACACTAAAGTAAGGTAAGCACTATAACACACAATAAGCCACTTAGAATAACCAATGCAATATTCACAGTAAGTACTCACTTTTGTAATACTTGTAGAATGGCAGTATGCAACTCAAACGGTAAGTAAAATACTTTTGTAATAACTTTGAGAATATCTGTTTCAGGTAAAAATGCATGAACAAAATCAATATAAAGGAGGTAAATACTTGTAATAATTTCACAGGGGCCTTAACCTTTAGGGGTTCATCCCTATCTAGTTATGAGTGTTGCAGAGTCAGACTTGAGGGAAAAAACAGGTAAGGCACAAGCTGTAGAATTTCAAAAGTTCCAGACGAAGTCTTCAGTAGCAAGTAGGTCACACTCTTTTTTGGGAAAAGGGTCAGCAACTTCGGGGAATGCTCCCTGAAGGCGCACTGGTGTTAAATAGAAGACAAGGAACAGCAGCGTTTCAGTGTCCTCCAGTGTTTCCTGTCCTCACAGACACACTGGAACCTGGGCGAGCTTTCCAATGAAACCCACCTAAGACAAAATGTAATCAAAGGACCCACATCCCTGTCTGGCAGAAGAAAGACCAAGAAAGAAGAAAGGACAAGCCACCATGAACTGGTCAAAAAAGAACACTGTCACCCAGTGGCGTCGCCAGGAATCAAATTTAGGAGGGGCACAGAGGGGGCCAAAGAAAAAAGTAGGGGGGGGCACAGACAAATGTAGAGGGAGAACATGGTCACTGCTCGTCTTAGGTAGGGGAGTCAAGGGGGGGCACAGGCCACCCCCTAGCAACACCACTGCTGTCACCATCATGGATCAATGGTGACCCTTCTGTGCACTACTGCGGCTGTGAGTGCAGCCTGGGAGTAACAATTGCACAAAAGTAGGTAGGATAAAACCACCACCACCAGCCATTCAGATTAGCTTGTCACTGTAACCAAAGAGTACTGGAGCAGTGAGAAAGGGGATACAGTGTGGCCCCTCAGCACTCCACATAAGGTGGGATGCACTGATCTCACAATAGAAAAGGTAGGAAGGATACTAAATATCCCACTGCACTAGGAAATATGAGTTCTCACAAGGAAAATAACAGAAAATAAAAGGGGAAGCCCAAAGGGCTCCCAGAAACACTGCAAATAGAGTGCTGTGTGATGCAAAAGTCGAAGACAGATGCAACAAAACTTGGAGGAAAGCAGTACTCCAAGAACAAGATATAAAAAGAATTACAGAAAGGTCCAAAAGATATGGTAAAAGAATGAGTGAGTGTGGAAAACGTTTCCCACTCACTCAGGAGAAGAGCCCAAAAATCCAGTAGTCTAGCAAAAAGTGCAGGGGGACTCAAATTTGAAGGGGATTTCACATAAACATTAAAATCTACCTAACACCTTAACAATTGATAAGGAGACAAACCAAAGAGCTGTGAGTGCTTACCGATTACCTATTAATGTATACATTGAGGCAAGCTCTGTATGAGCAGCAGCAACTCAGAGATTAGTCTCCTGGTCTGTTGACCCAGTACTTGCCCGCTTACATGGCCTAATGGATTATTGAGGGTTCCAGTCGATTTCAGCCTGATGTTCAAACCAGAGGACAGCACAGTTCTGAATAGTTCACATTTACAAACTTCACCTTATTGCAGACCCTGTTGTTACCCACTCAATGGAACAACCTCATCCAGGATCTGGCCCACTGTATGCTCGGGTCGCCTTCTGCAAAACCATTTGCATGACTGTTAATGGATAATGAGTAAGAATAGGTGTAGGAGCTTTGCAAGGGTGCATGTAGAGGTTCAAAGTTCCTAGATGAGCTTAAAAATGCAGTTCCGAACTGTTCATGAAGCACGGACACTTTTGCAAAGTGCGGACGCGTTCACGGACACGTCATCATGCCGCTCGCAAGTGTGTGATCTCGTGACACTGTCCGGAAAGTCTGCGATGATGTCAGACGTTCACGAACATCGATGAACAGAAAAACAGTGGAAAAAGTTGCAAAAAGTGTATAGCAGTGTTAAAAATGATGCTAGAAGGTGGGGAATGGTAGAGATTTAAGGTGACACTTTCTCAATTGGACAAAAAAGTTGCTCTATTGTGGTAAGTATGATATTAGTAAATTGTACAAAATTAGGGTTCACTGGTAAAATCCCATGAAATTCAATGAAAACACTTTGTTAAAGGGACGTTATGGTTAAGTTGCACTAATAAAAACCTATGAAATTCAATGAAAAACGTTGTTAAAGGGACGTTTTGTTTACAAGTAAAACCGATATTCGCCAGTTATGGTAAGCTAGGCAACCATAACTTGCTCCACCATCATGCACTGCTAAGACAAACACCCAGTAGATGAAAGATGACAACTATGATTGCCCACCCTTCTCCACCTTGCCCTTGTAATGCATAAAAGGAGAAGAATCTTCCCTTTTGTGCATAAAAATGTACAATAGTGATATAGCCACAACTGTACACAATCCATTTCTACCTTTGCATTGATGGTGAAAATGGCTGAAAAAAAGGTAAATAAACACCTATTTACGCTACCACTGACAAACATGGTATTTCTGAAATACCACTGATGTAGGTGGTAACTTTCTACAGTGGTATTTCACTAAAACAAATCCACCCAGCTCTGAGTGGCCCTTTTAGTTTGTAGTCTACTGATATCTGAATTTTAAATCTTTCTGTGAGTATTTTTCTTGTTTTGTTTGAAAATGTTTTATTTGAGAAATGTAATACAAGGCAATATATAATAACACTGGCTCTAGTAAAAGATGATATAACAATTGATACAGACGGATCCAAACATTGGTAATGAAAATTCATGAAGCAGGGTAAACATATGTGATTTGATACAAAACAACAGATTTTAAAGATAGAATATAACAAGACATACAGAAACATAGGAGGAAATCAGACAACGAAATAAGGAGGGGGGAGGGAGATCGGAGTAGGATACTATAATCCAATAGTGTTCATTATAAAATAGGGCCAACATTAGATAAAAAGCTAAGAAACAAATTCCATTCCAATTCATGTCTGTAAGCAAGAATAGGGGGGGAAGGGCTGCATCTCTCCAGTATATTAACATTACATATAGATTTCCACCAACATTTATCATTAATCCGATCAAGGTTTACAACTAGGATAAAAAGGTTGAACACATTACAAACATTCATCTCCAAAACACCTGGTAAAAGTGCACTCCTAAGCAGAAGACATTTAAAACTGAAGTCAAATTGTAACTTGAAAATTAGTTTCATTGTAGCTCAAACCTTTGTCCAATACATTTTAACAAATTTACAGTCAACAAACATATGCTTAAATGATCCTTCAGCATGTAGGCAGCTCCAACATCTATCATTTTGTGCTATCTTACCCTTGAAGAGTTTTGTAGGAGTAATACAAGTTATATGATGAAGAAAATAGAGAGTTTGGAGCAATCTGGCTGATGTGGTAACCTCGAACATTTTGTTCCAAACTGGGGGCCAATCTGTATCCTCATTGTTTAGGTTGCATTCTTGCTGCCATGCAATTTGTGACACCCCATGCAAGTTCCAAAGTTGTTTCAGCAGATAGGGTCTTATAAAACATGGAGGTACTTAACCCCTTAAGTGCCAAGGGCGAAGTATCTCGTCCTTGAAATTACCTTCCTGTTGCCAAGGACGAGATGGCACTTAAGGGGTTAATGAAAAAGAAAACGTTAGAAGGCATTGAGTGGCGAAATACCAAAATCACCAAAAAAGGCCATGGCACTGGGGAGGAATACCCATGGCAGTTAAAAGGTTAAATTAAAATGTTGCATCTGTTGCAATCTGTATTTATGAGGAGAAGATGAGTTAAATAATACAACTTCAACATTTTCCATAAGTACATTGATAATAATAGCATATTGGTGCCGATAGGAAGCTGAAGTACAGCATTTATCTCTAAATGGATTAAAAGTTAATGGCACTCCCTGAACAAATAACTGATTCACATATTTAATCCCCCTAGAGAGCCATGGTCCCCAAAAGAGAGATTTATCATTTACTCAAACCAAGGCATTAAACCAGAGGTATTGTGAGATGAATTGTGATGAATTGACAATAGAAGGATGAAAATACGTTCTAAGGTAATGAGCATATAAGGTAACACTAGTACATTTAATACATGTATATTTTCCCTTTAATCTTATAGCAATCAACAAGTGACAAAGGGAGATCATAGCTTTTTCTAGGAGCAACCATACAGGCACATTATTTTTATCTTCAGGGGTAAACCACATCTGTGCTTGCCTCAGCACAAATGCCAAATGACATTTTCTTAAATCAGGGAATCCTACTCCAGCATTAGAAGGAGATTTTTTGAGTTTATTTAGTGATATGCTGTGCCATCCCCTCGCCCCACAAGAACTTGCCCAGACATGAATCAACAGCTTTAAACAAGGAATAAGGAAAGGTAATTGGTAGCATATAAGGAAGGTAAAGAATGATTGGGGATATCAACATTTTAATGTACTCAATACGACCCCACCAGGACAAAAAACGGGGAGATCATGAGTTAGTCAATTCTTTGTTTCTGGACAGTAGAGTGTTTGTGTTTTGCTTGATGATAGATGATGAAATATGAACACCTAAATATTTATTTCTGTTTGGACACAATTTCATACCAAAAATTTGAATATGATGTTTAGTGCAGTATATATTGATGGGTGGTATTTCGAATTTGTCAGTATTACGTTTATAACCAGAGGCTAAAGAAAACTGTGAAATAATATCCAGAAGGTGTTGTATACTAGTATCTTGATTTTTAAGGACAGAAGCATATCTGCATATGCCGCTACTTCCACCCCACCTAATTCAATACCCTGTATAGTGTTATCTAGTCTACTGGTTTCAAGAAATTGTTCCATTGCCAATATGAAAAGAAGGGGAGACAAAGGGCAGCCTTGACGAGTTCCTCTAAAGAAGGGAAACTAGGAAGCAATTTGTCCATTTATAAAAATAGCAGTTTTGGGATTGGAATATAACAAATTAATCAATGAAAGTGTCATGCGTTCGAACGCATGGAGGTTATGGCGGCGGTTTCGATGGAGCGGCCATTAGGCGTTCTGCCACGCAGGTTCATTTTCTTGGGTTATCGGTCTAGTCTTTCGCACGTTCTGGCTGCAACCGCCGACAAATATTTACTGCGGGTTCCCAGTCTGTCGGCGCGTTGCAATGTCCTAGCGTCCCTCGCTGTCTTGTTGCTATACGCTGTGCTTTCCCCTTCTTTTCTCCCTGTTTCCATCGCTTGCTTCTCCTATTGCTGTTGCTTCCCGTTTTTTCCCTTCCCTCAA
Source organism: Ambystoma mexicanum (assembly GCF_040938575.1). Taxonomy (NCBI): domain Eukaryota; kingdom Metazoa; phylum Chordata; class Amphibia; order Caudata; family Ambystomatidae; genus Ambystoma; species Ambystoma mexicanum. Next base: position 397,750,296 of record NC_090937.1, on the reverse strand, counting down.
GCACTCAGCCATTCCCGGCTATTTTTCCTTTGTTCCTTTCCCTTACAGACCTGCGGGGCTACCCGCATTGCCTCCAGCTTCTCCGCTCGCTTACACCTACCTGGACTCTCCCTGCCTCTTGTTGCTCTCGTTCCACATTCCGGGACAGTGGACATCTATTCAGCTGGACTTCATTCCCATTGCCTGGACACTTCTGCATTCTACCGGAAGGTCTGATTCCGCAAGGTTTTTTTTTACGCCTGTGGCTTTTTTCCCTTACACCTTTCTGCGGTGACGGGGCCGCCGCGGCCCCTGTTTCCTGGCTGGCTTTCATCGGCTGTACATACTTACCGGGAGTCATCTAGTTATTCTACAGAAACAAGTTCATCAGGTGAGGAGTCGGAGGTGGGAAGCGGGTTGGATGATTCTGACTCAAGTCAGGACAGAAAGAAAGGGGCCACCTATCCCATGCCATTTGAGAGTGTTAACCACATGTCACATTCTACCCTATCAAATGCTTTTTCTGCATCAAGAGCCACATCTGTGCATGTATCTTTGGACTTTTGTACAATGTCTAAAATATCCATGATAAATCTTAAATTACAAGAGTACAATCTACCCTTAACATAGTCTACTAATGGAAGAAGCCTATTTGCTAGGATCTTAGCAAATATTTTACAGTCAGAGTTAATGAGGGATATTGGTCGGTAACTTTGAGGAAGTTCAGGATCTTTGTTAGGCTTAGGAAACACAATTAACATGGCTTCTGAGATAGTTCCCTGTGCTTTACTCAATGTACTGAAATCGGAAAATAGTTTGTGAAGTTTGGGCAGCAAAAGATTATTAAAGTGTGCATACAAATCTATAGGAAATCCATCTGGGCCAGGGGCCTTGCATTTTGTAAAATCTCTAATAGCTTTAAGAATTTCAACTGAGGAGATCTAGTGACCTGAGATCCACATTAGAATATGAAGAGTGGAACACGTGCTCATGGAAATCCTAGCAATAAGGGTTATTTGGCTGTGATTCCGAAAAATATACTTTTTGGTAGAATTTAGAGAAGATATCAATAATATCTTTATCTGGACATTTTCTATTCTGCAAATAATCTTTGATAACCGCAACTCTTGCATTTTGCTTTTTGTATTGGATAATTGATAAATGTGTGCCTTGTATTTTAAAATCTTATCATTTCGTGTTACGAATGTATTATGTTTCAAGAGATTTAAATTGTTTTAAGATTGCGTCTGATTCGTGCCTTAATTTACTTCTTTTTCCTAGCAACAAATTAGATAATTTGCCCTCTAAGTACTGCTTTATAACAATCACAGTTATTTACAATGGAAGTATGTTGATTTTTGTTTTCAGCAAAGAAATCGCTATGCGTTTTTAGTTATAAAAGGCGTAATAATGCATGCTTTAGCAGAGCTGTATTGACTCTCCATCTGTTAGATTTCTGGTTATTGTGTACAATCGCAAGCTGAATATGTACTGGGACATGATCCGATAATGATATACAATCTATACTGGCATCCATAAGGGAATTTGAGATTGAATTGGAAAGGAGCATATAATGTATTCTAGAAATCGAGTTATCGGGGTTGGAGTAGGTCAGAAGGATGGGTTATTATGCCCCATGCATCAATGAGGCCCAATCCAGATATAAAGTTCAGAAACTGCTTGTGTGATCTACTGTTCTGATAACACACAGTTGATTTTCTATCAAGAAAGGGGTCAATAACCTCATTACAGTCTCTACAAACAATTAGATTATGAGAGTTAGATTGGACAAGGTAGGTTCTTTATTTATTTATTTGCATTTATAAAGTGCGCAAACAGCCCAGAGGCATTGTGCGCAGTTACAAGGAAACAGCTTTGTTAAATTAGCGCATACATTTGTTTAGATATGCAGGATTAGTTGCATGGGTGGTAATGCAGCACAAGGTCACAGATTGAGCTGCATATCATATCAATGGTTCCATTGCCAATATGAAAAGAAGGGGAGACAAAGGGCAGCCTTGACGAGTTCCTCTAAAGAAGGGAAACTAGGAAGCAATTTGTCCATTTATAAAAATAGTAGTTTTGGGATTGGAATATAACAAATTAATCAATGAAAGTGTCATGCGTTCGAACGCATGGAGGTTATGGCAGTGGTTTCGATGGAGAGGCCATTAGGCGTTCCGCCACGCAGGTTCATTTTCTTGGGTTATCGGTCTAGTCTTTCACACGTTCTGGCTGCAACCGCTGACAGCCGGGAAATATTTACTTCTGGTTCCCAGTCTGTCGGCGCGTTGCAACGTCCTAGTGTCGCTCGCTGTCTTGTTGCTATACGCTGGCTTTCCCCTTCTTTTCTCCCTGTTTCCATAGCTTGCTTCTCCTATTGCTGTTGCTTCCCGTTTTTTCCCTTCCCTCAAGCACTCAGCCATTCCCGGCTATTTTTCCTTTGTTCCTTTCGCTTACAGACCTGCGGGGCTACCCACATTGCATCCCGCTTCTCCGCTCGCTTACACCTACCTGGACTCTCCCTGCCTCTTGTTGCTCTCGTTCCACATTCCCGGACAGTGGACATCTATTCAGCTGGACTTCATTCCCATTGCCTGGACACTTCTGCATTCTACCGGAACGTCTGATTCCGCAAGGGTTTTTTTTTTACGCCTGTGGCTTTTTTCCCCCTTACACCTTTCTGCAGTGACGGGGCCGCTGCTGCCCCTGTTACCTGGGGGCCGCTGTGGCTTCCCACCACGGAAGGTACTCCTCATCGGCTGCACATACTTACCGGGAGTCATCTAGTTATTCTACAGAAACAAGTTCATCAGGTGAGGAGTCGGAGGTGGGAAGCGGGTTGGACGATTCTGACTCAAGTCACGACAGATTGCAACACCAAAGGGCTATGGCTACACCGGAGCAGATCCAGGAGTTGGTGGGGGCGATTCAGAAGCTTTCCCAAGAGGTACAAGCTCTAAAGGTCGAAAACCAAACACTTCAACAGATATCCCAAGAGGTTCAGACTCTCAAAGCCGAGAATGTGGTCCTTAAGCAACTGATGACGGCCAGAGATAATCCTCCGGAACCGGAATTACTCCCTATGCCATTGTCCTCAGGGAAATTCGATGGGGCCTCAAGAAAGGTAAAGGAGTTCTTGGATGCATGTAAACTATATTTCACGTACAGACCTGTTCTATTTGCCACCAGTAAGGCCCGGGTAGGGTTCATGATCTCTAACATGTCGGGTAATGCCTTGTCCTGGGTTACTCCTCTAGTTACGGGGGAAGATCCTTCATTACAAGACTATGAGGGTTTCTGTACCCTAATTAAACAGACTTTCGAACGACCAGAGACCACTTATTCAGCGTGTGAAGACCTTTTGGACGCTCATCAAGGTTCCATGGATGTCCTAACGTACATCTCGAACTTCAAGACATTGGCGGCACAGGCAGGATGGCCTGAACAGGCCCAGTTTGCGATATTCCGAAGAGGACTAGAAGAGGACATAAAGGATGAGTTAGTTCGGGTGCCAATGCCTTCCTCTTTTTCAGAACTTCTATCCACAGTCCTTCAGATCGAACACCGCCTGTCGGAGAGAAGAAACGAACGTTGCAAGTTCAGGAGCCGATCCTATTTTTCTGGTCCTTCCCTATCTGCTCCTTCGACTCCCTCCGCACCTTCCAAGGAAGAACCCATGCAAATTGGGATCGCCCGGGGCCCCCTCACTGCGGAGGAACGAAGACGTCGCAGGTCGAAGGGTCTGTGCGCATATTGTGCCTCTGACAAACATTCTATCCAGGATTGTGTGGAGTTGGCTGGCTGCCGGCCGGGAAACAAATCTCCTCGGAGTTAAAAGGGACGAACTACCGAGGATACCCTTCTAGTCCCTATGTTTCTCTATCCGTTTCAGCCTCCAGTATCCCAGAAACTGACGATTCCCGACTCATGGTGATCACCGCACAGCTACTTATCAAGAGAATATGAATAGACACTCTAGCATTGTTAGACTGCGGGGCTACAGGAAACTTCGTCGAAAAGCATTGGGCATCAAAGGTGGGAATAAGACGGATCGGAAACCAGGAAAGCCAAAAAAGTGGAAGGGGTAGACGGCACTCCGTTGTCATCAGGGCCGATCACCCACCTCACTGAAGAACTCCATCTCAAGGTATCTCAACATTAAGAAATCATAACATTTGATATTATCAGGGCTGCACATTTTCTGATTATTCTGGGAATCTCATGGCTTCGGAGGCATAACCCTCGCATTGACTGGGCTAAGAAACAGCTGGCCTTTGAGTCCGAATTCTGTAAAGACCATTGCAGCGTACAGACTTGCCCAGTTCAGGTGCAGGCGCTGAGCTCCCCCGTGAGTCAGTCCGTGGGTATTCATACCTTACCAGCGGAGTATCTTCTTTTTCAGAAGGTGTTTTCGGAGCAAGCCATAATGGTATTACCACCACATAGACCCGAAGACTGTGCTATAGACCTAACACCTGGGGCACTGGTACCCTTTCGACGAATATTCTCTCTCTCTCTGGTGGAAAAACAAGCTCTCTGGCAATATCTGGACAACAATCTACAAAATGGCCTGATTCAACCCTCGAAATCACCCGAAGGAGCTCCCCTCTTCTTCATCCCAAAGAGAGATTCATCGGAACTCAAGCCATGTATAGATTTCTGAGGCTTAAACAAAGTAACAATCTGGGATAGATATCCAATGCCACTCATCTATAACATTGTGGAAGCCATCCAAGGGGCCCAAATCTTCACCAAACTCGACTTACGTAGTGCCTACCACCTCTTACGTATCCGAGAAGGGGACGAATGGAAGACCACTTTACGCACCCCATTTGGCCTCTACGAATACAGAGTAATGCCATTTGGGTTAGTGAATGCTCTAGCGGTATTCCAGAGGTTTAGGGACCGTTTGTTTTCAGACCTCATGTTCATCACGGTCATCATCTATTTAGATGATATCCTGTTTTTTTCCAAAGAACCAAGACAACACACACAACACGTCTCCGAAGTCTTACACCGGCTCCAAGTCAACAATCTACTGGTCAAACTAGAAAAGTGCGTATTTGGTCTTACCTTGATCCCTTATCTGGGATTCGTGCTCTCACCAGAAGGGGTGTCCATGGATAAACGGAAGGTCTCGGCGATCCTGGACTGGCCCACGCCCTCCTCGGTGAAGGAGGTTCAGCGATTCCTGGGACTGGCTAATTATTACCGCTGGTAAATTCAAAATTTCCCCAACGTGGTTCTCCCCATCACTTCACTTCTTAAGAAGGGCACTCTTCCATTCCATTGGACTATTGAGGTTGAAAGGAGCTTTGAATACCTCAAGGGCCTTTTCTGCTCAGCCCCGATATTAAAGCACCCCAATCAGTCCTTACCCTTTCTCGTGAAGACGGACGCTTCAGCGGCTGCCATTGGGGTAGTCCTGCTCCAATCATTTGATGGAATTGAACACCCCATTGCATACCTTTCCAAGACACTAACGTTCAGCCAAAGAAACTATTCCGTTCTCGAAAGAGAACTTCTAGTGATGAAGCAGGCATGCGAAACCTGGAGGCATTTGCTCCAAGGCGAAGCCAAGCCCTTTACTATCTGCACCGATCACAAACATCTAAAGATCTTGGAATCCATGGAGTGTGTCAATTCACGCCAAGCCCGATGGGCACATTTTTTTGCACAATATGACTTTCTCATTACCTACCAACCTGGAAGCCAAAACATCTTAGCGGACGCTTTATCCCGGAAGGACAATGGGGAGGCCATCTCCTCAAGCCGTGAGCTCATGTTTCCTAAAACCCGCCAAATATCTGTGATGGACTCTTTTCTTCAACAGGTAAAAGAAGCTACCAAACATACACCGCCTCAGTCTCTGCAGGGTTTCACCCAAAGGGACGGACTCTGGTTTAAGAATCAACTTCTCTATCTTCCCACAGAAGATCTTAGACTCAAGGCCATCCATTGGTGTCACGACAGTCTCATTTCAGGTCACAGGGGAGTGATGGGTACACAGGATCTAGTTGGATGTTATTATTTCTGGCCTCAGATGGGAAACATGTTTTCTGACTATGTAAAGAAATGCTTGGTGTGTGCCCAGGCCAAGTATCAAACAGGCAAGCCCATTGGTCTCTTGGAACAGCCCGCAATACCCACTCGCCCTTGGGGAGTAATAACCACAGACTTCATCGTAGGCCTGCCCCTTTCTGAGTCATGTACGTGTATCATGGTAACGATGGACTCTTTTTCTAAGATGGCCCATTTTACACCACAACCAAAATTACCATCTGCGAAGGAAATGTCTCGAGTCTTTCTCTGAGATATTTTCCGTCTGCACGGCATCCCAGACAAAGTGATATCTGATCGAGGCTCACAGTACACCTCTAGATTATGCCAGCATTCTGCCAGCACTTGGGGATAGAACGGGCTCTTTCATCTGGATATCACCCACAAACCAACAGCCAGACGGAAAGGGTAAATGCTACACTTGAACAATATCTCCGCTGTTTTTGTAATCATCAGCAAGACAATTGGGTATCGCTCATTCCCACAGCCAAGTTCACCTATAATAATACCAGATATTCGGCCACCAACATGTCCCCGTTTTACTGCACTTATGGTCTACATCCGAAAAGCTTCCAGCCTGGAGATCTTAGTCGGACCCCAATACCTGCGGTTGAGGCTTGCTTACAAGCCATTCATGAAGCCCATGCCAGCGCTTTGTCCAGTCTCAGAGATTCTGCACAGTACAACAAGAGACAAGCCGATTCTCATCGCCAACCTGGCCTGGACTAGAAGGTGGGGTCCAAGGTCTGGCTTTCTACTAAATACCTACCCCGCTGGGCCCATCCATCCAAACTATCTCCAAGATATCTAGGTCCTTTTTCTATTCTTGCCAAACTCAATCCGGTATCCTATAAACTTGACCTCCCTCCTAATTTAAAACGCATTCACCCAGTCTTTCACGCCTCCTTGCTCAAGCCTTTCTTCCAGTCTCATGGATGCTCCATACTGAACCACGCACACCTCAAGGATGATGAGAACGAAGAATATGAGGTGTCCCATGTGTTCGACTCCAGATATCATAAGGGTCGTTTGGAGTACCTCATTGGGTGGAAGGGTTATCCCAGATCAGAGGATTCATGGGAGCCCTTGTCGCACATCCACGCCCCAAGGTTGCTTAGAACATTCCATCGCTTCCACCCAGGTAAACCGGGGGGCGGCCCTCGGATGGGGGCATACTGTTATGCGCTCGAACGCATGGAGGTTATGGCGGTGGTTTCGATGGAGCAGCCATTAGGCATTCCGCCACACAGGTTCCTTTTCTTGGGTTATCGGTCTAGTCTTTTGCACGTTCTGGCTGCAACCGCCGACAGCCTGGAAGTATTTACTTCCAGTTTCCCAGTCTGTCAGCGCATTGCAACGTCCTAGCGTCCCTCGCTGTCTTTTTGCGATACGCTGTGCTTTCCCCTTCTTTTCTCCCTGTTTCCATCGCTTGCTTCTCCTCTTGCTGTTGCTTCCCGTTTTTTCCCTTCCCTGCAGCACTCGGCCATTCCCGGCTATTTTTCCTTTGTTCCTTTCGCTTACAGACCTGCAGGGCTACCCGCATTGCCTCCCGCTTCTCCGCTCACTTACACCTACCTGGACTCTCCCTGCCTCTTGTTGCTCTCGTTCCACATTCCCGGACGGTGGACATCTATTCAGCTGAACATCATTCCCATCGCCTGGACACTTCTGCATTCTACCGGAAAGTCTGATTCCGCAAGGGTTTTTTTTTACGCATGTGGCTTTTTTCCCCTTACACCTTTCTGCGGTGATGGGGCCGCCGCGGCCCCTGTTTCTTGGGGGCAGCTGTGGCTTCCTACCGCGGAAGGTACTCCTCATCGGCTGCACATACTTACTGGGAGTCATCTAGTTATTCTACAGAAACAAGTTCATCAGGTGAGGAGTCGGAGGTGGGAAGCGGGTTGGACGATTCTGACTCAAGTCAGGACAGAAAGAAAGGGGCCACCTATCCCATGCCATTTGAGAGTGTTAACCACATATCCCATTCTACCCTATCAAATGCTTTTTCTGCATCAAGAGCCACAGCTGTGCATGTATCTTTGGACTTTTGTACAATGTCTAAAATATCTATGATACATCTTAAATTACAAGAGGACAATCTACCCTTAACATAGCCTACTAATGGAAGAAGCCTATTTGCTAGGATCTTAGCAAATATTTTACAGTCAGAGTTAATGAGGGATATTGGTCGGTAACTTTGAGGAAGTTCAGGATCTTTGTTAGGCTTAGGAAACACAATTAACATGGCTTCTGAGATAGTTCCCTGTGCTTTAATCAATGTACTAAAATGGGAATATAGTTTGTGAAGTTTGGGCAGCAAAAGATTATTAAAGTGTGCATACAAATCTATAGGAAATCCATCTGGTCCAGGGGCCTTGCATTTTGTAAAATCTCTAATAGCTTTAAGAATTTCAACTCAGGAGATCTAGTGACCTGAGATCCACATTAGAATATGAAGAGTGGAACATGTGCTCATGGAAATCCTAGGAATAAGGGTTATTTGGCTGGGATTCCGAAAAATATAATTTTTGGTAGAATTTAGAGAAGATATCAATAATATCTTTATCTGGACATTTTCTATTCTGCAAATAATCTTTGATAACCGCAACTCTTGCTTTTTGCTTTTTGTATTGGATAATTGATAAATGTGTGCCTTGTATTTTAAAATCTTATCATTATGTGTTACGAATGTATTATGTTTCAAGAGATTTAAATTGTTTTAAGATTGCGTCTGATTCCTGCCTTAATTTATTTCTCTTTCCTAGCAACAAATTAGATAATTTGCCCTCTAAGTGCTGCTTTATAACAAACCCAGTTATTTACACTGGAAGTATGTTGATTTTTGTTTTCAGCAAAGAAATTGCTATGCGTTTTTAGTTATAAAATGCGTAATAATGCATGCTTTAGCAGAGCTGTATTGACTCTCCATCTGTTAGATTTCTGGTTATTGTGTACAATCGAAAGCTGAATATGTACTGGGGCATGATCCGATAATGATATACAACCTATACTGGCATCCATAAGGGATTTTGACATGGAATTGGAAAGGAGCATATAATGTATTCTAGAAATCGAGTTATCGGGGTGGAGTAGGTCAGAAGGATGGGTTATTATGCCCCATGCATCAATGAGGCCCAATTCAGATATAAAGTTCAGAAACTGCTTGTGTGATCTACTGTTCTGATAACACACAGTTGATTTTCTATCAAGAAAGGGGCCAATAACCTCATTACAGTCTCCACAAACAATTAGATTATGAGAGTTAGATTGGACAAGGTAGGTTCTTTATTTATTTATTTGCATTTATAAAGTGCGCAAACAGCCCAGAGTCATTGTGCACAGTTACAAGGAAACAGCTTTGTTAAATTAGCACATACATTTGTTTAGATATGCAGGATTAGTTGCATGGGTGGTAATGCAGCACAAGGTCACAGATTGAGCTGTATATCATCATTACATATCAAGTCTATAAGGTTGTTTGTAGTCAAACAAACAGGAATGGCTGGGGCAAGGGCCTTGATAGTGGTGTGTGTGAGGTTTTAAGCAAATAGTCTACTTTTGATGACTTAGCGAAAAGCGAGGTGTGAAGGTTCAGATCTGAGGGCACATGGGAGGAAGTTCTATTGCCTGGCAGCAATAAAGGGGAAGCTGGCACCCCCACCTCTGGCACGCTTATTTCTGGGAACAGGCAGCAGGTTTGCGTATGGTGTTATTGTGGGCCTGAAGGCAGGAGAAATGATGACACTGTGAGAAATGTAAGGAGGTGCTGTGTGATGGATGCATTTGTGGGTGAGGGCAAGTGTTTTGAAAAGGACGCGTTGGCAGACAGGTAACCAGTGGGCTTGCTGTCTGGCTGCAGAGATGTGTTCTCTTTTGAGGATGCCCAATGCAGCACATAGGGCGTTGTTTTGAATGGTTTGGAGTTTGTCCAAATGTTTAGCTGCGGTTCTGGTGAAGAGAACATTAGAACAGTCCAGTCCTGAGTTGATTAAGGCTCTAGCTATGGACAGACAGTTTGTGGTGGAGAGGAATGGTCTAGTGGTGTTAAGAAGCTTAGTGTAGTAGGCTGCAGAGGCAGCGATGGCACTAACTTGTCTGCTCATAGTTAGGTTGGCATCTAAGTAGACTCACAGAGTTTTGACTGATTGGGAGACGCGGATGGTAGTGTTGTAGATAGTGAAGGATAGGTACAGGTTATCAAGTTTAATCTGTGAGTCGGTGGGAGCTAACAGCAGTAGTTCTGTCTTATCCCCATTTAGGCAAAGCCAGTTCTCAGCCATCCGTGTGTGCATGGTGGAGTAAGTGGAGTTGAGGGTTTTGGAGTCAACCTCATAGTCACCAGTCAGGGGAAGGAGGACTTGAGTATCGTCGGCATAGCTGGTGTACATAGTGCAGAGTGAGTCAAGTATGTTGAAGAGAGTTATGGTGAAAATGTTGTATAGCATGGGGGATAGGCAGGAGCCATGTGGGACTCTCCATAGGATGGTGGCTCGGTTGGCCGATGCTTGGTCTGAGAAGACTCGCATCTCGCATAGCTCTTCCTTGGAGGAATGAGGTGATTCAGGTGATTGCATTAGGGCAGAAGAAGGCTGAGGCGGAGAGGGGTTGACAGAGTAGATTATGGTCCACCAGGTTAAAGGCGGCCGAGAGTTCTAGGAGGAGGAGTAAGACAGGTTTGCCTGTGTCTCTAATGTCATCAATTTGGTTTTTGAGGTCTAGTAAGGCCATTCTGGACGGAAGCTGGATTGTCGGGAGCCTAGGATGTTATTGGATTCTAGGAAATGCTGGACTTGCAGGTTGACTGCCTTGTCTAGGATTTTCAGTAGGAAGGGCACAGTGGTTATAGGTCTGTAGTTATTAGGGTTGGTCGGGTCGAGTGAGGTTTTTTTTTTAGGAGGGGGAGCACCCACGCTTCCTTTAGGCTAGGTGGAACAGATCCTGATGCAAAGGAGGGGCATTGATGAACGCAGTGAGGAAGGGTGTGAGCAAATCTGTGCACTCTTTGATAAGGGTGGCTGGGCAGATATCCCCTTTGCACGGTTTTATGTTCTTCATGATCGAGATTACTTTGGTCTCGTTGATGTCCCTGAAAGAGAAGAGTGTTGCATTGGTGGCCCCCTGGTTGGAGATGAATGAATGGGTGGGATTAGGCAAGTGCGGATGGAGTTGATTAGTTAGAATTTTATTCCGGAGTTTGTCAAGCATGTGGAGCATGGCTGATTGGATGTCAGAACACCAGGCTTCATGTTTTGATATAGCTTGGGGGGCAGAAGTTTCTAGCTCCATGAAGATGGTAAAGATTTTCTTGCAGTTGGATTTGTCATTGGCGATTCTTGTATTGAATGAATTGGCCTTAGCGTGAGTGATCAGTTTTTTGTATTCATTGGAGAGTTTGTTGAATTCGAGTTTGTCTGAAACTAGTTTATTGGTTTGCCATTTAGATAGGACCACACGTTTTGTGGAGCACAGGTCCGAGAGTTCTTGGGTAAACCATGTGTTGGAGTGTGTGGTGGGTTTTGTTTTGCGGACAGTTAGAGGAGCAATGGCTTCTATTGCCTCAGAGAGAATAGTGTTAATGGAGTGGGTGTGTATATTTGGGTCTTTGGAGAATGGAAGCATTAGAGCTAGGACACTGAGGTACGGGGCTCATCTCTCTTAGGTGAGGAGGCGTGCGCGTCTGGTGGCGGATGAGGGGAGAGGCATGGCAAGCAGTTTCTGGAACTTAGGTGGGGAGAGGGTGAACATGATGAGGTGGTGGTCAGTCCATTGGAGAGGAGAGTTGGCAGTGACGATAGGTGGGCAGTTATGGTGTGCTAACAAGTCGATGGTGCGACATTTGCTGTGAGTTGGATCGGGTACGGAGTGTGAGAAGCCTAGTGTTTCCAGTGCCTTAGCTAGGAATTTTGCTGGGGTGTCGTTAGGATCATGGAGTCTTAGGTTGATGTCACTTGCCAGGATAACCTTGGAGGAGGTTTTTAGTTTGTCTGAGAGGAGCTGTGTGTTGGTGAAGTAGAAGTCAGCAAGTGGACCAAGGGGGTGGTAGACAATGTGTAGTGTGATAGTTCAATTATATGAGGTGTTGAGTTTGAGGGTTAGGAGGTTGCAGTTGCTTGTGATTGATTGATCAATATTTCTGATGGTGATATAGTCTTTGGCTACGAGGGCTACCCCACCTCCTTTATAGTGAGGGCAGTCTTGTCAAAAGATGGTGTAACCCATGGTAAGTGCAAGAGCTAGGGCTAGGACGGATTCTTCGTGTAGCCAGGTGTCGGTAACAGCACAGCGGTCGAGGTTGTGGGCGATAGTCATGCTGTCTATGTCAACTGCGTGGGCTGGGAGGGAGTGAGCGTTGATGAGGGAACAACTAAGGGTGAAGTGAGGGTGAGGAAGTGGTGCGGTGTTAGAGTGGCGAGCGATAGCGACTGGACTGATACCCATAGGCAAAATATTGGGCAGAATAGGCAAGGTGGAAGCATTGGGGCATGCAGAGACAGCAGCATCATTACATGAGGGCATGGTGGATGCAGTATGTGGCATGGGAGCCCAAGGGCATGCAACATCAATAATAACAGCATCATTAACAATGGCTGTAGTAGGCATGGTGGGCCTGGTAGTGGCATTGGGGCATGCAGCATCAACAACTTTTTTACATGTGGGCACAGTATGTGGCATGGAGGCCAGAGGGCATGTAACATCAAGCATCATTAACAATGGGAGTAGTAGGAATGGTAGGCCTAGTTGTGGCATTGGGACATGCATCATAAACAACATTTTTATATGTGTGCACAGTATGTGGCATGGAGGCCAGAGGGCATGTATTACATCAATAATAGCAGTATCATTAACAATGGACGTAGTAGGCATGTTAAGCCTGGTAGTGGCATTGGGCCATGCAGCATCAACAACTTCTTTACATGTTGGAACATTATGTGGCTTGGGGGCCATAGGGCATGTAACATCAATAATAGCAGCATCATTAACAATGGGCGTAGTAGGCATGGTAGGCCTGGTAGTGGCATTGGGACATGCAGCATAAACAACTTTTTTACATGTGGTCACAGTGTGTGACATGGAGGCCAGAGGGCATGTAACATCAATAATAGCAGCAATATTAGCAATGGGCATAGTATGCATGGTAGGCCAGGTAGTAACGGCATTGGGACACACAGCATCAACCAATTAATTACATACGGGTACAGTATGTGTTATAGAGTCAACAGGGCATGAAGCAATGGTGGTGAGGCCACAGGTGGGTAGGCTACCAGTATGGGTTACCTGCATATGGATCATGGATGTTGTAGACTTCTCTTTTTTTAATTTTTTTTTTTATTTGATTTAATTGTATAAAACAGTTTTTACAAAATGAATAATAATCCCCACATTAGCTGTTCCGGATCCCCCGCACATTCACTCCACATTCAATGTCCAGGTCGTCTCTCAGCTCTACACAAACCTAATCTCCCTTTGAGAAAGAAAATGAAAAAGCGAGGAGCCGAAAAGGAGAAGGAGGGAGAGAAAAAAGGAGAACAAGAAGAGGAAGCAGAAGAACGATCCCAATCAGACAGTTCAGCTCAGTTTCAAATTCACATTCAGAGACGGGGTCGGAGTCGATGTCCTCCTAGGAGATGTTAAGATGAGAACACCCTCTTTCGGCCCTGCCCGACCATAACGACAGTCAAGTAAGTAGGTCGATATCTCGTAAGAAGCGCACCACCGCCATAACCCAGGTGGTCTTTTCCCCACTCAAAAGCCGACACCACCATTCCTCTTCGTCATAGACATGCAAGTTTTTGAACAAGTGCCCCAGGTGTGTCAAACGGGGGCCAGTGACCCCTAAACAATTTAACAGGAGATGTCTTATAGTTTCCACCATCTCTGGATTTTTGCAAAATCTACAAGCTGCATCCGCTACCAATTTTCTTCTTGACAGGACTTCCCTTGTATGAAGAATATTAAGGCGGATTCTTAGAAAGTTCGCCCTGAGTTTAGGGTCTGGGCTTTTTATCAGGTAAGATTTTAGGTCATTCACTTTAGTCAACTGCGGAGGCAGATCTTTTGACAGTTTCGAGGCTGCTGCCTTTTCCAAATTGTCTATCCAGTCTTGGTTTAGGAGGCGTTGCTTGACCTTAGAAGGGTTATGAATTAATTCTTCTTTGGAACTGCCAGCCCCATCTAGCAATGAATAGATCTTTGCTGCCCATTCCGTTAACATTTTACAGGATCCCAAATGGATTTCCCTCTGGATTTCTTGCAGAATCAATGGAGGACCTGGAAGTAAGATTTTTCGGAATAACAATTTCATTGCGAATCACGATGGAGCCCAGAGATTGGAGAGAGAGTTCTCTTCTTATTAACACAGTTGGAAGAGAGTCAGGAAGGTTGAGAACCTTTCTCCAGTAAAAAGCTTCCAATTTTAACCAAAAGGATGCAGGAAGATTAGGTAAGGCTTCTGCCCCATAAGTGAGAGTTGGAATCACTTTCGACTTATAGAAGATCACCACTGGCGCCATAGTGAATTTGCCATACTTGTTCATCATAGCCCGAGATTGAGAGATAAGTAATCTCGCCTTTGACATGATGCTCTCCTGCATCAGCGTTTCATTACTGCTTTTATTAATGATAACGCCCAGGTATTTAAAGCTATCCACAAGTTGAATTTTGATGTTATTTACCGACCATGAAAATGTATCCGATTTCCTTTAATTTCCGCCCAAAGTCATGATTTTAGTTTTTTCCAAGTTCATCAGGAGTTTGTTCTCTTTAAGATAGGAGTCAAGATTATTTATCTGCCTCTGGAGTCCGATAGGTGTTACATCAAAAAGTATTATATCATCCGCATATAATAAGCGTGAGATTTTGCTAATTCCCAATGTTGGGGGGAACATACGGACTCTAGCTTCATAGTCTTTATAATCGGCCGTGTATGCGTTATACAAGGCGGGGGCTAGGGGGCATCCCTGCTTTACCCCTCGTTCCGTCTGAATCCAGGACGATAGAAGGCCTTGATTGTTCAAACGGACACATATTGTGGTTTCGGTATATAAGGCCTTTATAGGCTCCAAGATCCTTGGAGGACAGGCATGGTATTGTAATTTTGACCAGAGTAGTTGCCTGTCTACCCGGTCGAAGGCCTGGACCAGATCGATGAATGCCATATAGATCTTTGGGCTGCCCTCGAACACTTTGGCTTTGAATGTGCTCACCGCCAAGATGTTAACTATGGTTCTGACGTTTTTTACAAAACCGGCCTGAAAGGGGTCCGACAGGCCAGTCACGGAGATCCAATTGCTGAAGGAGTCCAGGATTAAGGCACCAAAAAGCTTTCCTATAGAGTCAAGTAAAGCGATCGGCCGATAGTGTAGAGGATTGTCTTTGTCTCCCTTTTTAAAAATGGGGACCAAGATCGCTTTTTTCCAAGACGATGGAATGGTCGAAAACTGGACGCAATTTGAAAAGACCTCCTTGATGAATAGGGCCCAAAATTCCATGTTGCTTTTTATATCAAAATTGGTTATTCCATCCGGGCCTGCCGCCCTTGACCCGTTAAGATGGGTTATTTTCCATTTGATTGTATTCAGGTCCAGAGGAATTGCCCACACTACCCCAGGACTTGGGACCCGGATCTCTTTCTCCTTATCTGGAACTCCATAGAGATTTTAGCAGTGGGATAGCCAAGTTTTCTCACCAATTGAGTTTTGCAATGCCTGGTTCACTAATTTAGAGTTACCCTTAATCAGTGACCAAAAATCGCGTGCCTTGTGACCACAGATAGCGCGTAGCATATTTTCCGCATCTACCTGGGCCCTCTGTGCTTTTGTTGACTTCAGCCAGCATTTATAAGATTTTGCTGCAGTGATAGCTTCTACCTTCTTTCTTGTAGATATAGATTTAGCAGCCTCCCGTTGTAACTTTCTGACCCCTTTTCTTCGGGCAACCAGCTGTTCGTTATATGCATGTTGTGGAGCCTTATTTCCTGGTTTCACCACTCCTTTTTTCCGTTGATACACTGTCAGGAGAGGCGAATAATCGACCAAGCTTGCCGGGCTAGAAAGGTCATCCCTGTTGCGTTCCTTATATTGCTTGGTTAGATTGGCAATAGCAGTTTCTGACAATCTTAGCCTCATACCGCTCTGGTTTACTACCAGGTTCTGAGCACCATAAACCGCAGAGTACCACGAGAAGGTTAGCAAGTTATGATCACTGTGCTGCGCCCTGGTAACTGTAAAAGATATAGACACCGGCAGTAGGCTCCTGGAAACCTGGATGTAATCGATTGTTGCTTCTTGGTCCTCTCTCTCCCAAGTGGGGATGACTTCAGTCACCACAGCGTCGTTTTGTTTGAGAATGTGCATCTCTCTAGAATTTAGTAGGTTGTGCCACATGCTGTTTCTGCTTTGGGGCGCGTTGGAGCACTGGGATAGGTCGACATTTAGATCTCCAGCAATGATGATATCACTGGACTTAGTTGTGATCAGAAAGTCATCTATTAGGGACTCGATTTGGGCGAGGAAATGGTCGTTAGTCACACGCTTTGGGTTCCAGTAGGCGTTGATCAGCAGGATCGCTGCACGTTGAATTGACTCCGGGGGGCTTTCCACCCTTTCCCACTCCAATAGCGTCGCCAAAATGAATTCTGAAGCCAAGAGCACCTTGGACAGTGATAAACCCGAACCCACTCTTATGGCAGTAATAAGACCAGATCTAGGCCTACACATATCACCTTTGTGGGCAGGTGAATGTGCCAATTGGAAACCGTCCAGCGTAGGTGACTCGGTTAGCCATGTTTCTTGCAAACATAGGGCGTCAAAACTCCCAAAATTAACATCTGATGTGATAGTTAAGTGGGCGAAACCTCTGGTGTTCCACGAGCCCAGTTTCAAAATCACCTCCAGCGCTTCCAGGGGAACCAAATCCTTCCGGATGCAGTGACGGATAAGTCCCTCTGGTGGCTACAGCCTTCTCCCTTGTGGTTTCGGAAAGATCCTGCTGTGTCTGGGTTCCTCCTCGCGGGGAGCAATTTTTCTTGATGGACTTCTGCCCTGCTTCGTTGCATCATCCGTTTTTTCCACACGTTCAAAAATTCTACGAGTGGAATTGAGTATGGAGTGAGGTACCAGAGAGTGACCCCTCTTCGGGCTCGGTCTCCTATACGCGTCACGTCGAGTGCTGGGGGCGTTCGTTTTTCGAAAAGTCCAGTTTTCAACGTTTTCACTGTAAGCCCTTTCCCCGGAGTTGTTCCTATGAAGCAAAGAGCCTTGATCAGATTCCTGGTGTCTAGATCGGGATGTTGAGGGGCGACGATGAGTCCGTTCCTGAGGAGACGAGGTCGACGATTTGCCCTCCGCTGCATTTATCAGGTCAAAGCCAAGGTTATGCAATTTGCCTCTTGCTTTCCAGATTTGCTCTTGGATATGATTTGACCCTATATGTAGAAACAAACTATCTGTTCTTCCATTAGGATTAGGTTCCAAGATGTTTATATCTTTTGTAACATCAATTTGGGACAACCGATTCTCCTGGAACAGTTTAAATAAGGCCCTGCGGTTCAGTGTCCAGCTATCCTTAGTCTCATGTATCCTTTGCAATTTAAACGTTCTTGACGTCATTTTCCTTTGCCTGGGCAGAGGGGAGTGATTTGGTCGAGTGTCTCTACCGGCCAGCCGATCTGTAGATCCCCTCGGAGCATGGACCCTTGATCTGAAGTGGGATTTAGATTTATCCACAGACGGATTCCTGTCCTTTTTTCTATCTTGCTGAACCCAAGGGTTTTTCACCCCGCGGGGGCTGGATCGTCGCTGTGGATCTCGGGGGTGACCTTCCCCTTGATTTCTCCCCTGTTGCCCCTTACCCCGTCCTGCTTACTCTTCTATGAGGCGGGGTCGCTTTTTCTACAGTCCGCGGCGATGTCGAGGGAGAGTCAAGGAGCAGGGCCTTTGATTTCGGTTCATCCACTTCTCTATTATCACGGCTTTCTGTTTTTTTTCTTTTTTGGTGGAGAGCTAGCGGAATTTCTGATTCCGATTCCTCGACCGTGTATATACTCATGTTCATTAAGTCCATTGAGCTACATGAGACCTCTCGCGACCTCTCTGGACTCGATGGAGCCTGCCGCGGCTTGTCCGAGGGTTTTAATTTAAACACTTAACGGTTTTGCGTTGGAGGAGTATCGTTTTCTCGGTTACTTGACCCTCTGATCTCGGGCTTATCTTTTTGCGCGGGTTGTTGCGAGGGATTATGTTTCCAGACCTTCTTACTTTTACGAACCGGTTTACTTTGACCTATGTGTTGAAATATTTGGAAAGTAGAAGGAATTTTCACTGTGGAAAAGTCTATTGCTTTCGCAGCTGGTTGAATAGCTGTGTTTTCTGGGAGGGCAAAGGCCACCGATCCATTTTTCTTTGCTGGATTACTAGTCGAACCGTTCTGGGATTGACCCCCTTTTGTACATCGCTCCATCTGAACTGCCCCCTTCACCGGAGGGGGGGACCGATCTAGGGGCCGATCGATAAACTCCACCTCCCGGGAAAGCTCGGAACCTTGGTCCTACGCAGAGGCTTCCCTCCGACGAGGCCATGCGATCGTTTGTGTCCCCTGGGCACATACCGTCCTAGTTACCAAGCCCGGCTAGGGGGATGCTGTTCAGACCACAGATAGTCCACTGCTCCCAGTGCTATTGCCCCCCGTGTCAGCGTCCCTATACTGTTGAAAAGCAGTGATGAACCCCTCTAAATAATTCAATTTGGTGTGCATATGAGCAATCAGAGTGGTTTGATATTTTAGAGTGTCACTAATTGCTTCATATAATTTCCCAAACGGGGCCAGTGTAATAGTAACTGTGGATAGAATGGTCATTGGATCCACTTTTTTTGAGGGGGTTTCAGACGCTGGTCTAGATGGAATTTCGCTTGGAAGTCTAAGGGGCAGTGGAGAGCCCGGATTTTGGGAATGCCCAGGACTTATGTCATAAGGAGGACCCACCCCCCCATACATAGATCCAAGGTAGCCGCTAGAGGACGGGGAGGGCAGGGAACGGCCACTTTTGGTGGCACAAGGGGGCCGATCTCCAAAGCCGGGGAGAGGGATATCACCTCCCCTGGGGCCCCAGGCGGCCCCGTTCCCCCTGCTTGCATATCCATATAGGGTGAGAGAACTGGTATCTGGGTGGCACTCCCCTGAACCCCCTTCCCCGGCTGAACTGTCTCGGCATTCCGCTGAGGTGTAGTAGGCCTACGGCTCTGCGGACCACTGGTTCCACCACCCTGGGAAGGCTCTGTAGCACGCCTCCCCATCAGAGCCTCGGATCCCGTCTTTGTTATTTTGAGGCCCCGACTCCCCTGGGGGGTCGGCAGTGGTGACTTATAGGCAGTTTTTTCTGACAAAAGTGGCATCTTAAAAGGAAAGTTCAAGATAGATAGGTGCGTGGCTGTATCTTCGACTATGGCCAATAGCTCCGCGTCTGATACATCCTGACAACCTTCCCCTTCCATTCGTATTTTTTTTCCAAAAAACTCTTTCAGTGTTGACATAGATTTCACACTATGGGGGATTGCTTGTTTTTTGCAGCCCACCTGCCCTCTTTTGTATGAGGCTTTGGCCCTCACCGTCCTACGAGAAGACATCTTTTGACTGCCTCCCGAGATTTTCGGCAAGCTTCCAAGGATCTGGTTACTGTTTACTGGCAAAACGACAGAGTCATGTGGGGCAGTGGGGGGAGCGCTTGGAGAAGATTGTAGGGATTTCACGGTGCCGGAGCTTCACCTTGGACTTGTCGGTTGAGAGGGAGTAGCAGTAATCTGGCCACCACCTTCTTCCAAAGCGAGCCCCGCACTCTCCAACCCCTTATGTTCCTCCCCTCCCTCTTCACGAGCATGTTCCGACAACTGAGGAGAGGGTTGGGGGACATCTAATCCAGGAGGTGTCCTTAAATCCTCCACTCCCTCTGTATTGTGTATCATAATCAATACCTGCTCCCCCAGAGGTAAGAGCGGAATGGGGTCTGTCTGGGGTGCTTTCCTGTCCCCGAAACTCGTAGTTCGGTTCAAAGAAGAGTCAAGATTGCTGAGCAGCTTCGGGCCCCCCCCTCCAAAACCCGTGAGGGGGTCATTGGCTGCTCAGATACGACCTCTTGCACTCCCTGACTGGACGATGGGATCAGCTCCAGGGGAGGGGAGGGACCCCGCCCAGTTTCCAAACCTCGAACATTAGGGTTATTTGAGGGGGGAGTGTGGGGAGTAACGGGACAAATGACCACTGGAAGAGCACCCTGAGAGATGGTTGGGTCATGTCCCGTGTACACCGCCGAGTGGGACGGCGTACAATCCAGACCCAGAGATTCTATCGTGGGAAACATGAAGTCACTTACTTCGTTGTGCTCAGATGGTCGGATTATGTTTGCCTGTGTCAATTTCCCCGCAAGCTTGATGCGGGAAATGCGCTGGAGTCTCTGGGTTGCCAGCTGCTCCACGGTTTCCGGCGAAACTGCGCAATCCTTGTTACGGTTCTGCAGGCGGGCTTTGGTGCTTCTTAGCAAACGTTTATCTTGCTCCTCCAAGCCAAGGTTCCGCTTTACGGCTTCGTCCTGGGCTGCCATACGCCAGCCCGCCGGCTGCGCTGTTTACCGAAGTCGAGTTGGTTTGGAGGACGAAAATTCTGTTAGAAGATTCACAGTTGTAGAAAGTGTCGCGCCGTCACGCGGGCCGCGGACTGCAGACTGCCCTTGTCAGTCCCTTCGCGGTCCGCTTCGCGGAGGACTGAGCAGAAAAAGGGTGGAGGGCTCAGGTCACGCCTCCGAGCACACGCCTCCAACAATGGAACAGGAAAAGTCACTCATGCACCAGCACAGCGTGCAAGTACTGCAGACTGCCCTTGTCAGTCCCTTCGCGGTCCGCTTCGCGGAGGACTGAGCAGAAAAAGGGTGGAGGGCTCAAGTCACGCCTCTGAGCACACGCCTCCAACAATGGAACAGGAAAAGTCACTCATGCACCAGCACAGCGTGCAAGTACTGCAGACTGCCCTTGTAGACTTCTTAGAGGCAGGATGTTCAGCAATAACATGCAGTCTGGGGGCCTTCATGGTCGTGTGCAGGACCTCCTTCTTATAGTCCATGGCCCTCATTACGACCTTGGCGGAGAACCATGGTGCAATTTGCACCATGGTCCATGGCGCTAAGCTGCCAACTCCGCCATGGTGGTTGGCGGACTTACCGCCCCATTCCGACCTTGGCGGGGCGGTAAGTCCCCAATCCCCATTTACCCTTCCCCATTCCCATTTTTGCCCCATAGGGTATAATGGGAGTGGGGAAGGCGTTAATTACGCCACCGTAAATTACGGTGGCGTAATTAACAACAAGGTCCCTTAGCGCCATGGATTTTAACGCCTGCTAAAAGCAGGCGTTAAAATCACCATGGCGCTAAGGGAACTCGTACTCAGGCGGAAAGGGGCGCCATGGTTTACGCCGGCGTAAACCCCTTTCCGCCAGGGTCGTAATGAGGGCCCATGACTTTGAAGCAGAGCCTCAGATTGCGACTGGCAGTGCTCCTGGGTCGTGTAAGGTAATTTGGTGCAAGGGTACATGCTCGGAGGTGCACAGCACGATGGGAAAGGGAGCCACTGCATGGAGGTAGCCTTGGGCAATGCAGGCAGAGAGTAGAGCGCAGCCTAAGAGTACCAGCAGTGGCTCGTGCAGTACGTCCATCCTGTGAGGAGTGGGGTTTAATCACGTAGCCCTCACGTGTAGCATCGATGGACACGGATGTGGGTGGAGCTGGCAGCTGTGAGCAGCTGAGAGCTGCGGAGAGCAATGTTGGCAGTTCAATCTGGCCTTCCCAGCATGGCTTCACCTGGAGGCTGGGACGCACTCCATTTATGGAGCAGCTGGTGCCTGAAGGTGTGTTAGTAGGCCAATCCGAGCTGGCGGCAGTGAATAAATTAGGGGCAATGTTGTTTTCTGTTGTCATGGGGATAGCGGCAGCCATTTTAGGAGGCAGGGAAGCATATTCTGGCCCGCGAGGCAGGACCGAGGTGAGGGAGCTCTTCGGTGTCCCTCGTGTGATGGATCCTGGGGCTCCTGGCTTCATGTGAGGAGGGGCTCACAGTAGAGCTGCAGAGAGCGACATTGGCCTTTCCATCCGGCCTTCCCAGCACAGCTTTGTGACAGCCAAAAGGAAGGATCTGAAGAAGGAGGACCATAAACATTAAGGATAGTATATTCAATTGATTCTACTAAAATGTTTACTAATATCCACCTCCCCAAATAATCAAAGTCTGTTTTCATGACTTTACATTTGAGTGTTTTGTTGATAAGAGTAATCACCCCATTTTTCTTGCCATGTGCCACACTTGAGAAAACTTGACCCACCCAGAACCGCTTACGTTTAGCAGCTTCAACCTCTGAAAGATGTGTTTCCATAATGCATGCAATGGACGGTTTGGTTCTGTTTAGAAAGGATACAACTTTCTGTCTTTGAATAGTATTATATAGTCCCTTTACGTTCCAGGAAGTTGAATTAAGTGGCAAGCCATTCATTTAGGTGCAAATAAAAGTCATACTCCTTAATATTGAAGGTACACAGTGTCATATTAGTTGCTGTTATGACACTAGACATGACATTATTGTAGCAAATACGCTTACCATATATAAGAAGATTATCCTGTAGAAATAATAACACATAGAGAAGGACATACAAGGAAAGGGGAGAGACAAGCTGTGTCAACCCAAAGTGAATTCATAAGGAATAGCAACTTTCAACTAGAACTCACAACGTGACTAACAGGAAACAGCCACACCAAATCATGCTGGCATGTAATATAGCAGGGGTGGAGAGCCTAGTAAGAGAAGGCTATCTGCAGCTCCACTCCGGTTGAAGTTCTAAGTTAAGACTGATGAAATTGTGTACCATCAATTCCCGCAAATCTTTTTGGGGAGTGGGTATTGGCGTATCCATTTCTTCCATCCTATGAGCCTGAATAAAGTGTCTAAGCTCAGTTGGATTTTAAAAGGTAGCAGTATGTCCCTTAAGAGTTGCTTTTAGGATTCCAGGATGAGTAATACCAAATTTTGCATTTAATTGCCTTAGAGCTGGTCTGAATGTAAGAAGTTCCTTTCTCCTGCATTGGAAACATCCTGATATATATATATATATATATATATATATATTCAGTGAAAAAAACTTTGTTAAAGGGACGTTATGGTTAAGTTGCGCTACTAAAAACCTATGAAATTCAGTGAAAAAACTTTGTTAAAGGGATGTTATGGTTCCAAGTAAAACCGAAAAACCCTTGAAATTCGCCAGTTATGGTAAGTTAAGCAACCATAACTCGCGCCACCACCGTGCACTGCTAAGACTAACACCCAGGACATCAAAGATGACATCACAAATGTCATTGATGACATCACTGATGACATCACATGTCTGGCTCACTCTTTTTTCTTTTGCTGACATATCTAGGCCACATGGTTTTCTTCAGTAACAGTCAGAAACTAAAAATGTTATTTTATTTGTAGACGTATCCTTCAAGTAGGTTCTTACAGTAATTCCCTTAGAGTCCAGTCACATCATATGAAACATATACATACAGGAAGACACAAGCTTGAAAGACAGCAATCCTTTTTGTGCATAAAGATAATCAATAGATTTATGAGCACTTTCTGATAGTTCTGTTGTTTTTTTTTATGGCTGTACTTTCCCTGTATATGGTCATATTTGTATACATTGTACTCACACTACTTTCCTTAGGGTCCAATCACATCAAGTGATACATATACCTAGGGTAAATAGCATCTTTGAAACAGAGCAATCATTTATTTGCATGAAAATAATCAGTTAAATTACGAATTGTTTCTGCTACTACTTGTGCTTTTTTGCTAACTTCACTTTCCCTGTATATACCCATATTGGTATGTGTTCTTGTGTCTTTGTGTTTTGTCTGTAGTAATGCAATTATGTAATACATGTGTTTTATTAGCTACTTATTACATATTTCACAGTACACAAAAATCCATTAAGAAAACAATTATCATTTCATTATTCAACATATTAACATTACGAATATTATACCTTCATCTTGTACACTGCACACAATGTTATGTTTCTCTATGAGTAGCTTAGTATACTAGATAGAACCCCATAATAGAATGCTATTTATATCACTGCATCGGTCAATGTACTAATTAGAGTATGATATTTATTCCAATGATCCTTGACACTTGTTTCGCAACATTATAATAAGAATCCCTTGTACACATATTTCATGAAAAGTACATACACATGTGATGTCATCAGTGATGTCATCAATGACATTTGTGATGTCATCTTTGATGTCCTGGGTGTTAGTCTTAGCAGTGCACGGTGGTGGCGCGAGTTATGGTTGCTTAACTTACCATAACTGGCGAATTTCAAGGGTTTTTCGGTTTTACTTGGAGCCATAACGTCCCTTTAACAAAGTTTTTTCACTGAATTTCATAGGTTTTTAGTAGCGCAACTTAACCATAACGTCCCTTCAACAAAGTTTTTTTCACTGAATTTCATAGGTTTTTAGTAGCGCAACTTAACCATAACGTCCCTTTAACAAAGTTTTTTCACTGAATTTCATAGGTTTTTAGTAGCGCAACTTAACCATAACGTCCCTTTAACAAAGTTTTTTCACTGAATTTCATAGTTTTTTAGTAGCAAATCTTAACAATAATGACCTTGACTTTATATACATGTCATATGGAACTGACTAGATCTCTTCTTATGAACGTGATGTTCGCGAACTTATTTAATGTTTGCGGACATGTTCGGAGAACAGTACCACTACCTAAAAACTGTGGGGGGGGTGGGGTATGTTTGATTGTTATATCATGATATAGGAACATTTAACAAATTCAAAAAGCAGCACACAAACACATTATATATAGTAATACATAAGAAATGTAACCCATATATGTAACACACTAACCATTCATTTAAATACATTATGTTCTGAAACGGAATATACCACAAGAAGATAAATTGGCTTCCAACATAATTACCTCACAAACACAACAGAACTGAGAACAAGACCAGACCCACTGAATACATAGGACTTATTTTACCAGAAATAGTAAGTGTACTTCATTTTACTCATATATTTATAAACTTTCTGTATTAGATTAAAAAATATATTATCTTTTTTTTTTCTCACAGAAATGTCTAGTACTCTGGAATGGCTAGAGGACAATTTCCCACATGAGGAAATGTCACAAGATAGTGAAACTAATGGTAAACACTTTATAATATAAACCATTTAAATATTATTATTTTGTATACATTTAACATATATATATATTTTTTGTACAGAGCATAACAAAATAGAAACTACCTCTGAAGAAGCTGTTATGGAAACACACTTGACAACATCGAAGAAAAAATTGATTTACTGTTGACCAATTTTAATAATTTGAAAACTTTTGTTGAAGATCATTTTAAAACAAAAACGTCATACCATTGCCCCACATGTACTTGTCCCTCCTCACCATATCCCAGTCAATTATCCCCAAACCCTCTTCATAATCCAAAACGTTTTGATGAGATTTCCATCCCTTCTTCACCTAACACCAATCATGTTGAAACCCCAAATTCTCCTGTTTTTGTTTCTGTTTCTGCCTCACCTTCTCTGTCATAAATTATTAATATATGTTAAATAAAGTTTAATTTTTATATTGTATTGTGAATAGTTTCCGTTTTTTTTTAAAAACAATAAAAGTGTCCGCGATCAGTGCGAGTGTTCTGAAATGTTCGTACATAAACGAAAATGGAGTTGTCCTGAAGAACACCACACCTGTTCGTACTGTTCGCTAGCAAGTTGAAACTGTCCTAAGAACACAGTTGGTGTCCTGAAATGTTCATAAAGAAACAAAAATTAAAGTGTTCTAAAGAACACTATATCTGTCCGTAATGTTCGCTATCAACTTAAAACTGTCCTAAGAACACAATTGGTGTCCTGAAATGTTCGTAAATATACGAAAATGATGTGTCCTGAACAACAGTACAACTGTTCGTAGTGTTCGCTAGCAACATGAAACTGTACTAAGAACACACGCGGTGTCCTGAATTATTCGTAAACAAGCAAAAATTAAAGTGTCCTAAAGAACACTATACCTGTCCGGTACTGTTCGCTAGCAAGTTCAAACTGTTCTAAGAACGCTATTGGTGTCCTGAAATGTTTGTACGTAAATGAAAATGGAGGTGTCCTGAAGAACACTATACCTGTTCGTAGTGTTCGCTACCCAATTGAAACTGTTCTAAGAACACAATTGGTGTCCTGAAATGTTCGTACATAAACTAAATTACACGTGTCCTGAAGAACACTATATCTGTCCTTACTGTTCGCTACCAATTTTAAACTGTTCTAAGAACACACGCGGTGTCCTGAAATGTTCGTTTCACGTGTGATGCACTTTTAATTACTTCAGAACCCGAACAGTGTCGGTAGGACATCAATGCGCATGCGCTAACCAATCTCCGTGCACTTGGTGTCCTGCGGACAGGCGCTTCCTCCGCGGACTAGTTCGCAAACAGATCATATGACCGCGCCCACGCTCATCGTGTGTCCTGAAATGCGGACACTGTTCGTGTCCCCGAACAATTTAAAAGTACATTTTCAGTTAATCCATAATATTTTTCAATAAAATCTCACCATGCCACAATTCCCACATAGCAATCTTGAGTTTCTATATACCTTTTGAAACTTTCCGATCCTTTTTTTGTGTTCAATCTGTCCGCGCACAGTGCGCATGTCCGCGGACCGCGCACAAGCACCCCTATAAAAGACCACGCCCAAGAGCTTATTCCCATTGTGTTTCTGGCTATTCTTCAGAACACAATGATTTTTGCTGCCACCTGCAGACTACACCATCATCGAGATGGCATCCTTGTCTGCTGAACTGCCACTTGGTGCTGCACCTGCTTCAGCAGCACCACCACCCCCTCCACCACCACCACCTCCCCAAGGGCCTGAAGAGCAAGGGCCTGAAGAGGGGAACAGGACTGAGGATGCGGAGGAGGAAGAAGAGGATGATGAGAATGAGGCAGAGGAAATCCCTACTACCCGCACTAGGCGTGAGTCTTGGGTGTGGCGGTTATTTACCATTCATGGGAATGGTCCTAAGGCTCGTGCGAACCATGTTACTTGCAATGAGTGCAAAATGATACTCAGTCGCGGGAAGCACGGTAACTACAGCTTTGGGACCACTACTATGAAGCGACACCTGAGGTCATTTCACTCTGGGGCTATTCGCAGGGTTGTACCTTGCGAAGAACGTAGCAGGTTGATTTCCTCTACTTCATCCTCTGTTTCTGATCCTGTCACGACAAGGACCACCTCTGTGGGACAGCGTCTTTCTCAAGCTGCCTCACAGGCCATACAGAATGCTGATGACCCTTACCTTTCGAGGGTCACAGTTGTATGTATGTACTGTGACACAGTACTCTGCAGGGGGGAGCGACTTCGGAGTGCTTTTGAGACTATCATCTCAGAGCACGAGAAGACCTGCTCACTACCCAAATAAAACCCACTCTACATCTTCCTCTCTCAGCTCGCCCTTTCTTATCCCTGTGGTTGGTGTCCCCCCTTTACCCTCCTTTACCCTCCTCTCCCAGTGTGTCGTGTCTGAAAAACCAAAAAAAATACAAAATTACAAAAATCTAAAAAAAATAAGGCTCTTTTCAGAGCCGCCTTTCCCAGTTAAAAAATAGAAGTGAAAATAAATGAAGCAGGGCTCTTTGTATTTTTTAGAAGTCCGCGGACAGTTCGCGAACATTAAAAAAATTGGGTTGCTACTCCATCACAAACATTGTAATTTTCTCTGGAAAGAAGTGGTGGCTCTGAAAAGAGCCTTTGGGTGGTGTTTGTAAGTCAAAAATTGTAAATGCTTAACATCTACTTCAAAATCGTTGTTGTAATTCCAAAAAAGGTCGCAATGCATTTTGTACATTTCTCAGAAAAATCTGATTGCCAGCATAAGTAAGATGGACTCCATCTCTGCGAAAGATGTATGTACTACAAAACATAATATTTTCATTGTGAAAAGAAGACATGCCAAAATCTCTTAGAAAGCCACAAACAGCCTTATTAACATTGCGCCTTGCTTTTTCCATTTGTGGACCAAATGAAGAAGAACAAAGCCACATTTGTCTCTGCGCAATCCGTGAAAATATCACTTGAGAATTAGGAAACATGTCCATAACCTTCCTAAGTCCTTCTTTCATAGCAAATTGCAAAACAATTCCAGTCACATGTCCTAAACTGTTCCCTCCACAATGAATTACAATTATGTCTGGATGTTGCTCTGTCTCCAAAGTAGCACAGAGAGGTAGCAAGTCCAACCACTTCATTCCACGTACTCCATGCCAGTGTACTTCCACATGTGGGAATCCAAGATCTACAGCTACTCCACAGCTTTCTGCATGCACCTTCAACCAATGTATCCACAAATCTCCTAAAATCCAAACAATCTGTTTTCTGAAACACACAGCCATAGCTATCTTTTGTTCTCTCAGCAAAAAGAGTATCTGAGAAAATCTCTCCTGGCACAACACACCCACCAAACTTTCCTGACCGATCCCTTTCAGTGCTTATTCTCATTTGCATGACTTCTGAACCCAAAAATCCCCGGATGTAACTCCCGATGTCCGCGAACTACCGCCATGTCTGCGGACATATCGTAACATGAACAGCCCTTCTACCATTTTCACTACACTCTCTCTGCCATTCCCTCATTGGATGTACCTCAAAAATCACATGACCATGCACCAATCACATTCAAGACCTCTACATCTAACTGCATCATCATAGATCAGCACTGCAAATGTACTCTGAATCTCTCTGAGAACAAGTGTCATATCATTGACAAGCAGCATCTACCAGAAATACTGTACAAGTCTTCAAGATTTCTACTTGCAGCTCCATGATATCCATATGCATGAACACAAACTTCAGGTATGCATATTTTCTGTATAGTAGATGACATAGCTCTCAACCATTTTTGTTTTACAGGCAGGTGAAATCACCCGATTTTGTTTTTGGCGGGTGAGATGCCCATTGGAATGAATGGGCGTGCAGGAGGCTTGGCTGGTGAGTCTGCCCTTTACAAGGCGTGTGACACCCGCCAAAAGCATGTGAGTTGAGAGCTATGGTAGATGAACACATTTTCAAACAGACTTTTACCTTGTAAAATCTGTAAAATGAATTTACTGTACTTTTTTGAATTTCCTAAAATCAACTATCACTTATAAACCTTTATACTTTTTACTTTCTTTATATACACACACTCAAATCATGTTAAACTAACATTTTTTAAATGAAATATATAGACTACATATATTCAAACAAAATTGCATGCAAACACAATCTATGTTTAAACCTTTATAAAAATACTTATACAATTTCATATTTTTAGTTTTTATTTATTTATTTACTTAATTACTTTAAATTAGACATGCCATTGAGGCGCTATTACCTAGAACAGTTTACTTACAGAAATAGTGGTATTCACTAATATATTATAAATTTCACAAGACATAGTAAAGATATTTTTTTTTGCTACAGTTAGTCATTCAATACAATTTGTTCATTAAGAACATATCATATGTACTGAACTGATGCAATGTATCTTATGTAAATAAATTAGTTTAATGGTTTTACAGAAGGCACTGAGGATTTCAATTAAAAAAATCAATATCTAAATTAAAAACAGTGCTATATACAAACAAAGTTACTAATTTGAAGCTTTTACAATTGCAGTGAAGACTAGTTTCCTCAAAAAGGAGCAGCTGAATTCGAAGAAGAAAGAAAAACTAAGAAGTTACATGTTAATTTAAAAAAAAAGTAAGTAAAATATCACCATAATATTTATGTTATTAATCAAATATACTATAACATTAATACGAGCTATTTTGGTTTCTTAAAATAGAGATTTTGTACCATTTTGTCCAAAAATGTCCATGTCTTAAACAGCGATTTACAGCCAGAACGGCCCACAAATTTCTATTTTTGGACACACAAATTAGCCAACTGAACCACTACAATTTTCATATTATAGAACAAACAACTGTTTTAATTGTATACATTAGATTTACTATATGTACTTTTCCACACCACTAGCTTACTTTTTTTTTGTCATCTGAACCCCAGTTTAGTAACACATAAATTCAAGAATACCTATCCCTACTAGTTTTAGTTCCCAATGCACAATCACACACCATTACATACATCTTTATCATCTTACTCAAACACTCATGCACACAGCACACATACATTCCAGAACACCCCAACCCATATCTTCTTTATTTTCTTCAACAGACCCTAAAGAATGCCTACCAAAAGACAACTCCGTAGAAAGCAACGCAAAGTTAGAGCAAATGAAAATAAAGGTGTCCAACATAAGCATCCATCTCTAGCAGAATTTGTAAAAAAAAAGTTGAAACAAAACAGCTAATACAATCATTTAGTGAAACACAAGAAGTTTTAAGTACAACAACTCCGCTTCCTCTATCAAAATGTAAAACAAACCAAAAAACAATTAACAGAAAATCAGCTATCTGTACAGATAAAACTACTTCTTCAAATTTTAATATAGTGCAAAGTAAGCATACCAAGAAAAGTATTTTAGCCAAAATATACCGTCACAAAGTCCTTCAAAATCTTATAAAAACAGGAGAGAAATCAGGTTCAAAACTTAAAACCTATCGTAGGAAATTAATTTTAGAAGCATTGATGGACAGTGCAATTCTTCTCAAAAGAAATTTATTTATTTTACTGTTAAACAAAATGAAACCACTAACAAAACTAATAACTAAATTACAAAAAAGACTTCTCAATAAGCGAAATGTCAACAGAAAGAACTTCTTAAGTGTGTGCGGAGGTGAATGGAATCACACTACGAGCACAGAACCATATTTTAATGAAGAAGCGTACAAACAAAAGCAAACGAATACAATTGCCATAAATAGCAGTGGTCGAGGTTATGAAAAAGTGAATAATACCATAATGGAACAAGAAGTACTCCTTACAAAAATATGCCCTGAAAACTTAGAATTACCCCTCCATTCAACTGAATCAGAACGTCTAGTGTACAAATGGCCATGCACGTCAATGTGTAACATTCCCAAACAATGTTTCAAATCTTTACACCAATTCCTCAATAAATATGTAAAAAGCAAAGACAAAATCAAAATTAAATTACTGCAAAATATAGATACCTGTCCAGTGTGCAAGTACACAGGACTACAAGGACATTAATTGGCCTGCATTACAGGACCTACTTGTAAAACCACTTTCCATGATATCAAAAGGATATCAACACATCATTCAACTATAAGAATTCAGTCTATAAACTGTACTATGCTAAAAGTCCTGCTTTAGCACTAGCAAAGTTAAATAACATCCTTCTACATGGTACAGCAAAAGACCTACTTGAAGAAATTCACTATATCCAGAAAAAATATTTTGGAAGTGAAAGCCATTTACAGAATGAAATAGCTTTCGACCAATTAAGCAACAATTCTACACATGGCAACCTTTTGCTAAACACATACAAAAAAGAAATACTAAAATTTAAAAGTACATCAGCTGAAGTACCAAACCATGTATGTGTATGTTGCCGTAGAATTTTTTTATAAAAGTAACACAAAACTGTGGACCTATCATACAAAATTGAAGACAATGGAGATTCTAAATGGTTTGAATTAGCTCTCTACCTTCTAGCAGAAAACAAATATGAAATAACTGAGCCCTTAATACTTTGCAGTGATTGCACTACAAAACTTGACAACAACCAAACTCCTTCACGTTCTATTACAAATAATTTGGAATTATACCCAGTACCAAAACCTCTACAAAACTTAATTTATATAAGAGCATCATAATTCAAACAGTACACCCATTTCAAGCAATAATACGCCTTCAACCAAAAACAGCAAAATTACCTCCCTCTGAATTGGTAAAAGGCATTCGTGGAAAAGTAGTTTATTTACCATTAAATCTAAAAGAAAATGTGCATACTCTAGGAGTGCAACGTCCAATGCAGCAATATTTAATTATATTAGTAAATGGAGTACCTACAAAAGACAAAAAAATATGGCAACAGCTGGTAGATTTATATAAAGTTAGACAAGCCTTCCAATATCTTAAAGAGAATAATGAATATTACAAAGAAATTAATACTGAAGAAAACTTGAAAGATACAACTGAAATAATTCAAGAAACACAAGAAGCTGGTCAATTTGAGCTACTAGATCCTGCTACAATATCAAATACTTTAGACCATTATACAATTCATCCTTTGCACTGTAATGACACCGTACAAGATGTACTGGAAACTTACCAAATGCGTCAAACAAAAGGATCGCCAATCAGTATATGGGAAAAAAGTATAGAAGCACGTGCTTTTCCTCTACTCTTTCCTACTGGCAAAGGAGGAAGGTATGATGATAGACCTATTCAAATATCAGCTTCAGAATACCGCTCATTACGGATGTATTCTGAAGATCCCAGATTTAGACAAAATGTGGAATACATATTCCACCTACTCTTTGAAAGTGAACAAGCAACTTTATGTTACGGAGTTGCACACATATTAAAATCAGGATCACACTTTCAAAATATGACAGCTACACAATTATTAGAGAAAGTGCAACAAACGGATGAGGTTTTACAATCAAATATTACAAATCTATTAGCAAATATGCGTGGTACTAAAGAGTACTGGTTTCGACGTCATGGAGATGTACGTTGTATGATCAGAAACCTTGGCCCACCCACTTGGTTTGTTACATTAAGTTGTGCAGAATATGCATGGGAAGATTTACATGATTTCCTACGCATATCAAATAAAAACAAAACAAACATAGATATTCTAACACCTGGAGAACTTTGTTCTTTGGATCCTGTTAATGTTTCAAGATATTTTCACCATCGCTTCATTGCTATGCTACATTTTATTTGTAATAAAACTGTCCCTCCCCTTGGAGAAGTGCAACACTTCTTTTGGAGAAAAGAATACCAAACCAGAGGAGCACCACATATCCACATGCTTTTATGGATTAAAGATGCACCTAAATTTGGTCAAGACAGTGATGCCACTGTTTTACAGTTTATTGAAAAATATGTCACTTGTGAAATTCCATCAGAAGCCACAAATAGTGATCTTCGTGCACAAATTTTACAATTTCAAAGACACAAATGTGGAAAATATTGTCGTCGCAAATACAAAAACAAAGGCAAATACTACACCAAATGCCGATTTGGTTTCCCTAGACCAGTTACAAATACAGGTCAAGTAAACAACCTCATGTCTTCAGTTAGACATAGTGTTAAAGGTAAGTCACCTAAAAATACATATTATATAAAAAGAAAAGAAGAAGAAAAATATATCAATGATTATAATGCAATCATTGCCCACTTATGGAATGCAAACATAGATCTGCAGTACATTTCAGACAATTCTACTGCAGTTGCACGATACGTCACAGCATAATTAACTAAAGCAGAAAAGACAGAGCTCCAAGACCTCTGGAATGACCTGTCATCAGATAAAACAGTATCTCAGAAATTATACAGCTTGGGCATAAAAATGCTCACCCACAGAGAATGTGGATCTTATGAAGCAGCTGATCGTTTAACTGGTACTTCATTGTATGGTAAATCTGAAAATATAGTATGGCTAAGTCTTGGTCCAGCTAAATCTAGAAAAAGAGTTCTAAAATCATATGAAGATATAGAAACAATAGCCAAACATGATCCCAACAGCCAAGACATTTTAAAAAACAATTTATTGGACACATACTACCCAAACAGAAGTAATACTTTGGAAAACATGTGTCTATACCAAATAGCCCAAAACTACACATACACAAATAATATGAAACCTGATGAAAAAAAGGTAAATATAGAGTGACAGACTGTGAAGGCAGCTTAGTTAAACTCACTAAACCAAATTTAATTAATCATATCAAATTGTCATTGAAGACTCCTCAACATAAAGAAGTATATTACATGTCCCTGCTACAACTCTTCAAACCATGGAGAAAAGAAGAACAATTACTAGATAACTATGACTCATATGAGGATGCTTTCAAAGCAAATGAAAGCACTATAACTGATGTAAACTTTACACAGTACAAAACAATGTTGCACAATGAACAGCAACATGAAGAAGAACTCCAAGCCCAACTAGATAAGGATACTCCTGACAGTAGTCAACCTTCTGTAACAGGAAGCCAAGAACCACTGGGAGAACCACTAATAACAAATGAGGCAGAATTAGCTATGATAGAAATAGAAAACACCATGTGTCAGTATGAAGATAAGGAAGACTTAACTATACTACAATCAAAACTAAACAATGAGCAAAGTAGCATTTTTCAAGAAGTAACAAAACAAATTGCACATGGTGTAAAACATGAAAATAAAGAATGTTCCTGCCATAATTATAAACCTATACTACTGTACGTCAGTGGTGAAGCTGGTTCTGGCAAAACATTCCTAATCAAAATCATTAGTAAGTTCCTTCAACAATTGACAAACAACAAACTGTCAGCTGTTGTCACTGCCCCCACAGGTTTAGCTGCCTACAACATAGGTGGTGTTACATTACACCGATTACTACTATTACCAGTAGAACACCAGAACAAATTAGACTATTACAAACTTTCTGCAGAAGCTGCAATGGAATTACGCAGAGTATTGAAACAAATGAAAATGCTACTAATAGATGAAGTGAGCATGGTCTCCAACCTGATGTTAGCTTTGATTCACCTCAGATTACAAGAAGTACTCAAAACAGACTATGAAGAGCTCTTTGCAGGAAAACACATTATTGTTTTTGGAGATCTGCTTCAATTAACACCAGTAAAAGGTGAACCTATTTTTAAAACATTAGGGCATAAACTCTGCCGTAAAACTGTTGGCAGCATTGGAAATGTCAACCTTTGGCAACATTTCCAATACAGAGAATTAACAGAAAACATGCGCCAATCTGCAGATCTAACTTATGCCAACATTTTAAAAAGTTTGAGAGTTGGTATACTTTCTAAAGAAGCAGAAGCAACATTGAAAACCTGGCACATTAATGCACTTTGTGGCGATAATGCATGTGCTACAGATGTTATGGAACAATTAGCCCACAAAAATGTCAATTGTATGGCCTTAATGCCAACTCTTGCAAGCTGTCTCAAATTCAATGAAATAATGTTAAGTAAAGAAATGCAACCAATAATGGAAATTAGCGCCACAGACAAACTAGATGTACATGGTATGACACTACCCATGTGTGACCAAGCCACAACAAGACTAAATAATTTAGAAAAATCAATCTCAAACACAGCAGACTTAGAAAAGATGTTAAAATTATCCTTAAATTGCAGAGTAATGCTTAAACGTAACCTTGACGTGGACCAAGGACTAGTTAATGGAGCACTGGGTACAGTTGTTGGCTTTCAAACATACCCACGTGACAACAAAATTCAGTTTGTCAATATACTCTTTGACAAACTTTCAGAAGTAAAACGGATAGGACGCTCAACAGCTAGATTCCTTCT
The DNA here is from genome assembly GCF_040938575.1 of Ambystoma mexicanum. Classification (NCBI taxonomy): domain Eukaryota; kingdom Metazoa; phylum Chordata; class Amphibia; order Caudata; family Ambystomatidae; genus Ambystoma; species Ambystoma mexicanum. The sequence continues at coordinate 397,714,696 of NC_090937.1, read as the reverse complement.
CTTCAAAGGTATGTATGTACGCAGAGAACAATTTTCTCTAACTCTTGCATACGCAGTCACGATTCATAAACCACAAGGTCTTACCCTAGACAAAGCAATGATAGATATTGGTAACACAGTATTTAAAGAAGGCATGAGCTACGTAGCACTATCACGCTTACGTACACTTGACGGTCTATTTCTAATCAACTTTGGTGCAAGTAAAGTAAACGCTGATATTCCTTGCATTTTAGAATATAATAGACTTCGCTCACTATACACTCCCCATCTAAACACATATTCTGTTCCACAAAAACTAAAACGTTGTAAAAGAAAACTAAATCAAACAGAAATGCAACAGGACGTCACTGCAAATCCTCCAAAGAGAGTAAAAGAAACTAATACTTCATCAAGTACCACAAACAAAAAAGAATCAATTAGAGAAAGTAAACCAGGTACTTCTTTAAAGAAGGAAGACAAACTCCAAAAAAAGCAGTTAGATACAGAACTACCTGGACCATTTAAATTCTCAAATATAGTTGGTGTAAGTTGCTATGCAAATGTAGCAATGAATATTCTATTTCAATTACCACCAATTGTTGACAACATTTACTTACACAGTACAGACCCATTGTGTTTGCAAATGTTAGTACTTCACAGAAATGCAACAAACAATCCTGACAACACATATAGTGTTTTTGGAATAAGACGACAATTGGACTACTGTGCTGGAATGGTGAAATTCACTATAAACTCACAGGAAGATCCACAAGAATTTCTAATGTACTTACTACAAGTACTGGAAAACAAAAACATACCTATAAATGAAATCTTTCAGATTACATGTGGAAACATACATGCACTCTCTGCAACAATGTGACACAAGAAGAAATCCCCAATGAACGCTTCATATATATATCAATACCAAATTGTGAATCCATTCCATTTCAGCAACTTGTACAAAATGCAAACCATGGTAGATTATGCTCTACCTGCAATTCAGATAATCGCTCCACATTAGTAATACAAACACATAGTAAATACGTAATACTAATGCTTCTACGTTACAATGCAGATGGTACCCAAAACAACTGCAAGCTGACTGGATTCACACATGGTCAAATATCACTTGGTAAGAAAACCTTCACAACAATAGGTATAATCTACCACGCAGGAGCCACAACCAATTCAGGGCACTACACTGCATATATGAAAAAGAAATGTGGATGGTTTGAATGTAATGATAGTACCATTACTCTAAAGCAGAGATTTCCAGCACATCTTACAAACGCTTATTTGATGTTCTTAAAACCAAAATTTGATAAATAAACTGTATTTAAACCTTTAAGTAAATTTGTGTTAAAAAAATATAAACTGTTAGAATACTCCAAAAGCTATCTAACTGCTCAAAGATTCTACAACAACTAATCAGATAAATGAATACCACTAAATTAGACCAAAGAATACACAGTTAGAATACGCCAATTGGTATCTAACTGTCCCAAAATTATAAATTTGTGTTAAAATAATATAAACTGTTAGAATACTCCAAAAGCTATCTAACAGCTCAAAGATTCTACAACAACTAATCAGATAAATGAATACCACTAAATTAGGCCAAAAAATACACAGTTAGAATACGTCAATTGGTATCTAACTGTCCCAAAATTTCACAATATCCAAATAGATAAATCAAAACCACTAAAATATATTAAAAAAATAGACAGTTAGAATACGCCAATTGGTATCTAACTGCTCCAAAATTTTATAATATCAAAACAAATGAAGAATCTGTTACTGTTCCAAAAAAAATACAACAAAGCAAAGTATAAAGCATTAGCCAGAAACAACAAGTGAACACTGAAAACAAACAAACAAATAAACTGTAGCATAACAGAAAAAAGGTTTTTTTTTTTAATCCAACATGGATTTTTTTTTCTCCCACAGACCCAATGATTTTAGCAACAAATACAGAAACTGAGCAAATTGCACAGTACTCTGATTTGTACTTTACTAAATATGAGGGTCGAATAAAAAATTAAAGTATATTGCTTATACAATGTAATACGTCATTACAAAATACTAATACTAACATGCTATTTTCTTTTATCACAGAAATGAAGAAGAAAAACATGGACTCCCATTACTAGACCAAACAGTAAATATACAATAATAAGGACAACCATAGCAGCATATCACATCCATAGTATCTAATACCTTTGTTCCTTATACATTTGTTTTTCACCCAAAGTTATAAGCAAATATGAATGTGATATGCTGCGGTGGTTGTTGCCAGGGCATAGAGTCTTGGGTGCATGGCCAAATGGCCATGCACCCAAGACTCTATGCCCTGGCAACAACCACCGCAGCATATCACATCCATAGAGTCAAACATTTCAACTATGATCTATGGGAAACTTTTAATGTCCGCGAACAATGTGACTGTTCTTGGAACACTTTGAACTTGCCAGCGCACAATACGGACACCGTTTTCAGGACACCCCCTACGAACATTTCAGAACAACGCGATAGTTCTTAGAACACTTTCAACTTAACAACGAACAATACGGACAGCGTCCTCAGGACACCCCCTACGAACACTCCCCGGACACCGGGAGTGTTCTTAGAAGCGTCTTCAGAACACCACCATCTTGTTTATTTGCGAACATTTCAGGACACCACGAGTGTTCTTAGGACACATTCAACTTGACAAAGAACAATACGGACAGCGTCCTCAGGACACCCCCTATGAACACTCCCCGGACACCATGAGTGTTCTTAGAAGCGTCTTCAGAACACCCCCATTTTGTTTATTTGCGAACATTTCAGGACACCGCGAGTGTTCTTAGGACACATTCAACTTGACAGAGAACAATACGGACAGCGTCCTCAGGACACCCCCTACGAACACTCCCCGGACACCGCAAGTGTTCTTAGAAGCGTCTTCAGAACATCACCATCTTGTTTATTTGCGAACATTTCAGGACACCGTGAGTGTTCTTAGGACACATTCAACTTGACAGAGAACAATACGGACAGTGTCCTCAGGACACCCCCTACGAACACTCCCCGGACACCGCAAGTGTTCTTAGAAGCGTCTTCAGAACACCGCCATTTTGCTTATTTGCGAACATTTCAGGACACCGCGAGTGTTCTTAGGACACATTCAACTTGACAGAGAACAATACGGACAGTGTCCTCAGGACACCCCCTACGAACACTCCCCGGACACTGCGAGTGTTCTTAGAAGTGTCTTCAGAATACCCCCATTTTGTTTATTTGCGAACATTTCAGGACACCGCGAGTGTTCTTAGGACACTTTCAACTTGACAGAGAACAATACGGACAGCGTCCTAAGGACACCCCCTACGAACACTCCCCAGACACCGCAAGTGTTCTTAGAAGCGTCTTCAGAACACCACCATCTTGTTTATTTGCGAACATTTCAGTACACCGTGAGTGTTCTTAGGACACATTCAACTTGACAGAGAACAATACGGACAGCGTCCTCAGGACACCCCCTACGAACACTCCCCGGACACCGCAAGTGTTCTTAGAAGCGTCTTCAGAACACCCCCATTTTGTTTATTTGCGAACATTTCAGGACACCGCGAGTGTTCTTAGAACACATTCAACTTGACAGAGAACAATATGGACAGCGTCCTCAGGACACCCCCTACGAACACTCCCCGGACACCGCGAGTGTTCTTAGAACAGTTTCACTTTGCTTGCGAACAAAACGGACACATATTGACTCCTTAGAACACCCCCTAGTCAGTTTATTTAGAACATTTCAGAACACCCGTGATGACCGCAAACAAATCGAACACAAAAAGAACGTCTAACACATAAAAAACACAACTTTCATCCTATCTCATACACTTCCACCAACCCCAAACACTCCTACACACCAACACACTCTACAAAATACACATTTTGAACAAAGTTTCACCGCGCTGTCCGGGGACGTCCGCGAATCCAAGATGGCGGGCGCTACCGAAAAATCTGACGCGCTTCACGCTCCATGCCGTCCAATCAGCGAACACTTTGCATGTCCGCGAACATCATGCAAGATGATTGGCCAATCAGGACACTTTCCGCGGAGCGAACAGGGAAGTATGTCCGCAAACCCAACACAGATATCACTCATTTTTTTTTACCTACTTTTTGGTCATTTTAAAAAAAACTACTGGACGGATTTTCACCAAATTTGCAAAAGCACGCTTTCGGGACCAAGCCGCTGCTTCTGGTCCAAATTTGGTGGAAATCCGTCCAGCGGTTTGGGCTGTAGACGCAAGCAAAATCTTTTTCCCATTCACTATATGGAGAGTGAGTATAATGTATACAAATATGAGCATATAGACGGATGGCAGAGTAATAAAAATGAAACTATGAGAAAGTGCTGATAACCATAATGATTATCTTCATGCACAGAAAGGATTGCTCTCTTTCAAGCCTGTATCTTCCGCTATGTATATGTTTCATATGATGTGACTGGACCCTAAGTCTACAAATATAGTACCTTTTCAATTTTTACTTCCTGACTGTTACTGAAGAAAACTATGTGGCTTCGATATGTCAGTAAAGGATAAAAAGGGAGAGCCAGCCATGTGATGTCATCAGTGATGTCATCAATGACATTTGTGATGTCATCTTTGATGTCCTGGGTGTTAGTGTTAGCAGTGCACGGTGGCGTGAGTTATGGTTGCTTATGTTACCATAACTGCAGAATTTCAGGGGGTTTTCGGTTTTACTTTGAGCCATAACGTCCCTTTAACAAAGTTTTTTCACTGAATTTCATAGGTTTTTAGTAGCGCAACTTAACCATAACATCCCTTTAACAAAGTTTTTTCACTGAATTTCATAGGTTTTTAGTGCACAACTTAACCATAATATCCCTGACTTCATATACATGTAACATAGAACATACTAACCCCCTCGTAGTGATTTTCATGTCCGCGGACTACCGCCATGTCCGCAGACACATCGAAAATCTGAGCGTGGTGAATGTAAATTTAAATAGTGTGCCCCATTTCCCCTTTGAAGTTGGCTCTGAAAAGAGACGTTTTTTTTTTTTTACAGATGCTTGACAGACACCTGTTATTTTGTATTTTTTTTCTTGGTTTTTTTTCTTACTTTACTCCTAAAATCTTCACATTACCTTCTCCAAAGCAACCCTTGCATTCCAAAATAGAAAGGCATTTCCCGTAAAAGATAAAGAAATGCCATCTTCTTTTAAATTAACAGCATTACTTGCATCAATATTCTCATTGTTACAGAAGAACATACCAGCTCTAAGCATGAAGGCACACATGCCTCGGTTGATGACACACCTAGCAATATTTTGCTGAGGACAAAAAACTGAACTATTGTCCCATATTGCCCTAGGTAGTAATCCAGAAAAAATTACTTTTCCATTTGGAAGGATCTTCATTACTGCTTGAACCAAGCATTCCAAATCAGCCAACAAAGTAGGGGCACTGACGTTGCCCAAATGGAAAGCATCATAGTGCAAAACTACCACATGCGGACTGTTCATCGTGGCCATATCCTCACAAACTTGTACAATTCCCTGTACATTGCAATCAGGCACACTGCTCCACACCACCTCCACTCCTTTCACATCAAAGTTCTTTGCAACATGCCTGCATTCAGCGTACTGCTGTAAACCATGCACAAACATATCTCTGAGCACCAACACCCTGACTTTCTCCACTTCTGCCATCTTCACCACACACAGTCTCTTTCAACACAAATCCACAACCTTGACATCTGATTGGCTGATCCGTACAGTCTTCTTTCCATGTTGGATTTCCTGGAAAAACCCGGATGTAGCACGCCCTGTCCACGAACAGCCGCGTTGTCCGCGGACGGCGTCCACTTTACTCTCTGTGCCATTCCCTCATTGCATACAGCTAAGCAATCACACAATACGAATAACGTCCTCAGAACAACCCCATTTTGTGAATTTTCGAACATTTCAGGACAATTATTATTTCATTATTCAACATATTAACATTACACATATTATACTTTCATCTTGTACTCTGCACACAATGCTATGTTTCTCCATTAGTAGCTCAGTATACTAGATAGAATCCCATAATACAATGCTATTTATATCAATGCATCGTTCAAAGCACTAATAACGGTATGATATTTATTGCAATATCCTTGACACTTTTTTCGCAACATTATAATAAAAATCCCTAGTACACAAATTCCATGAAAAGTACATACACACGTGATGTCATCAGTGATTTCATCAATGACATTTGCGATGTCATCTTTAATGTCCTGGGTGTTAGTCTTAGCAGTGCACGGTGGCGGCGCCAGTTATTTTTCAAAGCTTACCATAACTTGCGATTTTCAGGGGTCTTTCGGCTGTGCTTAGAACCATAACGTCCTTTAAACAAACTTTTTTTAATATCACGCAAACAATATACAAACATGGCGTGCAAAAACCAACTTCTACAGATGGCTTTACACAGAATGTTCCAAAGTAAGAATTTATGCTCGTTCACAGTGAAGGTCAGCTGCTTCCACAACTTCTACAGATGGCTTTACACAGAATGTTGCAAAGTAAGAATTTATGCTCGTTCACAGTGAAGGTCAGCTGCTTCCATTTCTTTCTCGGGCCCCGGAGAGGCTCACGAAGCGGACTATAAGGTTGTATTGTGTTTTGACCTTGACAGACAGAGATTGTGATGAAAGACTTCTCTTGAAGGAGTGTTGCTAAAACGTAAGAGAAGATAAAGATGAAATTTCTGAAACGAAACCACTTTTATATATTATATCACTATGCGAAAGATCGTTGGCACACGCAGAGTCGTATTTTGGGACTGCACCACTCGTAGACAATGGAAATTGCAATTGTACTGTAAATTACCCTTTAGATTACTTTATACCAAATATAATTACAATAGCGTAGCATTAAAGACCGCTCAAGTTGAACTTGTTAGTTGAAAGTGGCATAATGTTTTCTACCGTGCACTATCACCGGCAAATTGATCCCCTGTCGTTTAGAGGGCTCTGAAAAAGGCAGACGACACAGGGTGGGTTAATAGAAATAATTTAACCGGTCTATAGGCGGTCAAGGGCTCTACTCGCTGTGCCACTTCACTTTAGCCTGTCAAGTGGCACAGCGAGTACAGCGCTCACTTTGACATCCGTGCACAGCTTGCTAACGCAAGTTTGAATCCCGGCTAGGCCAAACTCAGCCTTTCATCCTTCCGTGGTCGATAAATGAGCACCACACACCGTGGTTAATAATAAGCACCGCTTAGATACCTCACGGTTCTTAGCGCTATATGAATGGGAAAATATTATTATTTTATTATTAACATGCTCTGTTGCACTATCTTCGATAGCAAATATTTTCACGCCCTAATAAATAAAATGATGATTTTTAATGAAGATCGGCTGGTGATACTAATTTATGTTTTTTAAAACAGGTATGTGGCTCCATTTTGCCTATGTCACGATTTACAGACTTCAGCAGATGGGGTCTTCAACTGCCAGGTGCAGGTCCAAATATGCAACTTCATGACCCTCACCATTTTATGGGACAATCGCCAAGGACCAATATGCCCTTACGCAGTACTTGCGGCTACAAACAACATACCAACCAATAGGGTGGTCTAATGGCTCGTTGTTGGAGCAACCTTCCGATTATCAGAGCGACCATTTACTGCTTTTATCATAAACCAACAGCCTATCTACCGCAAAGGAACAACACGTGGCTCCAAATAAACTTTTGCTGATCGACAGCAGAGACAATAGCAAATCGCTGAATATTCACTAAACATTTCATGTGAAATAAATGTACTTTACCAAATGTACAATCCTGCTGTTTACTTTTAAACCACAGTTTCATATTCCGAATTGTGGCGCGCTGTGTTGTGACATAATGTGTGTTGTCTTCCGGGTTCTGTGTAAAGTCGCGTAGTACTGGAGACGACTGGGCGCGTTTGATTACGCACCCTGTAACGTCACGGAGAGAGGCGGGGAATATGAATGCTTTGATAATATCAGGCTTAGGGGCGGGAGATATGATTTAGTGTCGCAAAAGCAAGTCAGCCAGGTCAATAGCGCCAGTCATAGGATTATCACATAATGTCAGCGCACACCAGCCGGATTTATCGTTTCTTTAGTGGACAAAAAGTCGGTTGACGCCCCTAGGAAATTGTACTATTAGCAGACAAAAGGAGTGCTCTTAAAACACTTTCACCCTGACAACGAACAATACAAACAACGTTCTCAGAACACCCCCATTTTGTGTAATTGCAACCATTTTGGGACACTGCGAGTGTTCTTAGAACACATTCAACTAGACAGATTACAATACGGACAGCGTCCTGAGGACACCCCCAGTTTGTGTATTTACGAACAATTAAGTACACCGCGAGTGTTCATAGCTCATTTTTACCTTCCTTGCGAACAAAAATGACACATACTCCGTCCTCTAAACACCCCACCATTTAGTTTATTTACAAAATGTCAGAACAGCCGTGTTCTCCGTGGACAAATCGAACGCAACAAAAACGTCTAGCACATAAAAAAACAAAACATTGAACCTATCTCATACTCCCCCACCCTCCCCAAACACTCTTACACACCAACACACGGCATTAAATACAATTTTTTATCCACGTTTCACTGCGCTGTACGCGGTCGACTGCGAATACAAGATGGCGGGCGCCACAGAAAATCTGACGCGCTCCACGCCCCTCACCGTCCAATCAGCGAACACGTCGCATGTCCGCGGACATGACGCAAGGCCATGGGCCAATCGGGGTGCTGTCCGCAGAGCGAACAGGGAAGTCCGTCTGCGAAGCTAACACAGATATGACTAATTTTTTTGCCTTACATTTTGGTCATTTTTAAAAAAACTACTGGACAGATTTACACCAAATTTACAAAAGCACGCTTTTGGGACCAGGCCGCCGCTCCTGCCGCAAATTTGGTGTAAATCCGTCCAGCGGTTCGGGCTGTAGCCGTGCGCAAAGTTTTTTCCCATTCAGTCTATGGGAAAAAAAAAAGTTTTGGGACCCCCCCTATAACTTTTCCCCCCCTGGACGAATCCTCACCAAACTTTGCAAAAAAATTCAGAGTTCCCAACTACTTTTTTTGCAAAGTTTGGTGAGGATCCGTCCAGGGAGAGCGAAGTTATAAGCCGCCCAAAAAGTGCTCTTCCTATGGAAACAGCAACTTAACCATAACTACATGGCCACTACAGTGGCCATGTAATATATAGTTGCCATCCCATATGTGTTGTTTGATTTGTTTCACCTTATTCAATATGAGATGAATATGCGCATAATTCAAAAGGGCGAAGATAAGAGTTCTCTAAAAATTGTTTGCATGACATAATGAGTTGATAGGTCCCACGCAAAGGACTCTTTGAATATTCAATTGTAGTGAAGTGGGAATATCCAAAAGCTTAGGGAGCATAATAGTAAGAAACACGATAGGGTTTTCTTTTTCAACCCCCTCTAGAAGACCCACAATGTGCACATTATTTCTTCTAGTTCTATTTTCTAAATTTTCAGATTCTTTTGTAAGGATTTAACTGTGGTTTCTAGCAGTGGCACTCTGTTGGTGACATCCTCAGAATCCCTTACTCGCCTCTCATCTTCAACCATTCTTGATTCAAACGTAGACCATTTATCATCTAATTGTTGTAATTTGGCATTAATATCTTCCATAAAGGGCTTCAAGGCCCTTAGCTCCAATAATATGGTTTGCATGACTAGGTCCAAATTCTCTTCTTTTGGCGTTGGTGAGTCACTTTTTTGCTGTTTGAATGAATTAGATAATTAGATGATGTAGGAGCTGCTTCTTTGGCTTTTCTTTTTGAAGACGTCATGATTTTGCCCTTGTACACAGCCTGTGACAACTTAAATACTGGTGGTATATATATGTATATATATATATGCCACCATCCATTTTCATGGCAAAGTACATTATGTAGCATAGAGTGGCTTGTGATAATAAGCATCAGGAATGCAGTTTCAGTGCGCAACAGTGGTATGGTAAACCTTATTTTCTATGAGAGGGCACAAACGTATTCCTTAGCAATTAGTACACTGTATCAGCACACCGTGCTTTGGCGGGATACAGGGGTGATTTTTAACACATTGCATCAGCTTTAAAAAAATATGTAATAGATGCTGTTGTATCCAGGCAGCGCTCTGTGAGAAACCAAAGGGTGTCACGCCTACTAGTCACAGGGGATCTCTCTCAGACGGCCATAGCACACACATCGTCTTTTGATCCAGACCCTACGGTGGGACCAGTGTGGAAGGATCACCTGGGTGAAGAATCTTCAGGGGTCGGGGTGAGGCAGCCGATGGTGTGACGCGATAGTCCCTCCTTTTTTATATACCTAACCCATCCTATTTTTCAGGATTCTTCGATGTCCCAATTCCACCCACTTGTCTTCACAAACATTGGGCCGAGGAAGACGGTGACTGAGAGTAACACAACTAACTCATATACATTGCACTGGACATGACCCGAAAATCGGGTCAGGCAAAGTCAGGCACTTGACTTTAAGTGCATACATCTGATACCAATTAGCTCTCCTTACATGGATAAAAGGCGGAACATAGAAACACACTCTGAGCAAGGTGGAACCTCAGTAAGAGCAGAACATCCAATGGCGAAGGTGAACCTACTGCAGCAGAGCGACGGACCAAGGGATGAGAGCAGTGGGTCGAGAACTCCAGTAGTTCCCTACAGGAGCTTGTTGCCTCCAAAAGACAGCAAAAGACACATGGAGAAGGCCAAATCCCAAAATAGAAGGCTGCATTGTGTTGAAAGGATGCAAGCGACCCTCCCGGGTGAACGGCAGCGTTGTGGATGTGAGGCCAACCATCTAGTACTAACCTTGACTTGTGAATTGGAAAACTGTAAAGACAAGAAAGAAACGCACACAGCCGGTGAGTTGGCTAACCACCTGAGAGATAATTAGATGATGTAGGAGCTGCTTCTTTGGCTTTTCTTTTTGAAGACGTCATGATTTTGCCCTTGTACACAGCCTATGACAGCTTAAATACTGGTGGTATATATATGTATATATATATGCCACCATCCATTTTCATGGCAAAGTACATTATGTAGCATAGAGTGGCTTGTGATAATAAGCATCAGGAATGCAGTTTCAGTGCGCAACAGTGGTATGGTAAACCTTATTTTCTATGAGAGGGCACAAACGTATTCCTTAGCAATTAGTACACTGTATCAGCACACCGTGCTTTGGCGGGATACAGGGGTGATTTTTAACACATTGCATCAGCTTTAAAAAAATATGTAATAGATGCTGTTGTATCCAGGCAGCGCTCTGTGAGAAACCAAAGGGTGTCACGCCTACTAGTCACAGGGGATCTCTCTCAGACGGCCATAGCACACACATCGTCTTTTGATCCAGACCCTACGGTGGGACCAGTGTGGAAGGATCACCTGGGTGAAGAGTCTTCAGGGGTCGGGGTGAGGCAGCCGATGGTGAGACGCGATAGTCCCTCCTTTTTTATATACCTAACCCATCCTATTTTTCAGGATTCTTCGATGTCCCAATTCCACCCACTTGTCTTCACAAACATTGGGCCGAGGAAGACGGTGACTGAGAGTAACACAACTAACTCATATACATTGCACTGGACATGACCCGAAAATCGGGTCAGGCAAAGTCAGGCACTTGACTTTAAGTGCATACATCTGATACCAATTAGCTCTACTTACATGGATAAAAGGCGGAACATAGAAACACACTCTGAGCAAGGTGGAACCTCAGTAAGAGCAGAACATCCAATGGCGAAGGTGAACCTACTGCAGCAGAGCGACGGACCAAGGGATGAGAGCAGTGGGTCGAGAACTCCAGTAGTTCCCTACAGGAGCTTGTTGCCTCCAAAAGACAGCAAAAGACACATGGAGAAGGCCAAATCCCAAAATAGAAGGCTGCATTGTGTTGAAAGGATGCAAGCGACCCTCCCGGGTGAACGGCAGCGTTGTGGATGTGAGGCCAACCATCTAGTACTAACCTTGACTTGTGAATTGGAAAACTGTAAAGACAAGAAAGAAACGCACACAGCCGGTGAGTTGGCTAACCACCTGAGAGATAATTAGATGATGTAGGAGCTGCTTCTTTGGCTTTTCTTTTTGAAGACGTCATGATTTTGCCCTTGTACACAGCCTATGACAGATTAAATACTGGTGGTATATATATGTATATATATGCCACCATCCATTTTCATGGCAAAGTACATTATGTAGCATAGAGTGGTTTGTGATAATTAGCATCAGGAATGAAGTTTCAGTGCGCAACAGTGGTATGGTAAACCTTATTTTCTATGAGGGGCCACAAACGTATTCTTTAGCAATTAGTACACTGTATCAGCACACCGTGCTTTGGTGGGATAGATGGGTGATTTTTAACACATTGCATCAACTTTAAAGAAATATGTAATAGATGCTGTTGTATCCAGGCAGCGCTCTGTGAGAAACCAAAGGGTGTCACGCCTACTAGTCACAGGGGATCTCTCTCAGATAGCCATAGCACACACATCGTCTTTGGATCCAGACTCTGCGGCGGGACCAGTGCGGAAGGATCACCTGGGTGAGGAGTCTTCAGGGGTCGGGGTGAGGCAGCCGATGGTGAGACGCGATAGTCCGTCCTTTTTTGTATACCTAACCCATCCTATTTTTCAGGATTCTTCAATGTCCCAATTCCACCCACTCGTCTTCACAAACACTGGGCCGAGGAAGACGGTGACTGAGAGTAACACAACTAACTCGTATACATCGCACTGGACATGACCCAAAAATCGGGTCATGCAAAGTCAGGCACTTGACTTTAAGTGCATACATCTGATACCAATTAGCTCTCCTCACATGGATAAAAGGCGGAACATAGAAACACACTCTGAGCAAGGTGGAACCTCAGTAAGAGCAGAACTTCCAATGGCGAAGGTGAACCTACTGCAGCAGAGCGACGGACCAAGGGATGAGAGCAGTGGGTAGAGAACCCCAGGAGTTCCGTACAGGAGCTTGTTGCCTCCAAAAGACAGCAAAAGACACATGGAGAAGGCCAAATCCCAAAACAGAAGGCTGCATTGTGTTGAAAGGATGCCAGCGACCCTCCTGGGTGAACGGCAGCGTTGTGGATGTGAGGCCAACCATCTAGTACTAACCTTGACTTGTGAATTGGAAAACTGTAAAGACAAGAAAGAAACGCACACAGCCGGTGAGTTGGCTAACGACCTGAGAGATAATTAGATGATGTAGGAGCTGCTTCTTTGGCTTTTCTTTTTGAAGACGTCATGATTTTGCCCTTGTACACAGCCTATGACAGCTTAAATACTGGTGGTATATATATGTATATATATATGCCACCATCCATTTTCATGGCAAAGTACATTATGTAGCATAGAGTGGCTTGTGATAATAAGCATCAGGAATGCAGTTTCAGTGCGCAACAGTGGTATGGTAAACCTTATTTTCTATGAGAGGCCACAAACGTATTCCTTAGCAATTAGTACACTATATCAGCACATCGTGCTTTGGTGGGATACAGGGGTGATTTTTAACACATTGCATCAACTTTAAAGAAATATGTAATAGATGCTGTTGTATCCAGGCAGCGCTCTGTGAGAAACCAAAGGGTGTCACGCCTACTAGTCACAGGGGATCTCTCTCAGATAGCCATAGCACACACATTGTCTTTGGATCCAGACCCAGCGGCGGGACCAGTGCGGAAGGATCACCTGGGTGAGGAGTCTTCAGGGGTCAGGGTGAGGCAACCGATGGTGAGACGGGATAGTCCGTCCTTTTTTGTATACCTAACCCATCCTATTTTTCAGGATTCTTCGATGTCCCAATTCCACCCACTTGTCTTCACAAACACTGGGCCGAGGAAGACGGTGACTGAGAGTAACACAACTAACTCGTATACATCGCACTGGACATGACCCGAAAATCGGGTCAGGCAAAGTCAGGCACTTGACTTTAAGTGCATACATCGAATACGAATTAGCTCTCCTCACATGGATAAAAGGCGGAACATAGAAACACACTCTGAGCAAGGTGGAACCTCAGTAAGAGCAGAACTTCCAATGGCGAAGGTGAACCTACTGCAGCAGAGCGACGGACCAAGGGATGAAAGCAGTGGGTCGAGAACCCCAGGAGTTCCCTACAGGAGCTTGTTGCCTCCAAAAGACAGCAAAAGACACATGGAGAAGGCCAAATCCCAAAACAGAAGGCTGCATTGTGTTGAAAGGATGCCCGCGACCCTCCCGGGTGAACGGCAGCATTGTGAATGTGAGGCCAACCATCTAGTACTAACCTTGACTTGTGAATTGGAAAACTGTAAAGACAAGAAAGAAACGCACACAGCCGGTGAGTTGGCTAACGACCTCAGAGACCAGTGTGTGCTATAGAAAGATTGAAGTTGCAACATTCTATTGCAAGTGAAGGTTGCACACGTGTGGATGAGAAGTGAAGAAAGGCAGTCCTGTGAATGAACTTTAAAGTAAAGATAGCTGTGAAACCAGCGATACTGAGTAACGGAGTTGTCTGGCGAAAGGAAGTATCCCACTCGAAAGTCTCTGTGAAAGGTGAATTGTTTGTAGTGATAAAGTGAATGAACTGTAAAAGCGAAGTGATCAAAATTAACCCAGAGAAAAGGGGAGAGTAAAAAGCTGAACGTTGAACATTTAAAGTGGTCCTGCAGAGGTCTGTAGAGAAAACCACGCACATTCAAAATTCTTCGACCTCCGAAAACGGTCTGAGCCCGACTGAGGGAGACTCAAAGTGTAATAAGTTTGGGGAAGGGAACCCCCCATAAGTATTGTTAACCTTTTGTTTTGAAGCGGTCTGAGCCCGACAGAGGGGGACGAATGTGAACTTTTCTTCTGAAGAGGTCTGAGTCTGACAGATGGGGACGGCGTGAACTTTTTGTTGCACGTTGTTTAGAAGACTGGAGAGACTTTAACGTGGAAAGCCAGGCAGGCCTCGAGCCACGTTTTGAACTGTTTTTGTATTAAAAACCTGAGCCAGGGTGTGTCATCCTGCCGGTATCCCTACAAAATATCCCCACCAAAAATATTGCTGCAATATTTTTGGGGGGATAATTTGTGGGAGCGGGGGCAGGAAGGTGTTCCCCACACATTTTAAAATAATGCAGGGGTTGCGGTGGTGTCCCCCGTAGAGTCCATGGGTCAATATCGCTGGAAAAATATGTCGATATCTTTGTATCGCAATATTTTTGCAGGGATATTAACACATGGAACGATCCTGCCTACAGGGACCACGTTACTCCATGCTGTCTGACGTGGGGAGGAGAGCTGATTCAGCCACATTTATTATTTATATTTGAACACTGATTTTCCTTTACATGCATATCTCCTTTATACACTTTTTGTACAAGAGATAGGGCAGGCATTAGGTTTTGTTAGCATAGGCCATTTTGATTTCACAAACTCTACTAGGATTGTTTCATTTTTTATTTGATGGTCAAGACTACGCACATCCTAGTTATAGGGCAAAGTAGGAGTTTTTCCAAACCAAGAAACTTTAATTAACGTTTTACAAATTGTACCTTTTGTGTCAGTGTCATACTTGTGATACCATGCCACCCCTACAGTTCATACGCTGGAGGCTATATATACTTGTATGTTAATCACATAATGTGACTATATGTTCAAATGCCAACGTTCCATATAAGGGCATTGTGTGTGCCAGGCACACAGCAGTATACGTTTGTAGCTGCTTTATAATATTGTTGGTTGTGGACATTATAGCACAGAGTTATTGGTAAAGGTAAGTTTAAGGTCACTCCAAGTCATTACCATTATTCCCGCCAATGTACTTTATCCTTTAAATAATATTATGTAGCCTCTAGAAATTATTCTTATTAATGTAAAACTTGCATTTGAGTCTCATCAAACATAGATGCTGTCACTGCTTGTAATTGTAATTGTATCTATTCTAGTTGCAACGTACCCTTTTCCTTTGTACTTTATCAAGTTGTTATTCTTTTTTCCACAAGCAAGCAAGTGTTGCTGACGAAACGAGCTACCCATGCTATATGTGCACTGCACGTCACGTTGTATCTGGAACAGCTGACAGGAAAGCCAGGGACTCCGCTGCGTAAAGCCCTGCCAACGAGCTTCAGGAAGACATGAAAGAGGCCCCCAGGACACGTCTCCAAGTACCGTCGAAGGCCGTACAGTATCCGGTATGTGGGATTTCATTTATTTAGTTGTACAATATATGCCTTATGCATGAATAAAAGGTAACAGAGCAGGAGCACAGAGTTAGCCAGTCATCCCACACAGTGCTAGACCACACCCGTGTGTGAGTATTTTTCAACTGTGCCCAAAAGTGAGTAACACAAACAATCCAACAGCCATTTCTATAGCCACCATAAAGTAACATCCACCATATAGTAACATCCATGTGTGCCATTCAGAGTGCTATTAAACTCATTTTCACCAGAACATAGGGCAAGCCTTCTTACAGAATGGAACTCTGAGGACAAACTCCAATTAGATATGCACCCCTAATTCCTTGGCTAGTAGGAGACATGATAAGCTGCTGTGGATAGTAACAGACCATTGCTATGGTGCTGCCAACATTACCATCCAGGGTCAAAGAACCTGTCATTTAAATGTGTACATTGCCGCTGGGCAGTATGTACGTGCCCCTGAAGCATCTTCATACTGTTTCATACTCCTGCTCAATCACTCTCTGTGTAGGCCCATATGTGGGGGTCACCCAGGAAAATCTACAATATTGCTAAAACTGAGGCGAGTGCCTCGCCTCATGTACACAGACGCTGAGAAGACTTTGCAGAACTCGGTTCCTCCGAGGCATTCTGGATTCTGAACGATTGTGGGCCTCATTATGAGTATGACGGTGCGGGAAAAAAGTGTAACAGAATTACCGCCACTTTTCCTGCTCCTCCATACTACAGGTTTGGTCATGGAGAGGGCGATTTATTTACCTCCAGCATCATGCTGGAGGTAAATCCTCCCACTTACTGCTGAAAAAGCATAAAAAGCGCCATTATTGCCAGATTACATTTTTCCAAACCCATCCCCTTGGCACGACTTACCCGTTTCCATAAGGCCTGTGATCTAACACATTTACATCTTCCAGAATGCACCCAGGACACACAGATTTCATATTTCCATGGTGACCCCAATAGAGCAGATTAGCAGTTTGCCCGATTCCCGTTTAAGGCCATTTTACCAATTCTTGGTGTGATGCATGTGTGCTGTTACAGGGGCCATTGGTGAGGTAGGTTCCTCTACCATTTGACAGGTCGAGTGGCAGCCATCTTGCAGAGGAGAGGTGTTGTGGTCCGTTTCTCTGTTATGCAGTCGATTTGTTTCCCTTTCCAGCCTGGGCGACCCAACAGTTTTTGTCCAGTGTGGTTATTAACTGCTCCTCTCATCAGCCTAGGCCTGCACCCTGGATACAGACTACCCATGATGGAATCTGTAGTGGTGCAGGGTTCTTTCTCACTGAAGGGGCTACTACCATTTTTATTTTGTTCAATAAATAAGCAGGGGCAGTTTAGCTGCATCCAGCATAGAATTGCTTACTTGCGAAAACAGATTTTATTCTTGGCTTCAGGTCTTAAAATGAAAATGAAAGAATACGTTTAAAATGTTTTTTCAAGTTAGATATCCATTAATTTTCCAATACAGGTAGATGTTAAGAGTTTACTTTGTTCGCTTCACAAGACCAATTAAGTCATGTGGTCGTTTTCTAAGTTGCTGTCATTAAAATAGCCTTTAGAGGTGCAGAACGTTTCAACTCAGGCAATGCAGGTTTTACACCTGAGATGTAGAATGAGATGTGTGGGATCACGGCTCTGGTGCTCATATGGATACATTTAGTCGAAGGAAGAATCCGTCCTCCACATTACCTGCCTAGCATCCATTGCTAGGTGGCATGCAATAAATAGTTCCTTCGAAGGGAAATTGAGCTGTGCTATTCGGCCGGCTTTGGATGGACAGACGAGACGTGTAGGCATTCATATGCCTATGTAGTCTGTTCCTGAAGGTGTTCCTGGACCCCCAACACAGCCCAAATGTGGATATCTTCAGCTGCTAACTAAACAAACCGCTGTAGGCAAGATTAAAAGCCGAAAAATGCCAAAAGGCTATGCCAATTTAGTCCACACACATTGCCTGATGTTTGAAATGGAGCCTTGGATAAATACAAGAGGAGGCAACAATCTCACATGTGCACACAGATTTCAATCTGATTAGGGAATCTTTGATCAGTACATTTTAGAAGTTTAGTGAGGGAGGGAGAGCGAGCGGCAAACAAACAACTCCCTGATGCTAATCACGGATGAATCAAGGAATGTGTATTATGCTGTAGCCATGAAGAAGTTGGGCGCTAAGCGAATCAAGTGCTGGCTCTTGGAGTAAAGCCATTCAGAAGGGGAAATGTATCTTCTGTTTTTGTTGCTCTTTCTTTGAAGATGCACTTCTGTGTTGTCTGAGGAAGTGGATGATATAATACGTTTGATGTTAATGCAATAACAGTGGAACATATTATTATATGTGACAGTTTGATGGTTTTTCCAGGCGCAGTAGGTGTGGAACTGTATTAGTGGTAAACAAACAGCGAATCAGAATTGTCAGCTGGAGACTAGATCCAGTGAGAGGGGCAGGTGAAGACTCCTCCTAGAATGGCCAACCTTCAAAAGGTAAAAATGGTCTCCCTTGGGCTCCTGGGTTCTTCTAAATGTGCAACATCTTCAATCTCATCTCCTCTTCATAGCTCCATATTGGCCAATGCAGATGCGCTCTCCTTACCTGTTGCAGTATTCAGTTAATGTTTCCTGGCTCCTTACATCTAGTCCCTGGCTTCCATTGGATCCATTGGATCCAGGACATACCACCAAAAGCTTCTCTTCCAAGATCAGCTCATCCTAGAGACTTGTTGAGTGTCAAGGATTGCAGGTCTCTCCTCATTATGTAGTGGGAGGTCCACTTACACAGCAAGGGCACAGGTGGGTGGGCTAATAGGCATCAGTGGGTTCCCCTAGCTGAGAGTAAGGCCCGCTGGTTCCAGTTCCACGGGTATCTCAGGGTTCTTACTGCAGCTGTTGCGGATCAGAGTCAGGCTGTCAATAGGAGAGCAGGCTACTGCATCCTTCGTGCAAGTTGCAGTCTGGCCCGGATGCACCATTGATATTTGCTGGGGGGTATCTCCCATGCGCAGGAAAGTTAGCCCAGTTAAGAGTTTCGGTGGCAGTAGTTTCTGGTAAAATGTCTCGTCAATCATGGTGACTTAGGAGATACTATTGTCACGGCTCGCTTCCTTCGCTCCCGTTCCCGCCACTTGGGGGCATCTTTTGGGGTTTATTCCCTACTGGACATTTCCTCCGAACCTTATGCTACAGTGTTGTGATGAATTGGGAGCGCTAAAACCTTATTTTCCAAGTTACTTCCCTTCCGGATCCATTCCAGGTTTTTGGCAGCCAGCATGCTACTTTAATCAAATGACTATGCTTCCCAGAATGCCTGGCTCACTGCTTCACCTCCTCCCTTGCAAGACAAGGTTGGGTGGAGGACAGGCAACACCTGTGGCTGCAGGTGCAGCAGGCGGCACACCTGAGGGGTGTGCTCATTAAGCAGCTTTAAAAGCCTCAGTTTGCTTCAGTCCAGCGCTGGTCATTGTTGCAGTGTTCCTGTTGTGACTGGTCCCTTGTTCCTGGTTCCTAGCTTTTGTGCCTAGTTCCTAGTTCCTGTTTCTTGTTCCTCTGCCCTGGATTTCGGATTTATGTGCTTAATTGATTTCTGCTTTCTGGATTTCCCTTTCTGTCTTCCTCTGTCTGCAGGCAGCCTTTCTCTGTGCTTTACCCTTTGATGTAGCCCAATTTGCCTGTGTTCTCTGTTTTTTTGATGCTGTCCTTTGCTACTGAAAAACTTGATGCATTAGCCTTACCCTTTTTAGATTTAGCTTCCTGCCTTTTCTCCTTGGATGGGTGGGAAAGGTTTCCTTTTGTGATATCATTTTTCCCGCTCCTGAGCCTTACTTTCTATTGGGATCCATTCCATGTTTTCCATTGCACTTCTGCATTTATTTCCCATTGATTATTAGGTGTGGGGTGCTGTTGTACTAGTCCCTGTGCCTTTTGTTTTCCTCTCTATTCTATAATCACAATTCCTACTTGCCCCTTGACTTGGGTCTAGTGAATTTAGTTATCCTCCACCCATTGCTGTTATAGCCTTCTGGGGCCCTGTTTGATCTACTGGGTTCGTGAATTTACTGACATTCAAGTGGTCTTTCCGGTCCTCGTGAGTACTGTTTCTAAGTTCCTTATTCAGTATCATCCAGAGTGTCAGCTCACAGATCCTGTCCTTGCTTGCCCTCTACGTGGGCTTAGCGCTGTCAGTATCTGTAATAGCATAGTGGGTAAGGAGTTTGCCGACTTTCCTTTCCGTCATAAGGAGGTTCTAAGTGCTTACCCCACATCCCTTTTCATATATTGGTATTATTGTTTCACTCTATTTGCACTCCTGGGTTTTAGTATACACGAGTATTGGGTATTGTATGCACGTTGTTAGATTCAAAGTTGTTCACTGTGCGATTCCGTGCACATTTCCCTTGCCATATTCATTGCCTTCTTCCTTTCTTAACAGAATGACCAGCCGTTATTCCCGTTTGAATATGGCCAGTTTAAGAAAGAAAGGCAGCAAGGCCACTAAAATGTTTGTACAGAAAGCTTCCCTTACGTTTACCTGTGACAATCAAATCACTGATCCTGACTTAAATGAACTCCTTGTCACGAATGGGTATTTACGTGCAAAGTATTTTTCCCACAGGATGGCCCATCATACATTGCCTGATCCTAGTTCTGTCTTTAATTTTGATCCAGATTCTATGTCCGCACAAGCCTTAGCAGCGGAAAACAACACACTGCTAGATTTATTACACACAAGTACCTCTACTGTTGAACCCCATGATTCCGGTTGTGCTTTATCTCAGATTGAACAGTTTCATGATTCAAACATAAAGAATGGAGGGGTTCCTTGCATATCTTCTGTTTTCAGCCCTCAGTCTACAGCTTACTCCTCTGCACAAGTACTTACTGTAGTCCCTAATGCCAAGAGGTCTGATGTCAATAGTCTGCTTAAGGGAAACACAGACCAAGTCGGTAAGAGAGAGTATAGATCACAAAACCTGCAAGCAGTAAATGACAATGTACAATCAGTGCACATCCGGATGGCTAGGGCAGGATCCAGCCCTGATGCCACCATGCCTTCCCCTGTGCCTACTGATAGGGATGTACAGTTAAGGCGGGGCATGCTAAAAGCTGAATTTGAGGAGTTAAAACAAGAACACATTACTTTGCTAGAGGAGAATAAAACCTTACAGTCTTTTCTGAATACACCTCAAACTTTATCCGTTGATGAAGTGAATACTGTTCAGTCCCTGAGTGCGGAGGTTTTTGTAGGTCATGATACTTGTCAATATGTAAAATCTATTGGGAGTGAAAGTCTTTTTTCTAGCACAGCACTTATTCAGGGCACAGGTTCTGACAACTGTTCTACCGTTTGTCAGGAATTGCTGTTAGCTGAAGATTTACAAGCCACTCCTTTACCTAAGATTTCCTGTGTAGCAGTTTGTCATAATTCTGAGCTTGAACACATACATGCTTCTGATTTCCAAACACAATCCACAATGGTTGCATACACAGAATCAGTCACTACTGTAGGCTTAGGTTCTGCCCTTGATCTAGCTGCTGAGACTGAAGTAGACATTCAAGCTGATGTGGAAAACGATGCTACCTCTGTGTTCGCTCCTCCTTCTGCCAATTTTTGTCACAACGAACAGTCAAAGACAGTACAGAATTCTTGTTTTGATGGACTCATTCCACAGTATACTGAACCAAAGACCCGGCAGGCGATTCCTGAACTGTTGATTGTTAATATGCCACTTTCAGAAGCTAAGACAGAGGAATGGACATTTGACGAAATCCTGATTAACAGAGACTTTACTATGGTGATTCCTCTGGTTGATTTTGACTTCTACAAAGGAAGAGACTCTGTGTCATCCACTAAGGAGAGGGACGGCATGGGTACAGCTCAGTCTTTGGTTACTGGTGCCAAGGAGTCAACCGCCCTAAAGGTGCTTTCCATTCCTGAGCCACAAATGTGTCTGTCGACTTCTGGGACTTCAGTCTGTCCTCCTACAACCATTGACACTTCGATTATCCAGTCCACGGCTCTACAGTCATCGTTGACACACGTGTCTTCAATCAATGAACAATTGCTATGTCTGCCAGTCACTCAAGAGCCTTCACCATGTACGTGGTCAGAGCCAAAGACCTTGACAAGTTTGTCTTCAGCTAACGAGACGGCTCCAGCTTGCATGCCCTCAGCCTCAGAATTTCCTCTGGCACGCCTGTTTTCGGCTACAGCGACTCATCCAGCGTGTTATCCTTCAGCCATGGAGCCTCCGGTAGCACATCCTGAGTGCATGTCTTCAGACCCAGAGCCTACTGCTAGTTTGGCTTCAGTTCATGAGAGACCTGTATCCTGCTCAGCCTTGCTGCCAATATCGGAGGTGCACCTGTCTACTCTGTCTGATCATGTTGCATATTCTTCTACTTCAGAGTTACCTCCTGAATCCCAACCATTTCTTACGGATGAACGTCCAGCCTGCCCTTCTTATGCTTCAGGGGGATCACCAGAATGCCTGCCTTTTACACAAGTTGATTCTCCCAACTGCTTGACTGTAGCATCAGCGCCTCCCGAATATGCAACATCTGAGTCTGAGACTTCTGCCAGCTCTCTCTTCAGAAACATCAAGCTGGATCACGACTCGGGAGGGCCTTACATGCGAGGCCATTGGACTTGCCTGGAGTGTTACGAGAGGGAGACGGATACCATCCGCCATGGCCCAGTCACCGAACAAGTAGCCGACCAGGATAGCGGGCTGGGCGGTTCGCATTTGGGGGCCGGTTTGGATCAGCCGCTTGACAGCTTTCTTGTTGCCGGATCCCACATGAGCCTGAGGGAGGGGACGGGCACGGCCCCCCAGCTGCAGCACCAGTCGGGTGCAAGTAGCCAAAGGAAGGGTATGACTGCTGCAGTTCAAGATGTGCCTGTTATTGCTCCTGCTGCGAGTGTGCCTGATGTACCAAGTACTACTGCGTCTATCACTCCTATCGGTATGCCAAACGTCCCTGCGGTTGTATCCCACGTGCAACAAGGTGGCTACATGACTGACACCAGGAGTGCCAGCCTCGTACAACCCATTGGACTTCCAGGCCCCCAAGGCGTGGAACAGATGCAGTCGAACCTTGGTCACCCTCAACCACAGGCCTTTACCCAGATGGATGACGGGAGAAGATCCGAACCTCTACTTCGGCCGCCACCTTCTTTTTCTGAACATGAACATTTCCTGAAACCTGCTATTTTCTCACCTCCTGTGTGTCCGCTCTCGGCAGGGAGGCTACCAGAGCATCTACCATTGTCTAAAGCATGTTGCAGCAGCCTGCCTCCCTCCTCAATGATGTATGAGTGTTCGCTCCCAGTGTCTGAGCTTCCTGGACCTTCCAACTCTGCTTCGGGTCCTGCAAGTCCTTCATGCCTTTCTTCGACCCATGAGTCTCTTCCTCACCGAAAACCTGCCTATGGCTCTTCTAGACTGCAGCCTGATTCTATTCATTCCAGTCCTTCTGCTTTTGCCCGCGGGTCATCGTTTCCGTCAGTGCCACCTCTGAAGACAAAGCGCTCCTGTCATGGAAGGAAGATGTTTTGTGCGGGTGACGATCGCCTGGAGTCGGCCGTGGGAGGGGGTATACTGTCACGGCTCGCTCCCTTCGCTCCCGTTCCCGCCACTTGGGGGCATGTTTTGGGGTTTATTCCCTACTGGACATTTCCTCCGAACCTTATGCTACAGTGTTGTGATGAATTGGGAGCGCTAAAACCTTATTTTCCAAGTTACTTCCCTTCCGGATCCATTCCAGGTTTTTGGCAGCCAGCATGCTACTTTAATCAAATGACTATGCTTCCCAGAATGCCTGGCTCACTGCTTCACCTCCTCCCTTGCAGGACAAGGTTGGGTGGAGGATAGGCAACACCTGTGGCTGCAGGTGCAGCAGGCGGCACACCTGAGGGGTGTGCTCGTTAAGCAGCTTTAAAAGCCTCAGTTTGCTTCAGTCCAGCGCTAGTCATTGTTGCAGTGTTCCTGTTGTGACTGGTCCCTTGTTCCTGGTTCCTAGCTTTTGTGCCTAGTTCCTAGTTCCTGTTTCTTGTTCCTCTGCCCTGGATTTCGGATTTATGTGCTTAATTGATTTCTGCTTTCACGATTTCCCTTTCTGTCTTCCTCTGTCTGCAGGCAGCCTTTCTCTGTGCTTTACCCTTTGATGCAGCCCAATTTGCCTGTGTTCTCTGTTTTTTTGATGCTGTCCTTTGCTACTGAAAAACTTGATGCATTAGTCTTTCCCTTTTTAGATTTAGTTTCCTGCCTTTTCTCCTTGGATGGGTGGGAAAGGTTTCCTTTTGTGATATCATTTTTCCCGCTCCTGAGCCTTACTTTCTATTGGGATCCATTCCATGTTTTCCATTGCACTTCTGCATTTATTTCCCATTGATTATTAGGTGTGGGGTGCTGTTGTACTAGTCCCTGTGTGAATGCCTTTTGTTTTCCTCTCTACTCTATAATCACAATTCCTACTTGCCCCTTGACTTGGGTCTTATGAATTTAGTTATCCTCCACCCATTGCTGTTATAGCCTTCTGGGTCCCTGTTTGATCTACTGGGTTCGTGAATTTACTGACATTCAAGTGGTCTTTCCGGTCCTCGTGAGTACTGTTTCTAAGTTCCTTATTCAGTATCATCCAGAGTGTCAGCTCACAGATCCTGTCCTTGCTTGCCCTCTACGTGGGTTTAGCGCTGTCAGTATCTGTAATAGCATAGTGGGTAAGGAGTTTGCCGACTTTCCTTTCAGTCATAAGGAGGTTCTAAGTGCTTACCCCACATCCCTTTTCATATATTGGTATTATTGTTTCACTCTATTTGCACTCCTGGGTGTTAGTATACACGAGTCTTGGGTATTGTATGCACGTTGTTAGATTCAAAGTTGTTCACTGTGCGATTCCGTGCACATTTCCCTTGCCATATTCATTGCCTTCTTCCTTTCTTAACAACTATCCAGGAGAGATTGAGCATGCTTACCAGCATTGGCAACCTTAACTGTGTCTAGTTATCCAATGAGCCTGCCTCTTATTCCCCAGGATTTTGGAACAGTGGTGTTAGGAATACTGGTGGTCATCCTCTGGTTCTGGTTAGTTAGCCCTGAAGGAATGGACGTTGCAGGCAACTCATGAACTGATGTTGTTGACATCTTGGGCTCCACTGGTGGCAAAAACATGGGGTCTATGGTCGTTTCTGTGTCAGTTCTCATTGTTGAGGTGCTCTGCTCCATGGAAATCACAAGCATTTCCCACTGTAACTTGTGCTTCTGGTTGAAGAGCATTAAAGGTGATGTAATGCAGCAACTGTATGCATGGATAGAAAATGTGCCATTCCTGGCCCACCAATAACAGATTTGCCAGGGCTGGAGTGGTCATGACCAATGGGGGTACTCTCAGGGCGCTATGGGTTCTTGGGTTCTTCGTAAGAAAAGGTGTTTATTTATTTGTTTTTTTATAACGCACCTAATACCATACCTGAATTTGGTTTCTAAGCGCGGATCTGGGATTCTAATCTCTGTTGCTCTGCGTGGTCTTGCTTCCAAGACCAGCGCATTGCCCCTGTGCTATCCTCTGTTCACAGCTTCAGTGTTCACGCTTCAGTGTTCATGCTCTCACAATGCTGGTCTAGGGCCTCTTCCGCACTTTGGTGGGCTTGGCAGTGCAGATGGCGCCTTCTGAAGCTGCCTGTCTTGGATGACTTGGTGCAGATCCTCAGTGTTATGCTGCAGGTCACACTCTGGGATTATAGGGGGGGTTACCAGTTGATTGGGATTACCGTTGACTGTGCCTTCCACCTCTACCTCCAGGGTGCAAATCTTCCTCATGAGCTCCTGAAAGGGTAGTGGAATCAGGATTCCCTCCTGCATGCACAGTTGTAGCAGCACCAGCGACACAGATCTTACTCCCCCGGGGACTTGCTGTAGCTGAGTCAGGTTCATGCTGTTTGCTTCAATCTCTTTTTTTCTGATAGGCCAGCAGCAGTAGCTGTTCAATCCTGCTAAACTATTTGGACAAACCCTCACTAGGTCCCAGGTGGGGTGTAAAAAACTGCATTTTATGACCATGAAAACAATTTCGGTTTTGGGAGATATACCAAAAGAATATAATGAAAGTGCTTTTTTGAAGCAGTTCCGCATGAATATTTAGCCAAAACACTAGGGTGATAATTTGGCCCAAAGGGCACTGCTTACATTTGCACTAACTTGTCATTGTAATCAGTTATTTATAACATACTTAATACCCAGAGGTTTCTAAGCACAGACCCAGGGATCGAACCTGTGTTGCTCCACCTCAGCTAGCTTCCAAGACATGCACGTTACCCCCGAGCTATCCTCCCGAGAACCACTTACTTTATTTTACCTGCAAACAGGTTGCCTGCGGGCCATTTTCGACATTTGCACTGAGTCAGCCGCTGCCGGTGAGTGAAATGGGAGACCGGCTTGCATTGATAAATGAAAAGGACATTAACGTTTGAAGTGCTTGTTGGGTTGTCAGGAAACCGGAAGCGAAACCGCATTGTAGCAAGAATGAAGAATGCTGCGATTGTGCATGTGAGAGAGGCTGCCAAAGAAATCCGAAGCACTTGAGTGTGACAGAGAGAGGATATGAATAGTCAAAGTGATAAAGTCAAGGGTACAAGCCCCCTGTCGTACAGTAGAAAGTCTTTGACAAAAGGTGAAATGAAATATAAATCTAACCAAGGAATTATTGGCCCTGTGATGCTAACTAAGAACTACAGATACCAGAAGGCCTTGCACGAGGAGGCCAGTATAAATCTTTGAACTGTATCCAGTATTGTGGGTTGCGTGTAGGTCGGCAGCCGTGTGAAAGAGAAGCCCGATTGTTGAAAGTAAACACATTTGCTACATTATAACAGAGTGACCCAGCGAAATGCGATTGCCTATCGGAAGTCTCTGTATTGAACTGGCAAGTACTTTGACGTGAAGCGTGAAAGAATGGAAAGTAACAAGTGTGATGCTACCGGGTTAAAGGCTTTCGCTCGATTGAGGGAAGCCAGAACTGCCTACAGAGAAAGGTCTGAGAGCGGAGGAGGGGGACCTGAGTGAATCTGTGACAGTGAACCCGAATGAGGGATGCCAAGTGAAAGCAAGGGAAAGTGAATCCCGCAACGATTGCCTATTCAAAGTCTCTGTATTGAAATGGCAAGTACTTCGAAGCGAATCCTGAACGATGGCAAAGTAATAAGTGTGGTGCTAGCAGTTTGAATGCTTGCACCGACTGAGGGAAGCCAGAACTGCCTACAGAGAAAGGTCTGACCCCGGAGGAGGGGGACCTGAGTGAATTGGTGACAGTGAACCCGACTGAAGGATGCCAAGTGAAAGCAAGTGAAAGTGAATCTTGCAAACCAAATAGTTGTTTAAAAAGACATTAAAAAGTCTTGAGTGTTAAAAGCTATTAGAACTGGTAAAGTTAACTGAACTGTGATTGGAAGGCTACAGTGAACCCGACTGAGGGATACCAAGTGGAAGCAAGGGAAAGTTAATCCCACCTTTTTGATAAAGTGGTGATGGAACAGTGATGTAAAGATGAAGGTGAACCCATCAAAGGGGTATCACAAGAATGCTGCGGAATAGGGGAATCCCGCATGGTGATAGCTTGGGAGAAATCTTGGAAGCCAAGCAAAAGACATTGATTCGAGGGATAGTGCCTTTTCTGAAGAAACTGCTACCTGATGCCTATAGACTCAAGTGGTGCTCACAGTCATGCCACTGTTCCGCCTTGTCCGTGATGTAACAGGGTAAGAGAGTGGACTAGTTCAGCAGTCCTGAACTACAGAAACCCTTTTTGGACATTTCAGTTTTTAGTACACTCTTTTGTTATACATATCATTGTCCCACACTCTTTATGTTATTTAGAGTAAGGATTTGGCAATAGGTGTATTGGTATAGGCCATTTTGTTTTCACACAACACCACTAGGACAGCGTTTTCTTTTCTTTAATGGTCGTAGCTTGCTCCCATCTTAGATTTAGGTTTAGATTAGGTGTTTTTCTTACCCATATACTGTTCAATAAACACCCTTGGATTGTACTCCTTGTGTCTGTTGTACTTCTGGTAACCATGCCTTCCTTACAATATATATAAAGACACCTGGTACTAGGCCAGGAGACACGTTACACAATCGGAGATCTATATCAAATACAATATACACCCTATAAGTATCCTGAAGTTGCTTTACAGTAGGTAGACCACCAGAGCTGGCTTCAAGGGGATAGACATACCCCACCACAAGGGCTAGAAATGGAAGGGCTAACCTTAGAACATATCATTAGGTTCCACCCAAATAGGGAGACGAATTACTCATATACTAGGGAGCACCATGACATTCTGGTGGGACATTTCGACACTGTCTGCACTCAAGCTATAGAATATAAAGACTTGGGAACTGCTCAAGCAGCACCCAAACCTATGCAAGCAAGGATGGAAGGAACACTTTGATTCCAGACCCTCAAAGCCTTATTGAGCACATGGCCCACAAGTCAAGAGAGCATCCCTAGGTGGTATTCTAGTAGATTGCACCAGCTAGAGGCAGTTTACCATCAGGTCACTTGTCAACAGAGGCAGAGGGTGTTAGCAATCATAATGCCAATAGATTGTAATCCTCCCAAGTAACACTGTGATAGCTGTGTTTTATTAGAAAAGTTGGTTGTACCTTCATTTAAATGGGATTCATTTAGTTACAGCAATAACCTGCATTCTGAATGAAAGAGACATTAGACTCCCAGGAAGCGTAAGCATCAAAGGGTTTAAGGCTGGCAATAACTGGGGCAAATATTCTGTGGTAGAAAGCGAGTTTATGCCCCTTATAAGCAGTGATGTAGTAAGACTTGTAATTGTTAGAGTCTAGCAGCATTGCCCACTTACCAAGAAAGGTAACTCCAAATTGATCACAGCTACCTACAGGTCCCTAGACAGGGATCACCTGGGAAGCACACCCAGGGAGGACAAAGGAATGAGCACCAAAGTTGAGTGACAAGTTCTAAAGTAGAATTAATCCACGTTGGAAGTGGCCTCTGAGAGTGAGTTTGAGAGAGAGGAGGTGCGGCTTGAGGTGCTAGTGGCCACCTGCCTAGGTCATTTCCTCAGCAGCAGCAATAGCGGGAGCGGTAGAGCGGTTGAGCGGCTTGTTGTGGCATTGTGGCGTTGCGTGGAGCACATCTTGGAGCCGAACCAGGCTCAGTGTTGAAACCGGCCTGGCCTGGCCTGGCTTGGCCCGGGGGGAGCGCACAGTGGTGCCAGCAGTGCTCGCTCAGTGAACTTCAGGTAAAATGCTCCTGCTACCATCGCTCTTCTTTGCGCAGTGCAATTGAATCTGTGCTCTACTTTAAACACGTCCTCCAGACAGGGTGACGACTGTGGGGTGTCGACTCCCTTTGAGTCACCTCGGAGGAGGAGGAGGTGGAGGTGTGGAGGTGGAGGTGTGTAACTGATTTCTGTGGGAGGAGTGTTAATGTGTTTTACCGTGTGTTCTCCAACGGTGTTCTCTAATGGTAAGGCAGTGGGTTTCGTGGATTTTGCATAATAACCCAACGAGCTAGAAAGAAGAAAAGAAGAAAAAGAAACTTATGGAGCGGCCTCCGGCGACGGATATTGTCGCCTCGTTACGGACTCAGAGCCAAATGAAACTCATGGGCGAAGGAAAGGGGGGGGTAATGAATATTGGTGGGGGTGCTAGCTCTAGTGCTAACCCTGCCGATTCCCAACCATTGTCGGTGACGGTAGCATCTTTACATGCCCCTCGGGTTGCCTGTTTGCTTGATCAACTTTCCCCTCCCCAAGAGGATCCAATCTATACTTGTAAGGGTTGGGCTAAGGCCTCAATAGCGCTTACAAACTCATGGCTAACTGATAGTCTTGCCCTTAACAGTGGGCAGGACAACTTGGCTGATATAGAAACCCAAAGTCAACTGACACCACAAGTGTCCCCACTGTCAACACAAGGCTCCAGAGAAATTGTGACAAGCAAGATGGATGGGCAACCAGTGAGGGAGCGGGAGAAGGAGTTGGAACAGCGCCCCAACAGGGCCCCAAGGGGGCCTTGGGGAAAGTGTTGTCGATTAAGTAGAGAAAGCAGGGAAAATCCAAGAGGGGGGTACGCAGTTTACAGAATCATTGCTGCCCCCAGCCCCACCTACGATACTCCAAAAACTGGTCCCAAAAAGATGCCATAGCTCCCAAAAGAAACAAAAGTGGATGTAAATATGTATTCACCATTAGTTCCGTAATGTTGTAATGTTGGCCTAAGCACACACGCATTGAACCGCACTATGCTTACTAAACTGCCATCTTGTTTTCGCCATCTTGGTTGCTTTGCTCGATTTCCTGCTCTTTCCCTTCTTAAAACGATAGAAGACCGCTCCATGACCCTTTCTGACACTCCAGCACAGGAATGCAGAAACTTCTGAACACATTGTTTGTCTTTCACTGAAGAACCTTGAAACTCTCGCACAGAGTGTAGCTAATCTGTAAATTAGGTGCCTTCCTGTCCTGACTGTGATTTTCTCCCTACTCCTAATTGTAATTATGTGCATCTGAAACGTGCTCCTCTGGAGAAACCGTATTACTGAGCTGAAATGCAGACTGACCTTAGACTCTAGGAGCAACAAAGATAAGCATTGCAAGGAGTGTTACCTTCTACCAAAGAACAAGACATACTCACACACTTCACTTTGCCCTGTTCCCAGACAGTGGGCCTCATCACGACCCTGGCGCTAAGTGAAAAACGATGGCGGTAAATGGTTACCGCCATCTTTTTCCGCCAGGTCCGATCATGACATGTGACCGTTAACTACGATGCCATTAGCGGCATCGTAGTCAACGCTGCCGCTAACTGCGACAAGGGTCCGCGCCCGCGCCCGCCCACACCGTACTTAGCGCCATGGCGGAAAGTTACGCAAATCCCGACCCAAGCGGACATGCACCTAACGCCATCACCCAGCCCGTTAAGTACCTTACCACCATGGTGCTAACAACGCCATCGCGAACCAACCGTAAAGGGCCATGTTAAGTGAATGCAGCTGCCACAGGTGCACTGAAACAGCACAGGTGAAGGCAATACAGACTCAGGAAGTACAAAAAGAGCCCACCCCACCCCTTCCCACACCCAGACACACTCCACAATGATACCAATTCGAATGGCAATGTTGGGGCTGGAGGACCTGATAGCAATGCATGTGCTACAACAGCAACAACAACAACAACAACTACAACAGCAACAACACCAGGCAGCACAGAGGAGACGCAGGAGGAGAAGGAGGGCAAGGCAGGCCCAGCAAGCCCCACCTGCACAGCCAGTGCCACCACGCAGGCAGCCCCCAATCCCACGCATCAGAGCCAATCCATTCAACCTCACTGCTGAGCAGATCCACACCCTGTACCGTTTGGACCGGGACACCATCACCGCCATCGTAGACATGACACACAACGACATCGTCAGCATGATAGAAAGTCCAACCGCCATCCCCCCCCTACTGAAGGTAGTGGCTGTACTCCACTTCCTGGCCACAGGCAGCTACCAGCACACAGTGGGGCACCTGCATGGCATTTCACAACCATTATTCTCGCAAACACTCATCCAAGTGCTCGATGCCCTCCTCAAGCACACAGACAACCACATCTCATTACCACGGACTGCACAGGAGATAGCTAACACCAAAGTGGGTTTCCATGCACTAGCCGGCATACCCGGTTGCATTGGTGCCATCGACTGCACCCATGTGGAATTGGTGGTTCCACGTGCCGTGGAGGTACCGTACCGCAACCGGAAACAGTTCCACTCAATCAACGTGCAAATGGTCTGTGACTCCAACAAGATCATCACACATTGTTGTGCCCGATTCCCCGGATCAACCCATGATTCCATGGTCCTGAGGAACTCCACAATACCACGCTACATGGAGCAACATGCAGGCCCAAGATCCTGGCTACTCGGTGAGTCCAATGTAATGGAAGTGGGCAGGTGAATGACGTACCGATGCATACTCCACCTGGCAGAAAGGGGGGGGGGAATGCATACTCCACCTGGCTGAAAGGGGGGGGGATGCATACTCCACCTGGATGAAAGGGGGGGGGATGCATACTCCACCTGGCTGAAAGGGGGGGGGGATGCATACTCCACCTGGCTGAAAGGGGGGGGGATGCATACTCCACCTGTCTGTGAGTAACACGGAGATCGGAGACAGAGGATGGGCACTTACAATGCACACAACCCCTCTGCATACATTGGGTGATGGCATGCAAAACAGGCCATGGAAGCCATGAGCATATACAGGTAGCATTGTGTGAATAAATTAGGTCATGTAGATGTGAGCCAAATTAACAGTTGGAAGCAAGCCATGATGGAACATCATGTTCCTGATCAGACAACATGACTGACACATACATTCTCGCCTACATACAGGTGATGCTGGCTATCCCCTGAAGAGTTGGCTCCTTACACCAGTCCGGAACCCGCAGAACCAGCACGAGGAGGACTTCAACCGTGCACATACACGTACTCGTGTGGTCATAGAGCAGACATTCGGCCTATTGAAGGCACGGTTCCGAAGCCTCAGTAGGTCTGGTGGGGCACTCCTGTATGGCCATGAGAAGGTGGCAAAGATCGTCATGGCATGTGTAATGCTACACAATATGTGCGTCAGGCAGAATGTGCCCCTGCCCCCTGACGCAGAACTACAACCACCTGACGATGAGGATGAGGAGGGAGCAGATGGGGCGGCACCCCATGGAGGAGGCGATGCACAGGAGGGGCGTGCAATGCGCCAAACTATCATCGACCACTGCTTCTAGCACACATGGCTGGTGTGTGTCATATGGTGACTGCACTTGGGGCACTGTGTGGCACCGGGACATGCACACTGTGGACTGTACACCAATAAAGCACACATGCGCAAAGAAAAAATCAACACACTCTGGGTTTTTTTTCAAGGTAAAAGTGTATTCAAGACATGGAACGTTGTGACCCACCACCTCCCACCTCCCCCCTGCACACACACCCCCC
Source organism: Ambystoma mexicanum (assembly GCF_040938575.1). Classification (NCBI taxonomy): domain Eukaryota; kingdom Metazoa; phylum Chordata; class Amphibia; order Caudata; family Ambystomatidae; genus Ambystoma; species Ambystoma mexicanum. Next base: position 397,681,468 of record NC_090937.1, on the reverse strand, counting down.
CCAAACTCCCCCCTTAACTCCCCAACACACCTCCCTGCCACCCCCCTGCACACCCCAACACACCCACTCCCCCCTCCACCCTCCCCCCCCTGGAATCCCAACAAAGGTGTGAGTTAGTCTGTGCAGCAGTGTCAGAAGTAGGATTCCTACACTGTCCGGCCACTATTGGCAGCCCCCTCCACTGGCCCCCGGGGCACCCCTGCCTGTGCTCCGGAGGTTCCTCCCCGATCGGCGGATGGGGCTGCTCGGTGTCGAGCTGGCAACCGAGGAGGATCCTGCCTGCTCATTTGGACGCATGGCCCGTATTGTCTGCACAAGGTCAGTGATGGCGTGCCGCACAGCAGCTAGTTCCGCGCAGATGTCCTTTGTGGACGACTCTATAGCTGCCTTCACTGTCTCTGCACATTTCTCCATTGCTGCACATGACCCCCCACATTCAGCAACATGTTCTTCGAGCAGCGAGGAAAGTTGCTGCTGCCGGGTGGCAATCGCCTCCAGAGAATGGTTGGTATTCTGGCCCATGGCTAATGGCAGTGGTATTCCCATTGGGCTGATCTGCCCCTGCAGCGGGGATGGAGTGGCTGGCCAATCGTCATCCTCTGGCTGACCCTGTGTGGCATCCGCATGCGGGCTGCTTAGGGACAGGTAGGGGGAATGAGGGTGGCCTGTGGGGCTTCTGACATCACTCTCCTCAAAGATCCCTGCTTCGCTGTCGGAGGAGGCAGCAATGGCAGCAGTTTCCCCAATTGTGCTGCTTGCAGCAGAGGCTGTGGCTTCTGTGGGCATGATTTGTGTGATGTCTGCTGCTGCTGCTGCTGCTGTACTGCCTGCTGGGGTGGCTGTCTGTGCCCTGTCCTGTTTCCCTTGCATGGATTTTGGCTGCTGTGGGGTTTTCCTCGGGAGGGCAGAGGTGGAGGGTTGTGGTGTTGGCACAGTTGGCCTGGCCCTCTTGGTGGGTGTGGAGGCAGTGGTGTCCTCTTCCTCAAGGTCGGAATTTGAGCCTGTGGTGGGACAGAGGAGGGAGAGTGTTATTGATGGGTCTGCGGACATTGGCCGGGCATTGTGGCGACTGGCATCTTATCAGTTAGTACATGTGGCACATTTCATGCAGGGGAAAAAAGTTGTCTCCCTTTTGTGTGGAAGTAGCATGGAGGTATGTGGGTGGCTGCAGTTAGGGTGTGCATACTGCATGTGTACAGGGTGCAGATCGGATGTATCTGTGGGCAGTCTCCGGCTGATGTGTTGCATTTACACTATGGGCCAACATTGTACTTCACATGAATGGACTTAGGTGAGATTTGCATGCCTTGATTTGAGCCACTTACCTGCATCGCCCGATGTCGGGGCTCCTCTCTCCATTCCTCCTACTCCTTCAATGCTCTGCATTCCGATTGTGGAGGCACAGATTTCCTCCCATGGCTGCAATGTTATAGGGGACTCCGATCCTCCCCCAGTTGCCATTGCCAGGTTCATGTTAGCTGATAGTATGCTCCTGACTCTGAGCCGGAGATCGTCCCACCGCTTGCGGCACTGTTTGACATTGCGGGGTGTTGTTCCCACGGCACTGACCCGCTGAGCTACCAGTGCCCATATGGCCTTCTTCTTGGATATGGCCGGTCTTGTCAGTTGGTTGGAGAATACCACTGCAGCGTTCTCCTGGAGGGTCTCCGCTAGCATGGTAAGCTCCTCTCTGGAGAAGCGGTCTTGCCGCTGGCGGTCACAGGCTTTTTTCACAACTTTAGGCATCTTCCTGCAGGTAGAAGGTTGAAGCCGGTATTTGCGGGGTCTCAGGCTCGGATGTCCAGTGGTTTCGGAGGATGGCAATGGATTGTGTTTTTAAAGATGGCCGCCGTGCTCTTTCCCGTTCCGCCGCGGTGACGCTACTTCCGGTTCCGCTTATCTACGGTCAACGCTAATTGCGGTGACCGCTAACTACGGTCACCGCTATGTACGGCGGTGGCGGTGGTGCACCTTGCGCCGCATACGATGCCGGTAGGTGCCGTTTTGGGGGCACTACCGCCATGGCGCAGTTTACATTACCGCCATGGCGTAATGCTCGTGCGCGATGGGTTGTAATGTGGCGCCCTTTACGCCATCGTCCCACGGCGTTAACGTTCATTACGCCATGGCGGTAATGACGGCGGATTACCGCCAGGGTCGTAATGAGGCCCAGTAAATTGTCTGAGACATGACATCCAGGTATCCAATGTATGTTGCCATTGTAGTTTGTCCACGTCTATAGGTCATGAACCCTATCACATGAAGGGGTAGGACAGAACCGCTGTATGCCATCCATGGTGTATAAAATGGGCCATTGCTCAGAGTTCTTTGCTCACTCTTTGCTATGCCTGCATACATGCATAACAGAAACTGAGACCTTTTCGTTTGAAATGCAAATAAACGTTATTCTTTGATCCTCGTGAATGGTGTGTTTCCATTCCTTTGCACTAGCTTCATTTCTGGACTAACAAAAGTTGCGCCCGAACAGGGACCCTTCCGATGATGATCTGTCGCTTTGCAAAGTCGAGGCCATTGAACCGAGATCGGTGAGTACTGGGGGCCTCTGCACATAGAGACGCGTTTACTCGCAGACTGCTGCTCGTGGTCTCCGTTCGTCATGCTTCGCCTAGAGGTCATCACAGCAAGGTTCCCGGACTCGAGGCTTATTTGGGAAGACCGCCAGCCACGACGTTGATTCTCTGTAATCGATTGGAATCAGGTGAGTCTGTTTCAGACCGGCATTCTCCTGATATTTGTATTTGTATAGTATTTACACGTAAATATATTGGCCAGGTAAGACAGCATATTTAGTATGCCTGGTAAATTGTTATCCTATTTAGCAATGTTTTGTTGCAGAGGAAGACAATCTAGTAATTTAGGACATAGTGAACCGGCGCCATCCGAGGGGTCACCGGCATATTAAATGTACCTGAAGTATGGATTGAGCGCTATTGTGTTTAACAATATTTGGCATCAACAGACTAGACATGCTCCAGACCGTCAGTGGCCAGAGTTAGGAAGTTTTGAATTAGCTAGAATACAGTACTTAGAAAATATTTTATTACGGAAGAAAGCAAGACCCGCTGCCTTTGATGTCATTAGAGATTGGTGGAAGGAAGCCACTCAGCACCTCAAAAGCAGGGAGAAACACTCTTGCAAGCATATTACTCAAGCTAAGAAAGCTTTAGCACATAATCAACAGAAACAAGTAGAAGCTATTAGGATTATGGATAGGGCATTTCAATTGGATGTGCAGAATATATATCCGTCAAAAGATTTGCATGCGTCAGACGAATTGATAAATAAGTTGTTAAACGAGAGAAGATTGTTTAGCGATAACAATACCAACCGCTCCAGCAGCGGCATTTCCTCCACCACCTAGTGCACATGATTTGCTTTTACTTTTGTTACCAACTACTTCGGATGCTACCTCGCTTTTAATGCATGATACTACTGACACTGATTTGGGAATAGCAACACGTAGCGCGATTTCTCAAGAAAGAAAGAGGGAATTGCGTGAATGGGCTGAAACGTATATAGAAGGGGTTGACGAAGCGGCCACTATGAGTGCCATGTCAGACCACTGGGGTATTCCTGAACAGTAAATATTGATAGAGCGAATGGGGGTGTATCTGAAATTTTGAGTGATTTAACTGGTTGAGCTGTTCCGCAAGAGTTGCAGGATTTGAACTTCTTGTCCCCTTCTAGAGACACTGCAACAAAAATACGTGAGCATGTTTCAAAATTGTTTGTTTATAAAAGAGAACTCGATTGCTTGCATCGGGATGAATTAGTTGGGGATGCGCGACAGACATTGTATGTTCAGAAACAATTTTTGCATCCGTTAAAACCTGTTAGTGAAGAAATGCGTGTATGTATGAGGGACGCCCTTAGGTGGATATCGGACGCTTCGATTTCACATATTGATGTGCATGACACTTTTAGTCAGTATTCACCGGCTATGCAGAGAAAGGTGTTACAAGTGATGGTTGAGTATTTGCAAGATGAATGTTTGAAGAGGAACGTGTGTAGTCCGGCTGATGTTATAGTAATTTATGAACGTTAGTTTTCACCTGACACCGCACTAATTTCATTGTCACTCGTTTTATTGCTTAATAGACGTTCAGAACCTCCCACTGTACAGTTGCCAGTGAGAGAGGTTCCCCCAGCCCTTATCCCGAAGGTAGAGGTTCCAGCTGTAGGAGAAATACCTGCCTCGACTATTCCAGCGCACTATATTTCGCAATTTGTCCATGTGCCTTTTTCGAGGCAGGAGGTAAATACCATTAAGCAATCGATTCCCAACCTTAGAAAGAATCCTACAGGGTTGTACAATGAAATAGAGTCCATTTTAAATTCGTCGGTTTTCACTTTAGGTGATATCGACTTGATGTTTCCTGTGATTATGCCAACAGACCCATGGAAGCAGATTAGGACTGTAGATGGTCAACTGGCAATGGGTGATACCTGGGGTGCATTAGAACAAGCGGATGGGTCAAGGAAAGCAGGTGAGAAACCACCTCGGAGCATATTGATGCTGCCGAATCACATAGTGACCAAACTGAAAACATTGGTACCAGAGAAGAGGATTATTTGGGATAAATTAACAGCATGCATGCAAGGGAAGACTGAGGGTGCGACAGAGTATTTTAACAGGTTTGAACAGGTCTTTATGGATTTTAGTGGTCAGCATTTAATTACGGAACCTGGAAAGAGATTGTTTGTTGACAAATTCGTACGAGGATTGTTGCCTGATATTCAGTCGCAGATTATGACATCTGAGAGTGCATGGCAAGCTAAATCGCAATCTGAAGTGCTTCATATGGCCCAGTATTACGAAAATAGGGTCAATATTGAGAAAGAGAAAGTGTAAAAGAAGAAGGGCGATTTGATGACTAGAGTCCTTTTGCAACAGATAGCGAGAGGGTTGTGAGTTTGGAATACATAACCTAGGGGTCAGTTCGCACCACAGATGGGTCCAGGACACATGAACCAATGTGCGCATTGTAGACAGGAAGGCCATTGGAGAGCACAATGTTCGTCTCTCCAACAGAGAACAAATGGTATGAATGGTACGATTGGAAGGAGATTGAGAGGTTGCAATGGTACGACTGGACCAAGTAGAAATCAGTTTGCTCAGAATCAGCAAAACCAAACACAGGTTGTGAATGTGAATAGTCAAGGGGGCCAGCAACAGAATACAGGTAGTGGAAATATTTTTGATAACGCTACACATTCTTACTTTACTGGAGACTTCATATCCGATTATGTCTTGTTCCGCTAGGACAGCCCAAAGCAGACTCTGGAACCTATACCTATTCCCGTTGACCAGAAAGGACCCTACCTAAAAATGAAGGGGGGGAATAGGGAACATGTTTTTCTGATAGATACAGGAGCACAGAAGTGCTCTATTGACCATCTGTGGGTTCCAGACATCCCTCTGTCAGGGCAGAGTAACGTTTCCGTAGGGTTTTCCGGTACGCCTGTGATTAGTCCAGTTTCTCGACTGGTGCCAATTGCGTTAGGACTGTTCACTGATTGATGTCCATTCCTATTGACAATGAATTGCGGCAAAAATGTGTTGGGATTTAATTTGTTGAAGAGATTGAATGCTGTGATTTATTGTTCTCTGGATGGAGTTTATTTGACGATTTCTCCCCAACAAAATTCCACTTCACAATTTGTATCTTTGCCTCTGCCAAACAGATCGTGCGAGGTGCCTACACATTTATGGGTAGTTAATTATAATGATGTAGGGATTCTGAATGTAGAACCAGTTCGGATTGTCTTGAAATCAGGGGTTACGTTGCTACGTAGTCCGCAGAACAAAATTTCTGTTGAGGGTGAACGTGCATTGAAGAGTATTGTTTCGGATTTGATACATCGGGGTGTGATTGAAGAGATTTCTGGGAGTATATTTAACAGTCCGGTTCTGCCTGTTTATAAGAAAGGTGACAATGCCTTGCCATACCATTTTGAAATTGATTTGTGCGCAGTTAACAAAGTTGTAGCGCCACAGCTTCCTATTGTCCCTGATGTCACCACCATTTTGATGATGATTCCGGCTACTGCCACTCATTTTAGTGTTATAGATTTGAAGAACGCCTTCTTTAGCATTCCTATCCACGTTGATAGTAGGTATTTGTTTGCATTATCCTTAGGAGGGCACTCCTTTACATTTACAAGTGTCCCGCAGGGATACACGGGGAGTCTGAGCATTTATAGTAGGGCATTGAAAGAACAGTTGGATATGCTTGAACTGCCGTCCCCTTGTATGTTGCTACAGTACATTGACGATTTGCTTATTGCTGCAGACTCTGAGGATGCTTGCAAGGAGGGTACAGTGTTGTTGTTGAACTATCTGGTGACACATGGTCATAAGGCTTCATTGAAAAAGTTTCAGTATTGTTGACAGGAGGTCGCCAATTTAGGGTATCTCCTGTCAAAGGAGGGTAGACCCTTGACACCTGAATGTATAGAAAGCATCTCTGACATGTCTGTTCCAAATACACAGAAAGAGGTCAAAGCTTTTAATGGCATGACTTCTTATTGTAGACAGTGGATCCTGAATTTTCCTCTTTTGATTAAACCTCTGTTGGCATTGACGAAGAAGGATGTTCCTGTGCCTTTGCCATGGGTCACGGATTGTCAGGACGCTTTTGATCTGCTCAAGGCTGCATTATGTTTAGCGCTAGTATTGGGCACACCAAATTATGATAAGGGTTTTGTCCTGTTAGTCCATTAAAGGAATGGTTGTGCTTTAGCTGTATTAACACAGTAACATGGGGGAAGAAGCAGACCGTGCGGCTAGTTTTCCTCCACGTTAGACCCTGTTGCATGCGCTTTGCCAAAGTGTTTGAAAGCTGCAGCTGCTGGTGCCGTCTCAGTAAAACAAAGTGAGGGTATGGTTTTGGGTCACTCCCTAACCGTAATGGTATGGAATGCACCTAGACCTAAAAAGTTGGCAGACATAGACTATCGATTATTGTCTCATTATTGTGACCAGTTGACTCAAAATCTGAGTTTGATTCACCAACAGGTTTGAGCAGATTTGCCCGTGAAATACAAAGGACCAGGCCATCGCATTCGGTCTGGTGATTTCATCCTTGTCAAGCACTTTGAGAGACAGATGTGCCTTGCAGTCTGCTGGAAAGGACCCTACCAGGTGCTGCTAGCCACTCAGACAGCTGTCCGTGTTGCAGGAAAGAAGCACTGAAACAAGTGCTCTTGCCTTTGCCCTGCGACAAGTGGAACATGGAGAGGGTTGATGATTCTGGCACTGACTGCAAGCCTGTCTAGATTGACATCAAATCTGCTACGGAACCACTTTCTGAGCCTGTGGGGCTTGGGAAAACGTCTTCTTCTTCAAGCCCCGTTTCTTCAGATCTCGATCCTTTGTTCGTCAACCACTCTGTACCTAGAGCATTAAGGTACAATCTTCGCCCAAGGAAATAGTTTAGGGATTGACATTACATTTTGTAATGAATAGGAAAGTGTGGTAGGAATCCTGCACCCACAAGAAACCAACATTGTGCCATTCCCCTAACAGATGGAGTTCGAAAAGGGCAGGGAGTGGCAAAGACAACTTCAAGCAAGATCGCCACATGGTCAAGTGCCAACTACGGGTGAACTTATAAAGCTTGTATCAGTGAGGCTTCTGTCATGATCCCTGCTTCCAAGGGGTCAGGACTTGCCCCACAACCTTGGAAGCAGGCCCATAACTCTGATCCCAGGAACCAGCCAGTCCCGATTGGGACCTTTTGGACCTTGTCCTGGCGTCAGTGGCGCCAGGCTCATGATGGTGACCGGTCCCGGCACTGGAAGCGCCGGGCTCATATCTCATATTAGGTAAGAGTGCTTGGTGGACCTACCTGTAGCAGACCATGCTGCTTACTTACCAGCTAACTGGTCTCCTGATCCTTCTCTGCCTGGGACTACTTTTCTGTCTGGGTGGAGCAGGAGCCACTCCCTGGAAGAAGAACACAGGAACTCTTCTAGAAATCTGGAACTCTTTTCTTACCTGGGTGGGGCCGTGGAAGAAGACGCCTAAGCACTACAGAAGGCTATTTAAACCACACCCGATTGGTTTCACGTGCTTCGCGTTATTCTGCATCTGCAGCAGGACGCTCACCGTGTCAGCTCCAGGAAACCTCCAGCTCCAGATCCTGTGAATACGAAATAACCTGCTGGGATCCAACCTTCAGTCTTCTTCAGTATTCTGCAGCTCCTGCAAGACAAGGGCACAGGTTAGGCTAAAGCAAAGGCAGCGAATCTACTTACCTAATCCAGCGGCAGCATCCAAAGCGCCTTTTTCTGCCTTTCTCTTCCGGCATCCGACATCTGCAAGAGAAAGAACATCGGTCAGGAATATTTAACTACAGAGCCTGCTTACCTGTGTTACGCCCATACCAACTCAGCTCGCGCTGCATTCCGGCACCTGCAAGGCAAGATACTTCGGTTAGTAACGCTTAGTGACAAGACTACTCACCTGTGTTACGTTTGCTTCCAATCTGTTTGCGTGGCTCCTCTGCACCTGCAAAGACAAAAGAGACATTACGGTGCATCTACAGTGCTAGAATAGTCTTTCTACTTACGTGCCATTAGAAGGATAATCTTCATCGCCACAGCATCTAAAAAGGGAAAAGACATAGACTTTAAAGACTTAAGACTTTTGAAAGAGAAGAGAACAATCTAAAAGGAACGTTAGTACTTACAAGGCACGCTCGTGCATTAACGGCGTCTTCGCTCTCAGCAAATCCTCTGCTATCAAGAGGCAGAGCTCGCATCCAGTGAAGCAACTGGACCCAGCGCCCCAGACGCAGGATGGAGAGCCCGGCAATTACCTATATAAGGTAAGCGCAATAACAATCCAGTTCCACGGGGAAAGAAAGGGCGAGAGGGGCAAGGAACTTTCCCAACCTTCCAAACACTAATACCTTGGTTTACCCTTGCAGACATCTCACTCTTCAGCTTAAACTGTCGGTAGGAAGGGGGCCCAGTCCGGGAGCAAAACGAACCCTGCGCCTAACCCTGAAGACAGTATCCTCGCCAGATCAAGACTAGCGCCTCCGGGGGAACCAGGTGAGCGTTACAGAACGCGAAGCCTTACCACATAATTCCTGCCCAGGCGCAATGGAAACCTCAGACACAGACCAGTTGGCCCAATTACTCGGGGAGTTGAGGGCGGAAGTGCACGCTGCACGTCAGGAAACAAATGCCCTAAGGAGGGAGTTAGTGGTCTCCAAAGAGCGAACAGACGATTTGGCTAGACAATTGCTGCAAGCCCAAGCTGGACAAACTCCTCTACCAACCCCAAGTGGGGGTCATGCTCCTCCAGCTTCCTCGAATCCGGTGCAAATCAATCTACCAGGAAATATACCTTTGGCTCCGCCCGAACGCTTTTCAGGTGATCCGAAAAGGTTTGCTGTGTTCTTCAATCAATGTCGCTTGCACTTTTTATGCAGACCCGCTGCTTTTCCAACGGACCAGGCTAAAGTGGCCTTCGTGCTCTCTTATCTCAGTGGCAGTGCCGCAGATTGGTCTGTTCCTTTAGTGTCTCAAGATGACCCCATTCTCCATAACTTCCAGGACTTCCAAGCCAGTATGGAGAAACTGCTCGCAAGGCACTATCAGGGACAGGCCTTGGACAATGAACTTCTTTCACTACGACAGGGCAATCAAGATCTTCTGACTTATATTGCATCATTTAACAGACTAGTGGTGGAAACCGGATGGCCGGAGGATAAGAGGATCACACTGTTTTACAGAGGTCTGCGTGGGGAATTAAAAGACGTTCTGGCTCAAGTGGTAAATCCTCCACAAGACTGTTCCGAATATATCGATCTGGTAGTGCAATTGGATCATCGTCTACAGAATCGGAAAGCCGATCGATCCAGATTTGAAACCCGACCTTTTTCAAGGCCACAAAGTTCTACGAAAGGAACTGATTCTGTGGAACCCATGCAAATAGGGGGTGTCAAAGGACCTTTAACCCAAAAGGAGAGAGAAAGGAGGAGACATCTGCAATTATGCCTCTATTGCGGAAACTCAGGGCACTTTCTTCGAGATTGTCCAGTGAAGCCCAAGAAGAAGATAGTAGGGGCGTCTGATAAAGGTACCGAGAATTCTGAGCCGGGAAACGACCTCGCCCGGCAAGTGTAGCGGTCCGCTTGCCGAGCCTTAAAACCAGTTCTTTGACCTCGCATTTCATCATGCCCATGGTCCTCGTGAGTCCTGAACAACCTAATCGTATGCATGCCATTAAAGCATACATTGATAGTGGCGCAATCGGGAATTACTTGGACTGTGAACTGGCCGCCAGGATGAATCTATCTCTTTGTCCAAAGACGGTGAAAGACGTCATTACCACAGTGGATGGGACGGAAATAGCTTCCGGACCCGTAACTCACACCACCATGGAAGTAACGTTAGTAAGCCAAGATGGGCATCAAGAGAAGATCGTGTTTGATGTGATCAAGGCCCCGCAGTTTCAAGTCATCTTGGGAGTTCCTTGGTTGGAGAAACACAATCCTCAAATTGATTGGCGAGCAAAGACAATCCGGTTTCCAGAATGCGCTTCTACCTGCTACCCTCAGCCCTCCACCAAACTAGCTGCAACTGTTTCTGAGAGTCCACAACTGCCTCCTGAATACCAGGAATTCCAAGATGTCTTTCGGAAAGACCAAGCTAATTCTTTGCCTCCCCACAGATCATACGACTGTCAGATAGACCTGATTCCTGGATCCATTCCTCCGTGCAGTCGGATTTATGCTCTTACTGAACCTGAAAATCGCCACCTAAGGCAATATTTGGACCAGTACCTGGCTAATGGATTCATCCGTCCTTCGAAGTCCCCGGCCTCCTCAGCTCTGTTCTTCGTACCAAAAAAGGAGGGAGACTTAAGAACGTGTATAGACTACCGTGCCCTGAACCAGATTACAATTAAGAACAGGTATCCATTGCCATTGATCCCAGAACTACTTGACCAAGTCAAAAACGCCTGCATATATACTAAGTTGGACCTCAGAGGAGCCTACCATTTGGTGCGAATAAAGGAGGGCGATGAATGGAAGACGGCCTTTCGTACCAAGTATGGACTGTTCGAGTATCAAGTGATGCCTTTCGGGTTGTGTAACGCACCGGCCGCATTCCAGTTCTTTATGAATGACGTGCTCCGTGAACTCATTGATGTGTGTGTAGTTGTATATATTGACGACATTCTGGTTTATTCGTCCTCTGAGGCAGAACACCAAAAACACGTCACTGCAGTACTGGAGAGGCTCCGCAAACACAAACTTTTTGCAAAATTAGAGAAATGCGTCTTTCATGTCACTGAGGTCGAATTTTTGGGATTTATTTTGTCACCTAACGGAGTTCACATGGACTCGAGGAAAGTAGACGCAATCATCAAGTGGCCCTCACCAACATCTGTAAAAGGGGTTCAAAGTATGTTGGGCTTCGCCAACTTCTATCGCAGGTTTATTCCAGACTTCTCTCGGGTAGTCCAACCCATTACAGCTCTCCTCAGAAAAAACAAACGTTTTGAATGGTCTACCGAGGCAGAACAAGCCTTTCAGGAGCTAAAGACTAAATTTACCTCCGCCCCGATTTTAAAACATCCCCGCCCGGAACTACCTTACATCGTCGAGACCGATGCCTCCATCCTTGCTATGGGAGCAGTGCTTTCACAAAGAGATCCAGAAACCAACCAGTTGCACCCCGTGGCGTTTTGGTCTCGCAAATTATCAGCCCCAGAAATCAATTACACCATTACCGATAAGGAACTGTTGGCTATTAAGTCCGCCTTTAAGGCCTGGCGGCATTATCTCCTAGGAGCCCGACACACAGTCACTGTCATTACTGACCATCGTAATCTACAGTATCTGAAATCAGCCAAAGCTCAATCCTCCAGACAACTTCGCTGGGCATTATTTTTTGCCGAATTTGATTTTGTAATCACCTACCGACCAGGCAATAAGAATGGTAAAGCGGATGCCCTCTCTCGAATTGGAGTAGATGACCACATGGTTAACCCTGAGCTCGTGCCTATTATTCCTGAACAAAGAATCCTGGGTCTGATCGGCATGCAATCCATTGAAGAAATTGAAGCCCAGGTGAAACAACTTGTAACTCCAACAGACATACAAAAATGGCAGCTTCAGGGGGAAGACTTCACAGTAAAGAACGACTTATTATACTTCAAGGAACGACTTTATCTACCCTGTACCAGCTTACAAAATCAAGTCATCTCTTGTTATCACGACTCCTTAATGGAAGGACATCCCGGTATGGCCAAGACCTCGGAAAAGGTCAAGCGTCACTTTTGGTGGCCATCTTGGAGAAAAGACATCAGAAACTTTGTCATGTCCTGTGGAGTGTGCGCCCAGAACAAGAGTCCTAAGGACAAACCAGCAGGCCTCTTACAACCAATTGAAATCCCACCTCATCCCTGGCATAGCCTTTCCATGGACTTTATCACCGACTTACCTCCCTGTTCCGGATACAATACAATCCTGGTAATCGTAGACTTATTTTCAAAAATGGCACATTTCATCCCACTGAAGGGGTTACCGTCAGCAGCAATCCTGGCTCGAGAATTTCTTGAAAACATCGTCCGGTTGCATGGCTTTCCTTCAGTTTTAATCTCAGACAGAGGAAGTCAATTCATCTCCCACTTCTGGCGGAGTTGCTGTCGGTTGGCTCAAATTGATGTGAGGCTTTCCACCAGTCACCACCCACAAACCGATGGTCAGACCGAAAGGACCAATCAGACTTTGGAACAGTACCTACGCTGCATGCTGCAACAGACAGGAGGAACTTGGAAGGACATCCTTTGGATAGCCGAGTACGCTTATAATAACTCAGTCCAGGGGGCGTGGCCTGGAGCTCATGGTGATAGGAGGCTAAGGCGCCGAGCTCGAGCCGAGACGCCGCGTTACGATCCTTGTTCGACCGCAAGCAACTCGCCTCCGGGCCTCAAACTCGGACACAATACGGCGGAAATCGCCGTCTAGCGACGACAACAATCCCGAGGAGAAACGGAGCCGGGAAAGCACAGTCCTGTCCGGCGCGAACTCTCCCCCTCTCCACCCTCGCCTGCGTTCAAGATGGCGGCCCCTGTGTTGCTCTAACGCGGCCGAGGTTGCCGCGACGCGCCGCCGTCGCGAAGACCAGCACACGGAGGAGCGGGTCATTGGTGGATGCGACCCTGGGGAACACACTCCCACACAACCCCAAAGCCGCGCACTGAGCGCCTGCGGCCCCTCCAACACGCAGGACGCAGGGCGCAGCGAGCCGCAGCCAACAGGCGCTGGAACTCCTCCCGCCGAACGGGCGACGACATCGTCCCCCCAAGAACACTGACCGCCGCTGGGAGTGCAGCTGACGTGCCTGCAGAGGGGGCCAAAGTCCATGAGGTGAGGAGACAGGGGGGGCCCCGCTAATCTCCACAGCAGCACCAGCATCCGCTGCCCTGAGCTCTGACCCCATCATCGCCCAGCCCCCCTCGATCCTCCCTCGGGAGCACTAACACCATCAACCCACCCCACGCTGCCTGGGAGGAACTTATTACACCTGCAACTTGAGGGTCACTGCTACCCAACGCATCATTAAGGCAGCATCACTCAACCAACGCCCCCAAAGTCCCGCCATGTCTGCCAGAGGCAAACCAAAACCTGCCACGATGGACAGCTACGTCTCCACTAAAGCCAGAACCTCGGCTGACCAGCACCCCACTAGTCCCGATCCCACAAAACCAAAAAACGCAGACCCCACCGAGAACCAATCACAAGTGCTGGAGGCTATAGCATCCCTGCGCACCTTCATTGACACCAAAATTGACGAATTCCGGTCTGACATTCAGCTAGTGAGACAGGATGCCAGGAATTTAACGGACAGGGTCGCCACCTCCGAGGCAACCATCAAAGAGACCACAGAAAACACTGTAGAGCTGAAAGCTAAGGTGACGGACCTCGAAAGGAAGGTGGCTTTTCTCGAGGCGAGGGCTGAGGAGGCCGAGGGGCGTGCCAGAAGGAGCAACATCAGGATACTCGGAATCCCCGAAGGTGACGAGGGTCCGAACCCCACTGCATATATAGAGACTCTACTGCAGCAAGAGGTGGGCGCAGGCAAACTCACGCAAGGCTTCGCTGTCGAGAGGGCACACAGGTCCCTCCAAAAGAGGCCCCCTCCGGGCTCGCACCCCTGCCCAATAATAGCCAAAATACTTAACTTCCAAGACAGAGAAGTCATTCTCAGACACTCCAGGGAGACTGGCCCATTCGAACGCGGCAACTCAAAAATATCCGTCTACCCAGACTACACCCCAAAAGTGCAAAGAGACAGAAATTCATTCGTTCCAATCAAAGCCAGGTTGCGGCAACTAAATCTAAAATATATGCTGCTCTATCCATCCAGACTAAAGGTCATCTTCAAGGGCCACTCGATTTTCCTGGAGACCCCACAGGCCGCCAACATGTGGATGGAGGACAACAACTTAGCCCAAGGTGCTGACACCCACCTCAGAGACTGATGACTGCAGCAATGCAGCAGGTCACATACATGACCGCCGAAGCAAGATCACGCCATAAACACATGCACCCCCCAGTGCGGAAGCAATCTACACTACAGTTCGCTAGATAAACGCGGCTCTCGCTTGGCCCCACACTGGACTCAGGACCTCGCCCCCGCGAACAGACCAGGACAGGCCAGTTGCCTGACCGACCCCACTCGAACCCGACGCCCGGATGGGACCCGACGGTGCGAGAGCGCCTGAGCACGGCAAATTGAATGCAGTCGCTAGGCGCACCAGTTACAGTTACGTTATCTGTTATGTTAGATGCACAGCCTCCACATCATCACACTCGAACGGACAACAGAAGAAACTGACACAGTACTCAACCTTAGGCAAGATCGAGGGCCAAACGCCGAATCTCCTCATCAGGAAACCTATCCCTATGGGCGGACCCTCCGGGGAGGGGACAAGAAAGAGCATCCGCACATCCAAATGACCCCACAACTAAAGATACTGACGTGGAACGTGCGCGGGATGAACTCCTACCTGAGAAGAAATCGTGTCCAATCCTACCTCCGCAGAAAGAAGATCTCTATAGCAATGCTCCAGGAAACCCACCTGACGGCGGAATCCTCATCCAAATTGGCTGAGAGATGGGGAGGCATTGGAAAGGGAGCATCATACTCCAAATACGCACGTGGAGTCTTCACATGGGTGAACCCAAGCGTCCCGTTTCGCCTACAGGGGTCGGAAGCTGATAAAGAGGGCAGATACCTGATACTATGGGGGACCATTGAACACACAACAATCTGCCTGGTCAACTCCTACTTCCCCCAGCACGGGATACCATCGCATATCACAATGTTGTGCTCTAAAATAGCCCACCACAGAGAGGGCACCTTCATTTGGGGAGGCGACTTCAACTGCGCCAGAAATGGCGTGATGGACAGGTCGGCGCCCCTACAACAACCACGCAACGCCACCCCCACGGCTCTCAACAACGCCTTGGAACACTTAGACCTGGTGGACATATGGAGAGAGCAACACCCAGAAGAGAGGAGCTACTCCTATTATTCTGCCCCGCACAAGATTCACACAAGGATCGACTATCTCTTCATTGACAGGGAACAAGTTGCACTGGTGGAGGACACCACATACTTAGGCAGATCGATATCTGACCATTCCCCGCTGGTTATGCAGTGGAGGTTGAACGGCCCTAGGCCCCCGATCCCGACATGGAGACTATCCCCCATGGCACTCACTGATCTAGAATTCAAGGAAGATCTTGGCATTAAGCTCGAAGACTACATCGACAACAACAAGGGGTCCGTATCGAGCTGGAGTACGTTATGGGAGGCGATGAAAGTGGTAATACGGGGCGAAGCCATTTCTGGAGCGGGAGGTATTCGCAGACGCCTGAAGGAAAACACTGGAAAAACACGAAGCAGAGATAACACGCCTCGAGTCCCAAGTAGACACTGCTGCTGAAAAGGAGGAGACCCTGAGGGGGCTCCGGGACGACTGTCGAACCGCATGGGACAGACTGGCGAAATTCGACTTTGCAACCAACACCACCAAAGCACACAAAGAGGCCGATAAACCAGGCAGACTACTAGCATGGTTGTGCAAACGAGAACACCCAAGGCACTCCCTCACCGAGATCCAGGACGAACGTGGAGTTACCCATAAATCACAACTTGACATCAGCACCGCTTTCGCAGAATTCTACTCTGAGCTCTACTCCCACGATAAGCCAGTACCCAGAGAAGACATCAGAGCCACCCTAGATGAGATCGGACTCCCAAGACTGTCCGAAGAACAGCGCGCAGCACTAGACACCGAGATCACTGCCGAAGACATCAAGGACGTGATCAGATCGCTAGCCACCAGCAAGTCCCCGGGGAGCGATGGACTCCCGCCCGAGTTCTACAAAACCTACGAAGCCACCATCACTCCAATACTACTGGGGGTCTACACGGAGGCGTATGAGGAAGGAATTCTCCCCTGCACCATGAGGGAAACCATCATAATCCCTATGCTCAAACCAAATAAGCCACCCGAACGCTGCGATTCGTATCGCCCGCTAGCTATGCTAAACTACGACGCCAAGATTTTGACCACCATTCTGGCTAAGAGACTCGCGAGGGTGATTGGGACCATTGTACATGAGGACCAAAACGGGTTCATCCCGGGACGCAACACCACGGCCAACCTGAGGAGACTACAGCACGTCATAGCTGAGACCCAGGAAAGCGCCGAGGACCTGGCGGTACTTTCACTGGACGCCCTCAAGGCCTTCGACTCCATCTACTGGGAGTGGTTAATCGAGGTGTTGAGAGAGCTTGGGTTCGGAGAAGGCTTTGTGAGTTGGGTCAGGGTCCTTTATAGCTCACCCAGGGCCAGAGTGAAGACCGGACGAACGATATCTGAAGCCTGGGCGATACAAAGAGGCACCAGGCAGGGCTGTCCGCTATCACCCATGTTGTACGTCCTGGGACTGGAGCCGATTGCCATCTACTGCAGGAAACAGTTCTTTGATGCAGGCATAAAGCTAGGCAACAGGCACTTCATAATTTCCCTATACGCAGACGACGTTCTCTTATACCTGAAGGACCCACAAATGAACGCGCAGGTTCTTCTCAATGTCCTGGACAATTATGCCCGGTATTCCGGAATCAAATTTAGCAGATCTAAATCCTGCGCATTCCCACTAGCCAAACTCAACAAGATAGCTAAGGAAGATCTGCCAGAGGTGGGGATAAAATGGCAACCAGGAATGTTCCGCTACCTGGGAATCAACATAACGCATACCCCAGAACTCACCCACGACCACAACACTGAAAGAGCAGCAAAAGCACTCCGTAACTCCATGAAGTTCTGGTCAAAGTTGCCACTTGCCATGATGGACAGAGCAGCAATCGTGAAAATGATTATCCTACCGAGATTCCTCTACTACTTTACAAATGTCTGCTACTACATCCCTATATCCTTCTTCAGAAAGCTGGAATCGCTAATCAGAGACTTCCTATGGGGCCCAACTAGACACAAGCTACCCCTAAAGATCCTCACGCTGCGACACAAGGAGGGGGGGGGTCCAGCTCCCGGACCTACACATGTATTACTTAGCGGCTCAACTCAGCCATGTCCCAAAATGGCTCCACGACGACCCTAATACGGAATCGGGACTACTAAGGATAATACCTTCCAACCTGTTTCCCAAGGAATCACTCTGGAACCCACTGAAACAAACACAAGAAGCCCCTATGATTGTGCAGCTGGGTAGACAAATTTGGATTAGAACCTGCTCCATCCTTCAAATGACCCACCCGTATTCTCCGGACACCCCCATCCTCGTCGACACATGTCAAACCATAACAGACCTCAAGGTGGCAAGAAATTGGGAGCGAGCTGGGATTTACACTTGGGGCGATATGTACGAAGACGCCAAATTCAGAGAATTCGAAGCGATCCTGGAATCAGAGGATCTAAACAGAGGCCAATTCCTGTGGTATCATCGTCTCAGACAGGTTGCAAAAATAAAATGGCCAGAATGGCCGGAAGAACCCATCCCCAACTCTCTGCTCAACGAGATGCATGAACTATCAGACGGTTGGAAACCAATAACCCGCCTTTACGGCCACCTTATAGACAGACCCAACCCTAAAAGTGCAGCACTAAAAGAAAGGTGGGAACTCGACCTCCAGATCACGCTCACGGAATGGGAGAGAGTATTACTTTTCCCCAAAGAGGTCTCCAGGAACACCAGACTCCGACAAATCCAACTGAATGTTCTCTATAGAACATACATGACCCCGAAGAGAGTCGCCAGCTTCAACAAAAAGATATCATCAAACTGCCCTTGGTGCGGCACCAACGCAGCGGACCTACTGCACATGTTCTGGTCCTGTAACAAGGTGTCGCAATTCTGGTCCAAAATAAAGCAAACTTGCACGGAAGCTGGCATTACCAGATTCAACTGGGACCCCAAGGAATGCCTGCTCGGAACATACCCCAGACTGAGCAAGATCAAACACGTGGTCAAGCTGATGGACATTTCCTGCATCCTAGCCAAAATAACCATAGCTATGGCTTGGAAGTCAAAACCAGGCCCGAGATACGAACACTGGCTCAGAGAACTAGAGCGTTGGACCACAGCCGAGACCAGAGCCTGGCAGGATGGAGCTAACACTGGAATAGCCAACGTAAACAACACCCTTGAAGCGTGGAAGGCCCTGCTCCGCGATATACCCTTCTCCGCAGACTTCAAACCCCCCTGAGGTGTCCGCCCACTCTAACATTAAACAAATACTGAACCACCCAGAACCTGAACCTTGATCATTCGTAAGCCCTCGAACTCTGCCTCCACACTCCTTTTCTCCGGAACACAAGCCGAACAAGGACACCCACACAAAGAGACTGTGCATTCTTGTTGTTACTGTTGTTGTTACCTGTTACTTTCTCACTCTATATGGCTAATAAGTACCTCCACTAAAAGCAGCTCTGAAATGTAAACTTACCTAAATGCCAATAAAAAGTGTTTAAAAAAAAATAATAACTCAGTCCACTCTGGAACTGGAAAGACCCCGTTTTTTCTTTTGTATGGCAATCATCCTCGAACCTCTAACCTGGATCCACCTCAGGATCTTGGAACACCAGCAGTTGACCACCTACATTTAACCATCACCCAAGCCTTCAAGGAAGCTACTACCCACCTTCAAAGGGCCAAGGAACAATACAAGAAAGGAGCAGATCGACATCGAAAGGAAGCCCCTCAATACCAAATAGGAGATCAAGTCTGGTTATCCACCAAATATTTACCCCTAAAGGGACCACGCACCTTTAACCCAAGATACCTAGGACCCTACTCTGTCACTGCCATAATAAATCCAGTAGCGGTCAAGTTGGATTTACCCCCTCGCATGAAAATGCACCCAGTCTTCCATGTTTCACTATTAAAACCTGTTCAACCAGAAACCCGACTGACTAAATCTCCTGAACCTATCCTAGTCGACGGAGAACTTGAGTTTGAAATCAAAAATATCCTGGATTCCAAGATCTCCAAATCAAAACTACACTACCTGATTGACTGGAAAGGCTACGGCCCCCAAGAAAGATCTTGGGAACCTGCAGAACATGTACATGCACCCCGACTAATCAAGAAATTTCATCGGACATTTCCTAACAAACCAAGACCTCCGGAGAAGTCAACCTTGGGAGGGGCCTTGAGGGGGGTGCTGTCATGATCCCTGCTTCCAAGGGGTCAGGACTTGCCCCACGACCTTGGAAGCAGGCCCATAACTCTGATCCCAGGACTCAGCCAGTCCCGATTTGAACCTTTTGGACCTTGTCCTGGCGTCAGTGGCACCAGGCTCATGATGGTGACCGGTCCCGGCACTGGAAGCGCTGGGCTCATATCTCATATTAGGTAAGAGTGCTTGGTGGACCTACCTGTAGCAGACCATGCTGCTTACTTACCAGCTAACTGGTCTCCTGATCCTTCTCTGCCTGGGACTACTTTTCTGTCTGGGTGGAGCAGGAGCCACTCCCTGGAAGAAGAACACAGGAACTCTTCTAGAAATCTGGAACTCTTTTCTTACCTGGGTGGGGCCGTGGAAGAAGACGCCTAAGCACTACAGAAGGCTATTTAAACCACACCCGATTGGTTTCACGTGCTTCGCTTTATTCTGCATCTGCAGCAGGACGCTCACCGTGTCAGCTCCAGGAAACCTCCAGCTCCAGATCCTGTGAATACGAAATAACCTGCTGGGATCCAACCTTCAGTCTTCTTCAGTATTCTGCAGCTCCTGCAAGACAAGGGCACAGGTTAGGCTAAAGCAAAGGCAGCGAATCTACTTACCTAATCCAGCGGCAGCATCCGAAGCGCCTTTTTCTGCTTTTCTCTTCCGGCATCCGACATCTGCAAGAGAAAGAACATCGGTCAGGAATATTTAACTACAGAGCCTGCTTACCTGTGTTACGCCCATACCAACTCAGCTCGCGCTGCATTCCGGCACCTGCAAGGCAAGATACTTCGGTTAGTAACGCTTAGTGACAAGACTACTCACCTGTGTTACGTTTGCTTCCAATCTGTTTGCGTGGCTCCTCTGCACCTGCAAAGACAAAAGAGACATTACGGTGCATCTACAGCGCTAGAATAGTCTTTCTACTAACGTGCCATTAGAAGGATAATCTTCATCGCCACAGCATCTAAAAAGGGAAAAGACATAGACTTTAAAGACTTAAGACTTTTGAAAGAGAAGAGAACAATCTAAAAGGAACTTTAGTACTTACAAGGCACGCTCGTGCATTAACGGCGTCTTCGCTCTCAGCAAATCCTCTGCTATCAAGAGGCAGAGCTCGCATCCAGTGAAGCAACTGGACCCAGCGCCCCTGCACAAGACGCAGGATGGAGAGCCCGGCAATTACCTATATAAGGTAAGCGCAATAACAATCCAGTTCCACGGGGAAAGAAAGGGCGAGAGGGGCAAGGAACTTTCCCAACCTTCCAAACACTAATACCTTGGTTTACCCTTGCAGACATCTCACTCTTCAGCTTAAACTGTCGGTAGGAAGGGGGCCCAGTCCGGGAGCAAAACGAACCCTGCGCCTAACCCTGAAGACAGTATCCTCGCCAGATCAAGACCAGCGCCTCCGGGGGAACCAGGTGAGCGTTACAGCTTCTTAATGGACACTGAAGGACCATGCCCATGTTTGGGCCTCGTAGAAATGAGGACATGGAACTTTTTACGATTGAGGGACCCGCTTCCTAAGGGCCATGGTCCCTGAGTGCCAAAGTGATAGTTAACTTGATGGTAACCTGTGTCATAGGCACATTGATACCTGTGTTATAGTATCTAGAGAATTTGCATCCACTCAATACTCTACCGCCAACTGTTGTATGCTCACACTCTTCGTCCACGTGATATTAGTCATAGAGGGGGCTATCATAGCAACAACCTTATTATGATCATGAATGCTACAAATGCTATTCTGAATAAAACCAACTGTTGGGTATGTTCTCATCTACCACAACATGGTGAGAAAGGTTTAGGCCAGTATATACATCCACTCCCTTTGTCCACTGATTGTTATGCATCATTTAGGGCACTGTTCTTTGGGAGGTGGAATTATAGTGTTACTGGAAATTTCGATGGAACAAACATAAATTAATTTGATCGTTTAGTTCTGTTGCCTCTGGGATGTTCTGTGTTCGCAAATAGGAGCACATTCAATACTGCCTCTACTAGACACACCGATAAGCATTCTAGACCTTACCAGTCAATCATATCTTTTAAAATGGCACCGGTTGGAAATAAGGGGGCCACTCCTCCGTCCTATACTATCAATCATGATGGTGATTCTCTTCAGTTTTGTTTGCGAAAGGAGGGTTCCAGGTATATGGGTTCATATGATAAATGCATGAACAGCGCTGTCTTGGAAAATGAGAATAGAACATTGGGGGTTCCATTGACTTTGTGGAAGTGAAGCTTACCCATGGTTACCCAAAGATTGGAAAGGAACTTGTTACTTGGGAATACTTCTGCCCGGTGTCTATATTATCTCCACCGCCGATATTTTGAAGACACTTCTAAGACGAGGGGCCAATGATGACACTCCCCTACATATACTGGGTGACATTGTTAAGTCCATGATTCCGTTCTGGGGACAGATAATTAACTCACAAGACATTAGGAAATTGGGTAGAGTGTTAGAGAACATCATCAATGAAACGACTGATATTCTGTTGAACATGATGTTCGAACAGAAGGCGATTAGTTTAGTCGCACTTCAGTATATAATGGTCTTAGATGTCATGCTAGCTGAACGTGGGGGTGAATGCAAAATGGTTGGATCGTGTGTTGCGTTTATGTACCCGACTCCTCCCCTACCATGTTCCAAGCTATCAAGAAATTGCATATCCTGAGTTCCGAAGTACACATACCTGAGGGGATTGGGATCTTAGTAGATGGGCTTGGAACTTACTCAGGACCTGGGGATGGAAGGTGTTCCGACTCTTGCTGTCGTTATTGGGATTGTAGTATCCTGTTGCTGCTGTATCCAATGTTTATTTGGGTTTTTGTTGTACACGTAATTTGGTGAGACTGAAACCAAGTCCACATCTGCCCATAAATATAACTAATGCTCTGATCTTGCAAGATGTTGGTATCAAAGAGTTTATGGCTATCCATATTTATGGCACCGATGATTCAGGGTGTTCTGACGATGAAGCTTGGTTGTCATATTCTGATGATGCTTTGGCTTAGGCCAAAAGGAGGGTTTGTAAATATATATTCACTTTTAGTTCTGTAATGTTGTAATGTTGGCCTAAGCACACACGCATTGAACTGCACTATGTTTACTAGGCTGTCAACTTGTTTTTGCCACCTTGGTTGCTTTGCTCGATTTCTGGTCTTTCCCTTCTTAACGTGATAGAAGACCGCTCCATGACCCTTTCTGACACTCCCACACAGGAATGCACAAACTGCTGAACACATTGTTTGTCTTTCACTGAAGAACCTTGAAGATGTCGCACAGAGTGGAGCTAATCTGTAAATTAGGTGCCTTCCTGTCCTGACTGTGTTTTACTCCCTACTGCTAATTGTAATAATGTGCATCTGAAACGTGCTTCTGTGGAGAAACCGTATTACTGAGCTGAAATGCAGACTGACCTTAGGCTCTAGGAGCAACAAAGATAAGTAGCGCGAGGAATGTTACCTTGTACCAAAGAACAAGATATACTCCCACACTCCGCTTTGCCCTGTTCCCAGACAGTACATTGTCTGAAACATGACGTCCAGGTGTCTAATATATGTTGCCATGGTAGTTTGTCCATGTCTATAGGTCATGAACCCTATCACATGAAGGGGTAGGACAGATCCGCTGTATGCTATCCAGGGTGTATAAAATGGGCCCTTGCCCAGCGTTCTTTGCTCACTCTTCACTATGCTTGTATACATGCATGATGGAAACTGAGACCTTTTCGTTCGAAATACAAATAAACGTTGTTATTTGCTCCTCGTGACTGGTGTGTTTTTATTCCATTGCAGTAGCCTCATTTGGCTTGGACTTACAAAGCAAAAACAGCATAGCAAGTTGCTATGCGAATCGAAGACACTTCGATGGCATTTTCAAACAGAACATACGTCTGCATCCCAAATAGAGAAAGAAGTACTGCAAAAAGGAGACAACATTTGGGCAAACCCCTCCGATATGGACTTACTGGTGGGACTTGATTGTGGCCCAAACAAAGTGTCGTTAAAACACTAAGCACACCCTATTTTGCCAAAGGGTAATTTTTTTCAACTTTAAATTGGTGATTAGCATGGAGGTAGAATTGGTATTTTAATTTAATTTGAGGTGCAGAGGAGAAATAAGCAACCTTGACATCTAGGTTGTGGGACACGAATAGACAAAGAGAAAAGTTCCCAATTAGGGAACTCACGTCCCCTGCACACTACCAGCTGTCTGGAAATCCAGACTAATAACTTAGAATTTTGGTTGTAATGTTTGAGATATGTTTGGCTTAGTGGGCATTCAAAATGAAACTAATAATAGTTCACAATTTTCAAGCTCAATTTAAGATAAGACCGGTTACCAAGGACTCTCTATTACACGATCATACCACTGGGATCTTTTTGGGTTACCCTTAATTTTTGGACATTGGTCTTAAAGTATCTTTTTACCCATTTTAAACAGAACGCAGAACTGACCTGGTGGGACTGGTACCCGTCTTCACAAGCTTGAGAAATAACATTTGAGGCATCTGCAAGGTCTACAGCCCCCTAGAATTAGATTTGGTAAGTTAATATTAGCCCCCAAAAGAGAATTGAAAGTGCGTGTATTCTCAAACTGAAACGTGTACATCATCAAGCAGACCGTTTGACTCTGAACAGAGCTACCATTCTAAAAGTATTCAGACAAATACCAAGCCTTGGACATATACAGAACATGGATTTATGGATAGTGGAACCATGCCACTCAGGGAGAAGAAACACCTCATATCTGCATATAAACTCCAAAATCATCAAACATCAACTCATTAAAGAGAGAGAAAGTTTATCGATCTTGGGCTATGACCTAACAGAAGCCATAGCTCTGACAAAGGTCGTTGCTGAATCAAAAAGAAAGGATGACACAGAGTTACATGGGACAAACCAAATTCCAGAACTACAGAGCGTTCACATATACTTTACACAAGTAGGACTAAACGTTACCAGACCACTCACAAAGAACAAAGACGAAGGAGCTGACGAGAAGAAGAGGTCCATCAAAGGGACCCTAAGAGAGAGTATGGTCAAAGTCTAAGGGATTAAAGTGTCGATGGTCATAAGGTTCAAGTCCCCAGAACGCCAATTACCAACAAAAAAGACACACCTTTACTGAGACCTAAAGGAGTGGCTGTTAAAAACCCAGAACAGTGGACATGGTCAAAGGTTCCCATCGAATCTCAAGGCAAAAACTAGCCATCATCTGAGAAGACAAGAAGACGGCTAGTCTCCTTGGAGAATGAACAGAAGGGGGCAAAAATTGAACAAAGAAAAAACATTATATTAGGTTGCTGGAACACCCGGGCCTTTGAGCACCAGACAAGAAAAACAGATGATAACCTAGGCCAATTTGACATATTGGGCCGCATTACGACCCAGGCGGAATGGGTTTAATGGTGCCGGTAAAGGTGCCGGTGCCGTTAAACACATTCCGCCCTATTACGAGGTTCCCTTGTGGGACCCGCTCTTTGCGAGTCTCGAGAGGGGACCAGGGAGCTAACAATGGGCCCGTTATTAACGGGCCCGTTGTTACCTCCCTCCCCATTCCCATTGAGCCCTATGGGGGCTCAAATGGGAATGGGGATGTGTTCCCTGAATGGGGAAATACCGGGTCCTTCAAGGTTGGAATGGCCCTGTATTTCCCCATTCAGGGACCACGCCTCCAAACTCGTAATGAGGCCCCTTGTGTCTACAAGAGCCGTGGCTGACTTCCAAACCCCAACTAGACGGATTTGATCTAGTATTTAATGCAGCAAAAAAGGGAGCAATCGGACGCCTTACAGCAGGGCTGTTAACTACAATAAGAGCGGGGTCGGGCATTGATATGCATGAAGTGTTAATTTCACCACACTGGATCCAGGAAAACGTATTAAATTGGAAGCGTACGAATGAAGGCTTCCAGAAACAGAAACTGGAGAAAATCTTGCGTATAAATGCATACTGGAACCCGGATACAACATCAGACGCTGAATTATTACATGAGATGGGAAGAATCTGGGACGGGTGGTTGCCAAAAACCTGGAACATTACACCATAATAAATGGGGACTTTATCACCTCTTGTGAGGGCGTGGGACTTCAGGCAAAACAGCAAGACCACCACATGCCGGTGAGAAAGCGAGGCAAACTTTTGGAAGATTTCATGACAGCACGCGACTTGCACAACCTACACTGGATTCGATCTAAAATGAACTTAAAGGGGGGGCGCTGTTGAGCAGCCGACAAAATGGCTGCCTAGCTTTCCAGCTCCGTGTGCTGCCGCTTTACATCTGCCTCCATCTGGAGTCAGCTACTCTGCTCCGTCTTCGGACTCGGCTCCTGCCTTGCTGACACCCGGAGCTACCTGCCCGTGAGATCTGGACCCGAATCGGACCTCCTCACCCTGTGTTCGGCCACCGACGCTGCCCCCGTGTTGGGCCAGGCTGGGCCCTCGCGGCTCACGGGCTCTTATCACCCGCCTGCCTGACTCACTTTCTGGCCCACCGCGCCCGGCGGCCTGGGGGCTGGGGCCGTGCCTGGTACGCGGGGGCTTCCTGTGGGACCTACGCTGATACGCGTGGGCAGATCCTACGTGGGACGTCGGCGCCTGACATCTTGGACTCCCGGCGGCCGTCCGCCGCTCTACGCTCGTGCGGCGCCTCTGCCTGGCCCTCCCCAGCAGCTTCTGTGATACTGCTGCACCCTCTGAAGACACTGCTCCTGCCACGCCTAACGGCCGGGGAGCCTTTCGAGAAAACGCGGTGCCTGGGCCGGCCGCCGCGTGTATTCGCCGTACGGGCTCCGTGTGGGCTCACTGAAGACTCCGCCATCCCGGACCTGGACACGGACGTGAGCTGAGCTTGAGGTGAGGAGTTGGGGAGGCTACTGCACGCTAACTCTCTCTGCGATCCCCCTGGTCTGGCTGCTGCCCCCACTACCTCACAAGGACTAACCTTCTGGTTCCGTAGCGTCCATTTTGCCTCCTATGAGCCATTGGGGTGAACTTCCTGGTCGTCTCCCCTGGCACTGTCTCCTCTGAATTCCGGCTCCGGGCATTGATAATCCTCGCCTGATAGCTGTGTGGGCTGCTGCTATACCACTGACAAGAGAGCTGCTTCTCCATCTTGTTTCTGCACCGCATGACTTCAGGGTGTATAATACCCACACGAGACTTACCACTGCACTTTGGGTACTCAGACTTCATACAACACAATGTCCAACAGATCCCGGAACACCAGTAAGACTGGAGCCATGGACAAATTTGCTAAAGCCACCCCGAAGTCTGACTCTGCCCACGCATCATGCGACCAGGTCGATGCACCACTCTCCACGGAGGGGCCTCCTGCAGACCTGACGGTCATGATGGAATCAATGGCTAGAAATTTTGCAGCCTTTCACGAAAAGCTGGATGACATTAATGCAAATGTGGCGTCTCTCAGGGCCAAACTAGATCAACAAGGGACGAGAATCACGGAAACTGAAAACAGGATCAGTGCTAATGAGGACAATATAACCACACTGCAGAGTACGGTATCCACCCTTGTCACGGACATGAAGTCAGTAAAGGCCAAATGTGATGACCTCGAATCCACATCATGGAGGAATAATATACGTATTATCGGGGTCCCGGAAAATGCGCTGAGGGCCAGACTCGAACTGGCTGTCGAGAACCTCTTGAAAGATCTATTGGGCAATCCTGATATGTCCCCCTTCTTCACCATCGAAAGGGCTCACAGGGTGCTGGCTCCGCGTCCCAAGCCTGGGGATTTCCCGAGGCCCATCATTGCGAAAATTCTAAGTTTTAAAGACCGCGACCAGATCCTCCGCCTTGCATGTGAGAAAGGAGAGCTCAGGATGGACTCGCAAGTGATCTGCATTTTCCCCGACTTCTCGACCGGAGTGCAGCAGGAGCGTTGCCAATTCCTCGGAGTTAAAAAACTGCTCAGGGAGAGAAATATTCTTTATGCCATTCTATTCCCTGCACGCTTGAAGTTCACATTCAACAACAAACTTTATTTCTTTACGGTGCCCTCGGAAGCGGTGAAATTCATAGAAGCACATGTTCCCCTTCGTCCGCCCGCTGATGATATAATGGACAATGACTGAACTTTGTCCGAGGCTTGTATCCTTCGATCGTCCTGCTGTCATGCGGATTGAGGACTTCACTGGTCATTGACTTTATTCACAAATACTCTGTTATTATATTTACTCTTTTTCATACAGCTCGGGCTGTATTTACGTCACCTATTCTCTCTGATACACACTGTCGAACTATCGTAATATTGAACTACTCATCGTGACCATGTTGATTGTCTATTGATGTTCAAATTGCAACGTTCCTATGATACACATTCAGACCCTTAATTTCTATTAAGATATGCAAGGGCATGCATTATAAGACCGCAAATACTGCTTGTCTTTCAACAGATCCCTTTGGGCTCCAAGCGTGCTGGTACACGGCAATAGCGCACCCCATTGCGATTGCACTGTTCTTCACACCTTTATTGTGGGTTAGCCCCAGTTGGGCTTTTGAACAGGCTGGGCCAGGTTGGGGACGGCTCAGCTGTGAACAGTTAAGGGTGGGTGATGTTTACACTGCTAAACTTGGGTTGGTGGTGAGGGTGGTGGGTGGGAATGGGGTGTTTTCTAGAAAAGGCACACGAGGTTGCACCGCGCGTGCATTAGAGGGCCACGATCGCACTTTTGGGGGCACACACTACTGCTGGATCTGGGATGTTCACTAAAACATGTATGGTAGGATAAGATATCTGTCACTGAAATGTCTACCGTCATAATGTCCTGCAACGTCCGTGGGTTAAGCAATCACACCAAGGCCCGTAAAATCATGGCCTATGCTAACAGGCATAGCTTAAGGTACTGCTTCTACAGGAGGCACACTCCAATGGCCATATACCAAGAACCATGGCCCCGGCATGGGGCCCGGCTAGATTCTTTACCTCTTATTCCACCCAATCCAGGGGCGTTCTCGCGATGGTTCACAAATCAATTAAGTTTATATTACACAAAAGTTACACGGACCCTGAAGGACGCTATGTGATACTACAATGTACACTGGTCAACAAAGAATATCTACTTGTCAATTCCTACTGCCCCAATATGGACTCTCCCGAGTTTTTTGATACTATTGCCACCATACTGCTGGGCTACGTGGGAACTCTGGTTCTGTGGGGAGGAGATTTAAATCTTATTCTAGACACTGTCCTGGACAGGACTGGTACTGCTCCCTGTGCCCTGTCCAGTGCTGCACGTAGGCTACTTGGCCACATTAAGACACTTGACATCTGCGACGCCTGGAGGACGCTACACCCCCAACGGCGGGAATACACTTATTATTCGTCTGTGCACGATAGCTCATCTAGGATAGACTTGTTTTTTGTGTCAAAAGAGGTCATGGGTAGGGTGGAGGGGTCCCAGATCGTACCTCGCACATTGTCGGACCATGCCCCAATCACACTATCAGTGGGGCTGGGCATACCTGTCCCGACATTCAGCACCTGGCGTTTCAAATCCGAGGCCCTCAGGGATGTTGTATTCAAGGCTGAAATACTTGCGGACATTGTGTCTTTCTTTGAGCACAACACTCTTCAGGACACCTCAGCTGCGGTTAGGTGGGATGCCTTCAAAGTGTATATTAGGGGTATGTCTATCTCCCGGGAGGCTGGGGTGCTGAAAGCAATCAGAGCCGCCCTCGGTCGCTCGGAAGCCAAACTGAAGCAATTGGAGCTGCGATGTTCCGCTGGGGCCAACCCCGCCATACTCGCCCAAATCAGTGACAAACTCCAGGCATACAACACACTTGCCATCAACGAAGATAATTTAGCCGCCCACAGGCCGCCAGGAAATATGGCGAGGGGGACAGGCCGGGGAAAACATTAGCGACACTAGTTAACAGGGAATCTGGCCGGACGCAGATCACCTCTATTAAAGATAAACATGGTAACACACATTGGGCTGACCAACAAATCCTAGATATATTCACCGAGTTTTATAGGTCCCTATACTCCCAGCCTGCCGAACACACCAAACCACATATGCGAGAGCTTCTCGACCAGATCCCCACCACAAAGATCTCCTCCACTACCCGGGACCAGTTGGACTCCCCAATTACATTAGATGAGATAGTAACAGCCATCTCAGACTTGCCCAAAGGCAAGGCCCCGGGCCTTGATGGGCTAACAGCCAATTTCTATGAAGAGCACATCGCCATATTAGCCACCAGGCTGCTTGAGGTCTGGGACGAATCACTTTGTGTCTCTATCCTCCCCCTTTCCATGCGTGAAGCTGTGATCACGGTGCTGCTCAAGCCTGGCAAGCCTGACGATGAATGCGGGTCCTATAGACCCCTCTCCCTTATGAACCTCGACACCAAAATCTTTGCTAAAATTATAGCGAATCGCTTTCTGCCCATCATGACATATCTAGTCCATAAAGACCAGGCTGGCTTCATACCTGGTAGGTCTACCTCCCATAATATCAGAAGACTGTTTAATGTTATGTCCCGCATAGACCAAGATGCACAAGCTGTGGCGGTCACGCTGGACGCTCAGAAGGCCTTTGATATGTTCTCCTGGAGATACATGTGGCTGGTGCTGGAGACCCTGGGCATCGGCCCAAACATGATTGGGTTCATCAAATCATTATACACTTCTCCTGTGGTGCGGGTAAGAGCTAATACACTGACGTCTGACCTTTTCACACTCTTCAGGGGTACCCGACAGGGATGCCCCTTCTCTCCAATTCTATTTGCTCTAGCAATAGAGCCGATGGCAGAATATGTCCGTGCACATCACTCCCGCAGGGGAATAAGACTGAAAGACAACCCCGTAATTGTATCCCTATATGCGGACGATGTTCTACTGTACATCAGAGATCCCACAACCCATCTTGACCCCATATTGAGAGATATTACCCGCATCGGAACCCACTCCGATTTCACTATTAATTATTCAAAGTCAGAGTTCTTCTTCCTCACTAAATCCACCCAACAACCCACCACCGAATACCCCCTCCGCTGGTCCCCGAATGGTGTCAGATACCTCGGTGTACAAATATCCCTAACCGAATCCACCCTGCAAACAGTCGAGGCTAAAGTTTTACGGTGGCGTACCCTTCCATTATCCATTGCTGGTCGGCTTTCCCTCATCAAAATGATTCTACTCCCTAAACTCCTTTACACTTTTAGTAACGTACCCGTATGGCCTGGGAGGGAATACTTCGCTAGACTGCACACACTATGTGCACAGTTCCTCTGACACTCTGGCGCAGTACGCAAGAAGTAGACTGACATGGCGCTCCCATATAGTCAAGGGGGACTCACGGCTCCGGATCTGATGCTTTACTGGTCTGCGGCCCAAGCCCAGCACGCCACTCATTGGTACCCTGGTACTCCGGCGCGTCCCCACGTTAAACTGGAACGACTGGCAGCTGCTGGCATCAACCTAATGTCCCTCATCCTACACCAGCATTACACAACTGACTCTCCCATTGATCCAATCAACACGACCCTTCAAGCCTGGACGTGCTTGCTATACCAGATACCTGAAGCCTCCCCATACTATAAGTGGCTCCCTGTTTGGGCCTTCCTGGCCTGGAGCCCACACATGGCACAGCGTTGGCCCGACACACTGGGGGGCGTTGGGATACCAGGCACTGTCGGACTTCTACCCCGAAGGCAGGTTCATTGACCCACAAACATGGAAACAAGGGCACACCATGTCCACATTAGAGACCCTCCAATACTATAGACTGCGGGCCGCGTTTCGCACCAAATGGCCCACATTCCCAGATGAGCCCCCAGACAACCTGGCGATTGCATTTATTGCCAACTCTGGTGGCGCCTGTGGAGTAGTATCCTCACTATATAAGATCCTACAGGACGCTACCCCTACTCCTGCTCTCAGGGCATGCGATGAATGGGCTGTTGAACTGGGCCTAGAGATATCCGACAAGGTCTGGGGGAAATGTGCCTACACACCCAAAATGTCTCCCTCAATTTCCGTCACCGCGCCATGCAAATATATACTCCTAAATAGGCTTTATTATACTCCACACAGGACTTCGAGGTTCACCCATGCCATGGTGCACCCCTGCCCCCGTTGCGGAGCGACAGAAGCTGTCCACTTACACATGTTCTGGACCTGCGATAAACTGCTTGGATTCTGGGAAAGCATTCTAGAAACACTCACTGTTATCACTGAAACTGTGGTTGATCCTGATCCTTTGGCAGTTCTGTTTGGAGCCTGTAAAACAGATGGCACCAAACATTTGGCTACATTTCTGAACATAGGGTGTATGGTAGCCAAAAAATGCATACTTCAGAGCTGGAGAAGTCCCTCCCCCCCCGGTCTACCAGAAATGGCTCCACATGCTAACTTGGTCACGAAACTGTGAGGAGGAATACCTGTCCATGCTCCCCGCCCATTCCCGCCCCAAGAACATCTGGGTTGAATTCAATACGTATCTTAACAATCAAAGTGAGGGCACGCCTGGGTCCGGCTCGTACCCACTTCATCAGGGACCATTCCTGCATCATGAACTCCTATTTACTCTCCACTCATGTGAAGCTCGTTTGACATTGCTGTGATTAATGTACTATGATCAATGTGTTGCTCCATCATATGTTTATCATGTATATTTGTCGCCCTGATGTATGTGCCTTGTTAACCTCTACCGCCAAAAATAAAAGTTAAAAAAAATAAAAGAATTTAAAGATTCCATCCTGGCAGAGAGGAAGTCAGCAAGGTACGATAGATCATGTATACGTGTCAAAGGACCTGCTGTCGGAGATCATTAACTTTAAGATTGAGAGTACAAAGAACAGTGATCATAACATACTTATCACAGAATGCTTCGCGCCGTGGGTCCAACAATTCTCTACAATGCTTGAAATATCAGTGGATACGGGAGGTAAGCGTGTCAAGATCACGGAAAAGGGACTCCTCCAAATAGCAAACCAGTACAAGCGAATATCTACAGATTGTTCGAATCCAGCAGAAATTAGAGAGGATGATTTGGATTATACACCATTATTGACAAGGTACACTATAAGTGCCAAAAGAACTACCAAAGTAACAGCGAAACATCCTCACCACTTTAATCTGGAACTAGTAATAAAAAGACAACTACATCGTAGACTTAAGAAAATCTTTAAGAAAGCACAGACAGCAGAAAACAAGGTGAGGTGGCTACGGGCCCTCCATGAGTATAGGAGTTGGCTCACTCAGCATCGACACAAATTATACTATCAAGATGCTGAACAAATGCTGCATGCAATTTGCGGAAATAAAGCGAAAGAATTCTGGAATATGATCAAGGGCTCATCCAACTCTGTGAATGATTATATACAAAACAATGTGGGGGAAGATCGTTGGATAACTCACTTTGCTCATTTATATGCCCCGATACCAGTCGAAACGGATCAGAAAATGAACTCCATCGATGTTGTAGCAAGGGATAAAACAACCTGGAACATCCCCTCCGATAAAGAGATGATCCTAACCAAAACTACCAAACTAAACAACTCGAGGGCACCCGGCCCTGATGGAATCTGCAGTTTGGAACTGAGAAAACATCCAGAGCTGTGGGCCAATATAATGAGCAATATCTTCTCAAATTGTAACACCACCCAGGCGGTCCCGAACTCGTTGAGAAAAGCAATCATTGTTCCTATTTTCAAAAGAGGAGCAACGGACGATCCAAACGAATACAGACCGATCGCTCTCCTGGATGTGATGGGGAAGGTGTTTGCCTCGTGGCTTTAGACGCTTTCCAAACTTGGCTTTGCACTTCCAAATACAGATCCTTTTCAGAATGGTTTCATAAAAAATTCAGGAACCATGACCAATATCTTACTGTTAAGCACTATGAATGCTAACGTTATACAGGGAGGACCACCAGTATACATGGCTTTATCGACCTGGTCCAAGCTTTCGACCGGGTCAACAGACAACGCTTATGGACCATATTGGAAACAAAGAAATGCCTATCTTCTATTCTGGAACCGATCTAAGCTTTACATCAAGATACATCCATAAGGGTACGCCTCAGCGCAGAGGGTTGTTTGTCTGAAAAAATTCAGACTGCTAGAGGGGTTAAGCAGGGCTGTCCTCTTGCCCCAACGTTTTATAATGCTTAAAAAGCAGACTACAAGAATTCAGCAATTGAAGTCAGGTGTTTTCCACCATCGATAGGAGGATCGAAGATATCCAGACTCTTCTACGCTGATGATATTATATTGATGGACCTAACTCCTATAGGTCTGCAACGACAATTGGACAACCTGGTGACTTACTTAAAAAACAACAACCTACAACTAAACAAAGAAAAAACTAAAATTCTGATAATGGGAAGAACTCTAAAAAAAACATCAAAGCTTGCATGGTATTGCGAAGGTCTCCTCCTAGAAAAAGTAATAATCACCTTTAAATATCTGGGAATAATGATTAGTAATGATAGACAGGAAGCAACCATGCAAGACTTTTTGTGGAGTAAATTAAAAAATCTAATTGCACAAGCTAAGGCCGTTGACATAAAACATGGCCGATTCTCCCTTATCCCAACCTTAACATTTTTTAAGATGAAGGTCGCTACAGCTCTGACGTATTGAATCGATGCAATGCTGCTAGCATTCGATCTGGATGAAATTTGAAAGCTTTTTCTGGAGAGGTGTTCTGGGGCTATCTAAATGCACACCCATGGTGCTTATCAGAAGAGAACTATGTCTGTCATCACTGATAGCCATAAAAACAAGAGCCACCTAAATGTTATACAGGAAAGTGATCAATACTCCTAGATCGAAAGTGCTGGATTTAATCACAAAGGAGATGGAAGGTGGGATGAACCTAATGTTAGACAAATGGGAACAGTCCAACTTGAACATACTAAAAGAACTGGATCTGACTGTAGAAATGTTGGTATGTAACCCAAACAAAGTCAGAAAAAAACGTTTTGAGGCCGATTGGATCAACACTCTGGAAGTGGCTAACAACTATTCCTTGACTTCAAACTTTCCGACAATGCCAATGAAGCTTAACAAAGTGAGAGGGTACTTAAAGCAATTTCCGGATAAAAAGCTAAGTAGAACATTTCTAAGATTCCGGCTAAACCAGGACCAGGTGAAAACAAATGAAATTTTAGCTATACGAAACCAGGTGCAATCGAATAATTGTCGCTTCTGTGAAGAAAACCCTCAAGTTGAAACCAGTCGTCACCTATTGCTAGAATGCAAAGGTCTCAAAACAGAAAGAATTTGCTTCCATGCTGAGCCGATGAAAAACTTTGGAACACTTGACTTAGACGATCTTTGTTCTGTTTTGAGGAGTGGAAACAATAGACGAGGTGTGATCGGAGTGACATTATTCCTGAAATATCTGGATTTAAAATAACTTCTCAACAGTGAAAATGGGAAACGAGGCTAATGAAGTTTCTCCGGTCCACCTCTGTCTAACTGCACTGGTTTACAGAAAAAGAACTCAATGGAGGTTTTAAATTTTTGTAAAAATTGCAACGCAATTAAATCAAAAGAAAAAAAAGAAAAAAATATATACATTAGCTTTGATCTCACCTCTTCTTAGCTCTTCACCTTTTTAAGACGGATTAGACACTGATCCACCCCTTTTCTGGACCCCCTTTCCTACATTAGTTTCCCCATTTTAGGGGCGGTGAATTTGTTCTTTAATAGGCACCACTGAAGCGCCCTAGATGAATATCAAGATATTTTATGAACTGAAGTATCAGATCAGCTGCACAGGAAAACACTCATGATTTGATGATCATACAATTGGTAAGATGACAGTTTTGTATTCTTACAGACCACACTAAGGGGCCGATTCATGGAACAAATGTGCGCCGAAAAAAGTGGTGCAAGCTGGCGCAAGCAGGCGCAAGCGTGAAAAAGGGCGCGCACGTGCACACGTCCGATTCATGGAAGTCCCTGCGTATGTTTTTCTCAGGATGTGCGCCAAACCCGTGCGTGACGCACACTGGCGCACATGTCATTGCAACATTCCGAACACCGTGCGTGACACGCACAGGGAAAGCCCACAACGTCCGCGCACCTATCAGAGGGCGGGACACGGGGCATAGCGCACAGAATGGGGAACAACGCGTGAAAAAGAAGGCGTAACTGGGGAAATACTGCAGGGAAATACACGGAACGCCCACACGCACGCGAACAACTCATATTCATGGATTTGAATACGGGAAAGAAGTGCATGCTAAAAGACGCGCACAGGCGTCAACAGTCCGCCACAGGAAGGCAGGCGTAAGCATCCCCGCGCCCAGTATAAAAGCACGCACAAACAACAAACTCGTACATACCGCTACGATGAATGCCCCATTTGTCGCAGCACTGATCGTGGGACACCGCAGGAGGAGGAGAATAGCCAGGGCCCGCATTTCTTTGCCTCGGAAAAGCCTTTTTGGGATGCCTGACGACCAGGTCTATGGCAGGTATAGGTTTCCACCTCGTATCATCCTAGACCTGGTCAGGGAGTGGGGAGATGACCTTACATCCCCCACCCTCTGCTCCCAAGCATTGAGCCCCTTGGAGAAGGTGCTCAATGTCCTGCATTTTTTGGCCACTGGGTGATTTCAGCAGACTACTGCCATAGTGGGGGGGTCTCACGGGCCACGCAGTCACGCTGCCTACACCAGGTGTTGGCAATCATGACTGCGTGCCCCTCAGTCCGCAGGCACATACACATTCCCAGAACACCCGCAGAAAGGCAGGCTGCTGTCTAGGACTTTTACAGGGTGGCACACTTCCCCAAAGGGCTCGGTGCCATAGATTGCACCCATGTGGCCCTATGTCCACCTAGGGCCACTGAGCACATCTACCCAAACTGCAAGCACTGGCATTCCATCAACGTGCAGGTGGTATGCGATGCCAAGGGAATCATCACCTCTTTCTGTGCAAACTACCTTGGCTCCACCCATGACAGTTTCATATACAGAATGTCCGCCCTTAGCCGGGCCCTGGAAGCTGGGCAGTATGGCGACACATGGCTCCTAGGTGAGTACAAATGACCGTGCACATGCATGCATGTCACACACAGACAAATACACAAACCCCAATAATCACAACCATGATCACCTCTCCAGGGGACAGTGCCTACCCTCTGAGCAACCACATAATGACGCCAATCCGGAACCCCACCACACCACCCCAGGTAAGATACAACGCTGCCCATATTGCAACCAGGGCATTAATGGAGCGCACATTCGGAGTGCTCAAGTCACGGTTCCGCTCCCTTGACCGCTCTGGCGGGCAGCTACTCTATGCACCCCAGTAGTGTGCAGGATCATTGTGGCAGCATGTGTCCTGCACAATGTTGCAACACGGCAGGGCGTACCATGGACATGGTGGTGCCCCCACATCCCCAACCACAGGCACAGGCGCTGCCCATGGGAGGGGATAGGGCACGTGGCGAGGCAGCACGGACCCTGCTTGTGGCCACATTTTTCACCTAAACTCCCACCCCTGCGGAGTGCACACAGGCCTTGCACATACCAGGTGACAATCAATGGTGACAAAGAGACAGTCAACTGTCACAACCTTACTACCCTGAGAATGTTGCCA
Organism: Ambystoma mexicanum; assembly: GCF_040938575.1. Classification (NCBI taxonomy): domain Eukaryota; kingdom Metazoa; phylum Chordata; class Amphibia; order Caudata; family Ambystomatidae; genus Ambystoma; species Ambystoma mexicanum. The sequence continues at coordinate 397,644,112 of NC_090937.1, read as the reverse complement.
TGGAAGTGCCACATTGTGTGCATCCCTAGCTACTCAAATCTAACCAATCCTGTGTGACCAAAAGCTACACCTGCAAGGTGTGTATCACACAGACCTGCAAAACAGGCCATGACATTCACTGCTATGTCACACAAAGCCACCAAAACCACAACATGACATGGCAAGCAATAGCAAAACACAAACACAATAACAATAATGTACACATTGACATGTGAAAAATGCAAAGTGGCGTCAGACAATGATGCCTGACATGGAATCAGATGAAATGACTGACCAACAACCTCCCACACAAAGCAAGTCATACCCAAATGCATAAAAACAGTTGTAGCTTGAACATCACAATGAATGCCTGTTCACATGCACATTGAGCATGGCAAAATAAACACTGCATAATACGTGTGCTGTGTCCATCTCCTGCAACACACTGCTCAGCACACAGCATAGTGACCAGCCATTGTGTGTGATGCACACCCTGGGCATCACATGAAAACGACAAACTAAATAAAAAAACAAATCACGCATGTACAGGATCCACAAATGGTCATAGATCATGTGCTGCAAGGACACAGTGGTCCCCAGAAGGCTAACTGCATGTACATGTGGACTTGGAAGGGTGGTTGTACAAGTTGTGGATCATAGTGCGAGTGTGTGTGTCAGTAGGGGCATGCACTCAATACATGCATGTGCAATCAAGTGACCATCAGTGTCCTCATCACATGTGAGCATTGCCATGTGTACACCCCAGCATGTCAAACCACAACTATACCCTCACACCTGAAAGGTAAACACAACACATGAACAGCCATTGAGCAGCAGAATACATCATGTACATAGGATACCACAATTACAATGTCAGGGTGCCCATCACACTGTGGGGCAAGGCAACTGTCCAACAACAAAATACCCCCCTCCCTCACATATCACCATGACACACTGAACAACTCTGCATGGGGTATGTAGCCTTCATCCTTGAAGTTCACCTGGCCACAGGATCCCCCTTCCCCTTTGTCTCCATCTTCCACCTTGCGTGTAAAAAGTGTCCAGCAGCCTCAGAGGCCACCTTGACTTGCAAAAACACCAAATCAAAGAGAACTCAAAGCAGGCCAACACAGAAGCCAAGCAAAAAGCCTGCAGGAAGCAAAACAAACCAGAAGAGCCTCCAGTAGATGACTTGAAGTAGCAGTATGTCACAAAGCCCAAGTACTAGCACAAAGATGGAACAACCAAGGTAGCACAGTAAAACAATGTCACAACAGGATGTGTACCATGTGTGGTACATAACATAGAATGATGCACCACAAACTGATGTGTACTATCACAGCTCCCGTGTACAGGTGCAGGAGTGGCACGAACCAACCACCCCCACCGTGGTCTTGGTGCCTGCAAGGTCAAACTCACACAGGCCTCTGAGACCCTGGTGGGGAAGGAGGGTCAGGGATAGGCAGTCGGGACAGGCATTGCTATACTGGATAACCGGAATGAGGGGCAGGAGAGGGGAGTAGGATTGACAAGGGAAAGTAGGGAATGTACAAAAACAAAATAATCAAATAAACACATACACAATCAGACCAAACGTGTACATCATGCACATATTACCAAATTACTCAAATTGAAGTCAAAGAGAACTTATCTCTGGGGTGAGTGCTGGCCTCCTGCCTGCGCACTCTCAGGTCCAGTAACATGAGCAGTTCAATGCTGCAAAGAGTGCCAGAGTCACTAATCTGTGCGTGCCCATAACACACACACACACCACCATGCATGCCCCAAAGTAACAAGATACTCTACAAACTATCTGGTGTGGTGCTTCGTACCCATACGTAAGATTCCCCCCGTGATAGTTCATACACAGTCAATGCAGTAAGTAATGCGCCGGTGGGTGCGTGGGAAATGGAAGACCAATGTGTCAAGTTTCACACAACATCCAATGTTCCCTGGGTAAGCATCCAGACGCATTTAGCAAGGTACGACTTCAGTACAAGTTGTGTTCCAGCATATCCTAAATAAAGTAGATAGTGCATGTGGCAATTTAAACCTGTAAATGAAATGCACTGCACACAAGTCTGTCCCTCGCCGTCTGTCCCATGAGCTGCTTCTTTCCCTGTCTTGGAACGCTACATGGCTAATACAACTGCCTCAATGGACCATGTTGGACCGCAGGATATGTGCCACTGCCCCTGCATGTGCCCCTGACAACTTTCCCATCAACTACCCATTACTCCACCAACGCATTTTAGCTGTACTGTGCGCTTCAACACCAATATCTGTCCAAGCTCACCGTCAGTGGTGCAATTTAGCATGCATGTGCAACTGTCCTGGTTGACGGTTGGCTGCGGTGTGGCCCCCTTGTGCTGCTCACCTTGCCTGGAGTTCTGTGAAACACGTCAGCTTCTGTATGATGTATGAGCGCAATCCCTGTGGCTCTGCCTGCGCACACATGTGCATGTTTGCACCACCGAACGTGGCCAGCTTCCAGACATCCAATGGGCCATGTCTGCTGGGAAAGGTGGTCTGGAGGCTCATCCCCCTGCAGAAAGGGCAGAAAACACATGATTAATGCATGAACTGTCCCTGTGTGTGTCTTCTCAGGCATGTCATGAGTGGACCATGTCAGAGACGTACAACAGAAAACACTCCATCAGTGCGACTTTCCCAGCCAAAGGGCCTGATCACGACTTGGGCGTTACCGCCAGCGGTATTGCTGCCGGCGGTAATAGCCCTACCGCTGAACTCCCCGGCGCTAATAGCGCCGGATCACGAGTTCAGCGGTAAAGTAATTCCCCATTCCCCATTGAGCCCATTCGGGAATGCCCCATTCCCTATTGGGCTCAATGGGGAAAATTCACGCTCTTACCGCCGGCGGATTTCCCGCCGGCAGTAATAACGCGAATTTTCAGCGGATTTCCCCCCAGCTAAGAGCTGGGGCGAAATCCGCCGAAGTCCTGATTTGGCGGACCCTTAAATCCGGCGGTATTCGCGCTACCGCCGGATTTAAGGGTTACTGACAAAGTCGTGATCAGGCCCAAAGTGTGTTAGCCACTGTCTACAGCATGAATTGCATCAAGCACATGTACAGCAAAGATAAGAAACAAACTACACAATGTATAGCAATCAATGCACACATGCATAATGAAACCACCCATCTAGCAAAGGAAGAACTGTGGTCAAAATCACCCCTATCATCCCCACTAGGGGTGTCAACACAAGTAGTACAGCAGCAGACATGCCACAGATATGACAGTCCAAAGCCCTTGTGTAATAGGCTGTAACACCGAACCATCCTTACGAGCCCATGGCTAAGGGAAGCAGGAGTGGCATATGTGAGTCAGGACCCCAAGCTGCAAACACATACACAAGACAAGCTTGAAGGAACCAGCTGGAACAGACAGTGGATGCTTTCAAAAGCCACAAAGCACCACAACGTCACATGAAAGCACAACAGACAAGCAATTTTAAACTATATTAACTAATTACACTAACTATGAAAAACCTACATTACCTAATTAAACTATCATATTGAAAGTTAACTAACTAAACTAAAAGAAAAATCAAACATGGCCACATACGACCCGGGGGGGGGCACCCAGGAGGGGGAGGTACAGGGTGCTGCTCAACACCCACATACGATGATGTTGAGGAAAAAAAAACCTCCAAAACCTCCATGGGCTCAACGCCTGCACAGCCCGACCTATGTGGGAGATACCTTGTTGTCCGAGTCTGGCTCTTGCTGGAAAGGAGGACGTGGCACAGGAGCCTGACCACGCCTAGCCGCAGCTTGCCCCTCGTCGGCAGCAAGTCTGCCGGACGGGTGAGCCTGGTTCTGTGCGGCGATGACACATAGGTCTGCATACAGAACCTCCCGTGATACGTGTGCTTCCTCTTGCAAGGTAACACGTGTAACACGGAGTTCCTCCTGCAAGGCCTGGCTGGACAACTGATGCACCTCCTGGCAAGCATGTAGCTCAGCCGAGATGGTACGCTCAAGCTGCGCAAACCTCTCAGGGCCTCCATGTGTGCCTCTGTGTGAGCAGCAATTGCTTCACGCAGAGACAACATTTTAGCCTGGCGTGCCCTGTCTGAGACCGCCATGCCCAGCCTGAACGAGCGGGCCGTGGACCGTGCCGCCTGCTGCTGAAGAAGCACCTGCCTAGCAGGGGGGAGCACGGATTGGGCCACACGCTCCATGCTCACAGAGATGTTCTCCATTGCTACCCCCTGGCATTCAGAATTGGCAGTCATGTCTTGCTCCCACTCAGTATACTGCGGTTGCACACGGCGACCACGTTGCTGGGCTTGACACCTGCAGGACCCAAGCACTGGGTGTCCTCATTATGTTGGCACTGCCCGCGGCTGCACGACTACATGCCCCCGTCGATGTGATGGCCCAGGCACATCAGTGACTGGTGTGGAGGGTGACCCTGTGTACCGATCCACCACAGGCGGAGGTTCCAACACTGTCTGACCCCTCAGTGCAGGTGTCGCAGACAGAGGAGTGCCCACATCAGAATCACTCACCCCTGACATATGGACCTGATGCACATCCAATCCAACTCGACATGGACGTCAGAGTGGTCATCAGGGCTGGACTCATTGCCAGCCAGAGACAAGATGGACTGTAGCACATGTGGGTTTTCGTGGCCTACCACCCCACGACCCCCACTTGTGCTGGGTTGCTGTAGTGATAACAGCCCTGTGTTTGGCATGACAACACCATCCTCTGGCTCCATTGCGTCATCATCTGAAAAGTAGAGAGAAAAAAGGTCACTACACATGTTAGAAGCACACAACACACACACACATAGACATCACACAGACACAAAACACATCAAGCAGACATGTCACACAAAAGAGAACCTGCCATGCATGCTGGGTCAACTTGACAGTGCTTCTGTGATTAGGCATGTAGAATGGTGTTATATCGCTCAGAAGTGGGTCGATGCAGTGCAGCAAATGTGTACGTTACTCACTATCTACATGTACAAGTACTTCATGATGTGTATCTGAAAATGTGAAGGCAGTGCAAGGTCAACTTCAGGCATCACGTGCAATGTGCATTCAATGGGTAGCATGGCTACAAGCAAACCACCCCTGCCCCCAAGTACAAATGCAGGGATGCCTTGCATGGTATCAAAAGGATCAACATAGACCTGTGTATTGACAGACAGTGTTGACTAGCATCAATTGCATCATGTTAGTCAAGTGACAACACACCAGATGATGATGGGACAGTAAGCAGGACACATGATGAAACCTCCGGAGTACACCCACGTGTGAAGAAGACACTACACCAGTTCGACAGAGTCATTGGCCATGAAACAGGCTGAGGCCTGTGACCCACACAGACTGTCACACCCTAAACATGTGTGTGACGCAGGACTGAGCCACTGTGGCCATGGGAAGGCTGATGAAATGCCATGCAATGTAGGGCACCCTGGACACGTACTACAATGATCATCCAGTCAAGGACACATAGGGGCATGCATGGAATCCACATGGAGCATGAATGGGCACTCATGTCCCTGCGGGGCATCTGACCTCTGCACAGCCCGAATGAGACACCCTGCATCAAGTACAAAGGATGTACCCCACAGCATATGTCTGGCAGATTGGCTGGTGAAAGTTAGCATGTACACAGGACGCATGAACAGGCAAGTACTCAACGGCAAAATTGAAGCAGACCAGTGCAAAGGTGGAATTGGGTTCCAGAGGGGGGGGTGGAGGGGCAAGGGAGCATGCCTACGTGGAGTACCCGCATGCAGGCAGAGGACACATGCACGTCAGTCATGCTATGACATAGTCCCAGGGCTGAGAGGAAGGTCACCCCAGGCTACATGCAGAAGGGCCAGTGAGCTGGAACATGGACCGGAGGGGCATCCTGGTGACCAGCATGTGAGTAGGGTGCAATAGTGGTGATGCGGACAGTTCCCGTCCGCTCTACATGTCCACCATCCTGCAGAGCAGCCATGCATCAGTGAAGCATTGCATTACTTGCCCATCAGAACCATGTACACATGACATGTAGTGGCAGTCATGCACAACATATCACACAAGTAAAACACACATGTCCTCAACAAACACGCAGCAACACTCACTGGATTGGGCATCAAAGTCCGGCATCTCTCCCACTCCTTCGACCGATTCAGGTGGTATGAACTCCGCAACGAGCGACTCGTGTGGAGGGAGGTCTTCCTCCTCAGGTGCAGGCCCACTGCCAGTCACCAGAGTCAAGTTGTAATTTGAGACACGCTTAACCTTAGCGCTGCGTTTGAGGTCATTCCAACGCTTTTTGCACTCTTGTGCCGTGCTCACCTCATGGCCGAATGCACTCACATGTTCCGCAACTTGCTTCCAGTGAGTATCACGGTGGGCAGCCGTTGTCTAACAATTAGGCCAGTGGCACCGGTGGATTGAGCCGAGGGAGTGGCAGGTGGAGGGACGACCAAAGGCCTGACTTGCGTCAGTGGCAGCTGGGTGCCCTCTAATGGACCCTGCGCAGCAACATCCGCTGTGGCAGGGTCATTGACCGCGACTGTCCTGGTTGGCAGACTCACAACCGGGGTGTTGTTGGCTGCATCTGCCCCTGCACTTGCCAGCATCCGGCTGGTCGGGGCAGCAGATGACGTTACTGCCCCAGGTACACGTGTCTCGGTCAGGGCAGCCCTGCGTGCACCTAGGGTTTCCCTCCTGCCCTGTTGGAAATCTTCCAAGGACTCTTCAAGTGCCAACGCAGCCTGCGCTGGCAGACCCTGGGCCTGGGTGGTGGTGTCCACAGCTGCACCTGCAGCTACCACTACCCTTGGGCCTGTGGCAGTCGATGAAATGGACTGCTGGGTCACACGGGTGCCAGTGCCAGATGCAGAAGCTGCATCTCCCGGAACCACAGGGGGTGGGTGCATGACTGCACTGACACATGGCACAACATCGTGCACAAGTGGCACACCCCTGCCTCTTCCCCCTTGCGGCCACCCTGGACACCCTATAGTCCCCCTACTCCCTGGTCACCCCGGCCATGTCCCTGGCCATGCGCGCCATGAGGAGGATGCCCAGCTGAGGCGCCCCTCACCTTTGGTGGCCTCCCAACCATGGCACAGATAGAGTAGTGCCAACACAGATGGAGGAGTGCCAATGGGAGGTGTACACCACAATTGTCTTGGGCAATTGGGGCGAAGGGGGTGGGATGCAAGATGTTAACAGCACCCCTGCACCTGCAAGGCTGTATGTGACCCCGGTGATGTAGTGACGGGTCACGCAACTCTCAGGCACCCCAAAACTGCAGTAAAACCATGCACGCAACCCCTGCAGCCTACGTGCGTGGAAATAACCTCCCGCAGTATGCGGTGGCACCCAGTAACATGAAAAACGCGTACGCGTGGGACACACAGGCTACTATGACCTCGAAAACGGGTATGCGATACACAGGGGCACCCGCAGTGGGAAAAATAGCGTGCGCGACTCACCATCAGACTAGCGCGATGATGAAAAACATGCATGGCCAATACCCCTGCCAAAAGAAGAGATACGTCCTTGATCCGCTGTGAAGTTGTGATGGTGCGCGAAACAACAAGAAGTAGCAACACACACGTCGGTCTCCACGAAAGGCACGTACAGCAAACTGCAGGGACCCGCTCATCTTTAAACCATGCTGAGGGAAACGCCCGCGCGCGTCACGTCACTTACGCGCTTAGGCCCTTTCTCGGATTACATGCATTAACACGCGGACATGGTGTATTTTCACGTGCTGAATCACGATGCACCCGTCACAAGGGAAACGCCTGCACGCTTAATGTCACAGACGCGCTTACGCGCTGAGGGCCTTTCCTCGAATTACGCGCTGATGTGCACTTTTTTCATGTGCCAAATCACTCCGTATCAAGCTGGCCACGTGAAAACACGTGGAAGACCATGCTCCTGCCCAAAAGGCCATTTTCCTGCCCCTAAGAGCCCTGCGCACGCTCCCACCTGCCATGTGCTGCTGCCTGCCTGCTGCCCACGTGCCCTGCTATTTGGTGCCTGCACATCAGCCATCTGCAGGGGTCCAGTTGCTGTGTCCACCCCTGATGGAACAGAAGACTCCCGACTGGGATACCATCGCTCCACAGCCCAGCCCCAGGACCCAGTTGCCCACCCACGCCTGCCTCGGGGGTCGCCATGTCGGACACAACACCATCTGGCACCACTGGCAACCCCCAGCCACAGAGGCAGAGGGGCACCAGCTTCAGTGAGAAGGAAGTTGGTGTCCTGGTGGAGCCAGTCCTGGGGCATTATGATGCCCTCTTCGGAACATCACGCGCCAACAAGGAAGGACGGGAGAGGATCTCGGAGGATGTAGTGGTTGCCATCAACGCAGAGGGGTTGACAACCCGCAACATCAAGCACGTCCGGAAGCGCTGGGAGGACTTCAGGTCCAGGACCCTCGACAGGGCCCGGTGCCTCGTGAAGGCAGAGGATGCAGAGGGGTGCCGGGTCAGCATGAGCAACATCCAGATGAGGGTCCTGAAACGCATAGGCCCAGCGCTCCATGCCTAGATCCTTCAGAGGCAGACCCGTCTGGAGTTGAGCGGTGAGTGGCCAAGCATTGCTGTGTGAGACAGGGCATGTTGCAGTGTGCTGGTAGTCTGATACTTGCCTGTATGTGTGACATAGGCCATGTATGGATGTGTGTGTGCAGGGACATCATGGTCATGCATGTGAGACCAGTAATGTGTGAACCACATGGATGGTGCATGTGTTCCAATGCAACATGGGGAGCTGTATGCGGAATGCACACATGAATGCATGCCTGTCCCTGTTCTTGGACATGGTGGGTGGATGATCGATGGGGCCTGCTCTCATGTACATGTATGGTGCACATGTGAGTGTGTCTGAGAAGCGTGTGTGTGACTTTTCAACGCCACGGATGCATGGCACATGTCTGTGCCAATGTGTTGATTCACTTATGCAGTCTAGTCACCCTTGTATCCACTGTATCTGTGGTGCACGAGCCCTGATGCATGACCCTCCGGTGATGTGTGTGCATGGGATATGTATGAGCCATGATGCATGTGAGTTGTAAGGCAACATTTATTTTGAACAGAGGCCCTTGTACATGGATGCTGATGTCGATTGCATCCGCCGTTCCTGTTTCTGCATGTGTGTTGCGTGCATTGACCCATGTGTTGTGGAGGGACAGGATGACAGTGCCACTCATGTGTTATTGCTTCCTGTCTAGGGGACTATTGTACAGTGCCCTGATGCTTGTGTTCTATGTCTCCCTCTACGCAGTGTCGAGTGAAGAAGAGGGCGGAGATGGCGCTGTGGAGCCAAGCGGTAGGGATGCCTCCACTGGGCGGCGACGCAAGGCCCAGCCACCCTCCCAGGAATTGCCATCATCCGGGAGCGAGGGGACTGTTGCTGCTTCTTCCACTACGGCTGTAGCGGAAGGGCTGGGTGAGCCCCCACAGGGGCTTGCAGGGGCTTGCAATGGTGGAAGACGGTGTGGAGACATCCAGGTTGGTGGTCTCCACAGAGGAAGAGGAGCCTGCTACTGAGCCGCTCATGGGGCCTGGTGGGGGTAGTACCAGGGCCAGGGACAGGAGGCAGCACAGGTCACCTCAGAGGGGGCCTGTGCATGTCGCTGACCCTGACCCTGTGACTGCACCACCATGCACCAGCAGGAATGCCCCCTCCCAGGCCCGTCCGCAGGTAGGGGGGAGGCCCACGTCATCTGACTCTCCACTACCTGCGGACGAGGAGTCCCATGACTGTGTGGGCTCAGTCCTGATTGGTGTCGCGTTGCGCACGCGTGATATTCGTGATGACGTGCGTGCTTCCCAGGGGGAGCACACACGCCATCACGAAGAGCTGCGTGGTAACATGTCACTGTTGGGAGGGGCCCTGGTCGGTGGGTTCCTACATGTGTCACGCACTCTGGCGGACCTCTCCTCCTCTGTGGAGAATATGCGCCAGTCATTCTCCCTGCCGTCTTCATGCCCAGATTCCACCAGGGCCCCCTGTGGACCTGGCCCGACCAACACAGCCAGCTTGGTGGAGATCCCATCCCTGCCACAGTCGGGAGTCAGCGGTCCAGCAGGGGTGGACACCCTAACAACTGGAGACCAGCAGATGGAGGATGTGCAGGCATCATCGGACAGGGCACATGGACAGCAGCAGCAGCAGGCTCTAGGTGGGAGCGATTTTGGCTCGGGGCCAACAGCATCAGAGGGGCAGGCATCGGCCAGAGGGCAGGAGAACCCTGGAATGGGAGCGTCTTCCATGTGGCTGCTGTTGGGCCAGCGTATAGATGCGGAGCGGCGGCGGAGGGAAGAGGCGCGGCTCACCATGGTCAGGGCGGGGTTCTCCATGCGTCGGGCGTTGAGGCGGGCTGAGTGCCTCGAGGCAACTCGCAGGGAGCTGGAGGTGGACATGGTGTTATCCCTGCAAGACCTCAGGGCCAGACAGATGGGCTGCCTGTGGGGCATGGCCAGGGGTGCAGTGTGTTCCCCTGTGTTGTGGTCTGCCTGCAGGCCCTGGGGAGGGGGAGAGGGCAAACCTGGGAGGACACACACTGCCAATTAGTTGGGGCACCCTCGAAATACACGTACCCCGCTCGCACAGGGCCTATCGCGTGTGATTCTCCCCACGCACCCCCGAAAATACACGTACCCCGCTCGCACAGGGCCTATCGCGTGTGATTCTCCCCACGCACACCCGTAATACACGTACAACACTCGCACAAGGCCAATCGCGGGTAAAACTTCCCGCGCAACCCCGAAATACACATGCCCCGCTCGCACTGGGCCTATCACGCGTGATTCTCCCCACGCACCCCCGTAATACACGTACCCCGCTCGCACAGGGCCTATCGCGGGTAAAACTTCCTGCGCACCCCCAAAATACACGTACCCCGCTCGCACTGGGCCTATCGCGTGTGATTCTCCCCGCGCACCCCCGAAATACATGTACCCTGCCCGCACAGGGCCTATCGCGTGTGATTCTCCCCGTGCACCCCCGTAATACATGTACCACGCTCGCACAAGGCCAATCGCGGGTAAAACTTCCCGCGCACCCCCGAAATACACGTACCTCGCTCGCACAAGGCCAATCACGGGTAACACTTCCCGCGCACCCCCGAAATACACGTACCCCCCTCGCACTGGGCCTATCGCGTGTGATTCTCCCCGCGCACCCCCGTAATACACGTACCCTGCTTGCACAAGGCCAATCGCGTGTGATTCTCCATGCGCACCCCCGTAAATACTCGTACCCTGCTCGCACAGGGGCTATCGCGTGTGATTCTCCTCGCGCAGCAGGGTACGTGTATTCGGAGGGGTGCGTGGGGAGTTTTACAGGCGTATTTGTGGTTGGGGGGCTGTATGCTGGTCCACTGGCCTGTGCGCCATGTACGGGATTTGTGCGCTGTTCATGGCGCACGGGGAGGGATTGGGGGCGTAACTGGCACTGCTGCGGGGTCGCTGCGCCACTCTACACCACGGCTGGTTATGGATGTTTGAATCCATGAATACGCTGTGCGCGGAAATGGATTTTGGCGCACGCGGCTGACGCAGACTGGCGCACGTGCACGCTGTGCGCCAGCCGCGTGCGCCACTTGCGCTGAATTCTATGAATTACCCCCTAGTGTGTTAAACTGAATCTGTGATTTGGCTACTTAACAGCAGTTGAAGATTGGAGACATCAGTCTGATGTCCAGGACTAAGGAACACAGATCCCTCTAAGAATAATTTCCACATATCACAAGGTTAGCACCGCTACAATTGCCTACGTATTAGCAACATAGGAATGTATTGACCAAATGCTTTGATTAGTCAGAAACTAACTGACATTGGTTGGCTAAAAGGAACTATATATTTAATTCAATAGGGAGTGTTTACTATCTGGTTTAGATAGATATGTGAATATGCAGTTATGTACGAGATTATCAAAACTGTAACATGATGCTATTTTTACCATATGCATGTATAAATAATTTGACAATGATGTATTATTATTGAAAACGGCTGTCAAGAAGAAGTTAACTAAAACATGTTCTATATGTACTTTTTTAATAGAATCAGTTATGCCCCTGATGGAGAGTATTTTACACTCGAAACGCGTTTGGCCCTCACTGTATCATCATCAAGAATAAACAGAAGATTTTTGTGATAAACAACTTATTAACTGTATTTTTTGAAAATTGGGAATAATTATATGTTTCATTTTGAATTCTCACTAAGCCAAACTTATCTCAAACATTACAACCAAAATTCTAAGTTATTAGTCTGGTTTTCCAGACAGCTGATAGTGTGCAGGGGACATGAGTTCCCTAATTGGGAACTTTTTCTCTTTGTCACTTGATTGTGGCCCCCCAGAGCATGGGACATCTCAATCAGATCAAACTTCTGATTTTATTGATCTTGTGGATGTAATGATATCCCCTCCATCTCCATGATTGGAAGAAAAAAACGTACACCTTTCCATCAATCAAGATGTATCTAGTGTGCCTACCCAACTACCTAGCGTATCTCTACCTAAAGTACCAATTGCAGGTCACACAATTCCCCTTGAGGGTAAAGACTCTGTTGCAGTTATTGAATCGCCTGAAAGAATGTCCCCGAGCCCTGCTTCTTATCCCAGTGCAACGTCAAAACCTTGAATATTTAACACTGGAAAAACACAAGATCTGATTGAACTGCAGACAACCAAAGACAAGCCTTTTTTAAGGAGCCCTCGTATAAAAAGAAGTATGTACCAGAAAAAGTTGCTCCTCAACAAGGGACATCAACCGAGGAGTCTGCTTGCGGAGAATCTCATAGAGGCCATAGTTCCTCACAAAGACATCTGAGGACCACAAACGTTCCACAAAATCCATGGGACGGGCAAGTCCAAGCTGGGTTAAACACCTATCAAGACCGGGAGGACCAATGTGCTCAACCTCACGTGGCAGTGGGATCAATGGTCAACATTACTCTCTCTCCTTTCCTAAAGCTGTATGAAAATGTAAGTGATAATTCTAAGGATCAATCAACGTTGCTTTCCTTGATGCACTCAAAGCTGATCTTTATAGAAACGTACATAGAAGCTTCTAGGGAAAAAAAGATCTAAAGAAAAGGATCCTGATGGGATAATTTTCAAAACACTGATCGGCTTGATAGAAGATGCTAGAGAATATAAAAAGTCCTTCTTGGCCTGCTTCAGGGAAACAATAACCCTGATGAAATGACGAGTCGATCTGGGGGCAGTTAAAGCTTCAGCCCCTACAGAAAGCCCCCTTTCATCCATATACCACCAGTTAGGTGGCACTGGTAGGGAAGAAAAAACCCCAGAGAACATCATCGAAATGGGGTGTGTGCCTGTGATGGAGAAGGAATTCCCTAGGCCCTCATGTAGTGGGATACAGAGAGCAAACCTACTACAGTGCTCAGTAATTATAAACGAGCCCTCAGCTCTGCCACCAAATGAACAACTACCATGGCAGAAGATCCCCTCAAGAGAATCAATACCGGAGGAAACACCCAAAGAACTCCAAGGAACTTCAGAACATTTCTCAATTTTTGTAAAAGACGATAATAAACAAGCAAAAGCAGTAAACAAGGTTAAAGGTCCCAAACCGGACTTGACAAAGAAACCAAAAAATATGAAATCAACAAAGGAGTGGCGAGGGAGCAGGGCCAAAAGCTGCATCTGCAATTTAACAACTGTGGATTTGATCCCTCAGGGCCAGCAGCAACGCCCTCCTTCAAATAACCTATTGTAGAATTGGATTCCCTGTTAGAGGAAGGACCGGAAAACCTTGACACAGAAGAAGAAGATCTGATGGTGCTCTCTACTTATGAAGATCATGAAGAGCTAGAAGAGGAACCCCCATCTAAGCAACCCCTTTCACTAGATAGAAGCGTTCAGATAATAGAACCACCTACCATTCCATCCAATCATGGAACCTTTGAAACGCTACAAGAGAGAAGAATTAAAATAACAACTAGGGGCCAGAATCCGGTAGGGTTTGCCCTGGCAAGGAAGCAAAGGCATAGAATGGGCGGTACCAAGAGTTCACAACAACTAAAAGATAGTGAACCCTTGAATAAAAACACGAGATGGAAAAGCTCTGACCGGAACCCCAGGCCGCTGCAACAAGATTCAAAACCTCAATACAAACTACTATTGGAACGGCTTTTGAAAGCCGATGATGGCCTCATCCTAAAACATGGAAATGTGATGGCTTTATTCCATTACATTCCGCAATTACGGCCAACTACATCAGAGGACATCAAAATAGTGGATTTCCCATCTGAGATTTGACAGAGTCCTACCGCATATGTCATCTTCGCCAATGGTAGCCTTTGTGCTTAATACAGCAGATGAGCTTAGGGCTCTTGGTTTTGAGATAAAGGAAATCGATGAAAAAGTCCAACAGGGCAGGTGTGGCCCAAACAAGTCGCCTAGTTCCATTTAAAAGGTGGACAAAGATTCACGAGAGTGATTTTCAGGGACATCGCTGCAACTTAGGTTGAACAAAGATGGGTGCCTCACAAAGGAAATTAAAACAACTAAGGGCTTTAAACAGGGCTGCCCTCTGGCGCCTATATTGTACAATTTTTTCATCAGTGATGTACAAGACGTACTCGACCCCCCCAAGATCTTGCCCGCCTAGAATCAATGGAGAATCTACTACACGCAGACGACTTAGTCATGCTGGATAGGACTTCCTTATGCTTTCAAAAAACGTTAGATGTGTTGTAGGAATATCTAACGTCAAATAACCAGAAAATAAATGCTGAGAAAACAGAAATTCTCCTTATTCTAAATCCAGGCGCCGGAAAGAGAAAAGCGTTTGTATGGAGACTGGGAACCAGCATATTAACTCCAACAAGTTCCATCAAATACTTGGGAATCAAGATCAGTGCTAGCAGAATAGAGGCAGCATGGACGGCAAATGTAATCCTGAAAACTGACCAAATGACAGCTCATGGTATGGTTCTTGCTAGAAAATACTGCAAATGCTCTCTTTTGCTATTGATCACATTTTGTAACCAGAAGGTGGTGCCCATTCTAACTTCTGGCGATAAAGCTGGTTTGGGCATATCTGGTGAAATATGGCAGAGTTGTGAGAGCAGGTTCTGGAGACGACTGTTGCTGCCAAATTCCATTCCTAAAGAAATTGTAAGACACAAGCTGGGCCTAATATCCATACATGCAAGAATCATCTGGAAATCACTTTCACTTTTTGGCAAACTAAATTCCTGGCACTGCCCTCCACAATATGATATCAATAAAAAATGACGAGGTGGGTCACGTGAATGGACTCGGAACGAATGGGCTACTAATTTCAAGGAAATCTTGACCCAATGTGGCCTGTCTGTAAAAACCTTAACTGAGAATCCGCTCCAGGTGAAAAGAATGATATAGGCTGCGGATTGGGCAGTAACAGAGGCAAAAAGATCCACCTCAGAATACTATACTCTATCAGAAACACTTAATAGTGAATTACATGTTGTTCCAGCCTATCTGAGGAAGTACCTGTCACCTGCCTTTTCTCAACACCTACCTAAGATTCCACCTTAACATTCTTCAAACACAATCTGTGTTGTTTGGCTATGAGGGCTGGTGAAAGATAAGAATTGCAGACTATGTAACCTTCATGAAGAAACTTTGCAGCACTTGACACTTCACTGTTCAGAGCTCCGAACAGAGCAAACCTTAATCTTATATCGAAAACTGAAAAACATAGACTCTGATCAATGGTGGGCCCATTTATATGGTATCATTTTGGACAGGATGTTCAAAAAGAGACTTATGGATGCAAAAGAGTTTGAATAAATCATCACTTGTCAGAAACCTCAGCCTTAACCTAATTCCTGAGCCAGGAACACCAAGTTAAATGTGACCTGAATTATTGACTGCATAAACTGAAAGGGGGGACATGGAGTAATCCTCTGGCACCTTTCCCTTAGACCACCTTAATCTCAGTGACTTTCTCTTGGACCCTATTGATTTTTTTTTGCTCTATTTCTTCTATTCCCTTTTTCTTTGATTTTCTTTCTTGGAATCTTGGATTTTAAATGATTCTTTTCTTTGTATTTTCTCTGGAGGTTTACATTGATGATAAAGGAAAAACAAAAGTTTTGTATTTAAACTGATTAAAAATTAAAAATCTTTTTTTTAAAAAAATTGAGCACCACCTAAAAATACCACTTGTACCAGAGATAAATCAGACAGTCATATCTTCCCAGAGAGAGGCAGAAAGGGAAATACAAGGGCTTCCAACAAGCTCCATGCCAAAAAAGAAAGGGAGACTTTTGGTAAAAGAACACTATCTGTAGAAAAGGATAGCACCACTCCCTAGCCATAAAGCTGATTGGGATACAAGACCCTTAAGTGCCAGGCTATTATTGAAGTCTATGCAAAAAGGACACACATACTCGTCCTTGGCACTTAAGGGCAGAAGTGGTAATAAAGGTGCCTATCAGTCAAAGGATATGGCAATCGCCTAGGCAGCCACAAAGATGGAGTCTATCCTTTAGGGCTCATCACCCAGGGGAGAACAGAAGCCTGCCAAGAGTGTTTAGGGAATGGACAACAATGATAGAAACTCTGGGCAACAATGATAGAAACTCTACACCATACTCACTACCAAAGACTACAAATCACAGGGGATTGTTTAGTGGTATAAGTAGACTCGAGCAAACACAGGTCTCAATATTGCAAGAGAGACACATATACCCACTAATATAACAGTGGAAGTAAATACACCCACTGTAAAAATGGTTGAGGAAAAAAGTGTATAAAGTTACAAATCACCTTGAAGGGGAATATCCAAAGTAGAGGTACTATTCTGGTCTGATTTGCATATTACACAAGAGGGCCAGTTTAGCCGATCATAATTGAATACTTAGTCCAGGCTATATGTTAGGGAAATCCCTAGAGGGGAAGAAGTAGTTAAACGTGTTATAACACATAAACTTGGAAGATATAGTGAGCTACTATACAGCCTCATGGGCTGTTCTAGGTGAAACTCAGTGACACAAAACCCATGTAGGACATGACATTGAAAACCTTCCAACTACAATGCCCAGTGTTTGCAAAACCAAAGCCTCAAACAGAATAATCCAATAAACGCACAGGCTATAACTTATCTGGAGATAAATGTGGTTGGGAACAAGGGGTTCTGATGAAACAGGCAAGCACCTACAATACAGAATTAATTCCACACCAGATGTTTTAAATTAATTGGTAATAGATTTTAGAATTTTAAAAGCTAGTATGCGTACAGAGGCTGTACTGAACATGGAGGTTTCAGGCCTTCTGGGTACCATGCAGAGATGCAAGAATAAAATTGTATTGGAATTATGGATGGATCCATTGAATAACCTTTTGATTCAAGAAGCTATACACACACAACCTTTAAGGAGCAAATGTGCCACATTTGACTCCCACAGGGGTACAATACAGTCCTGGGCTTTTTTCTAGTACAACAAAACCCCTCTCAGAAGGCTGGAAATAAGTAGATAACATATATTGTACAAATGATAATTTAGATGAACACCTAGATAAAGTGGAATTGATCATTAGGGAACTAGCAGCTAAAGGCTGTAAATCAGTTTAAGAGTTCTAAGGTAGTCTATAGGGAAATCAAATCTATGGGGTTTCAATATTCAAAGAGGGAAGGAGGTTTGTTTCACGCTCCTAGAGAGATGTACACACTTGCCAAGCCCAAGCATACTTAATCTATTACAGGCCATACTTGGCCATTTTGAACTTTAGGCATTCATATATCGCAGGCTTTGCAGCAATTGTAAAAACACAATATGACCTGTAGAAGCCCAAAGTCAGTCCACCAGACTGGTAGGGAGATCACACATGCATCCTACACCAAGTCTACCAAAGGATGTCTCCGAAAAATCCTCTTTAGGGCAGGAACACGGACAAGGACTTAGAAATGACACAATTTCCTGGTCCAATAACTCTTACATATCTAGTATGTACTAATGTAGAAACAAAATATGGGTACCCATAGCGTACCACTCACATGTCTATATAGTTTCTGGGCCATACATTTATCCAGAAGAAAAGATACTGGTTGCTGTTAGATCCTACCTTGGAGGCGGAGACAGAGTTAGACGCAGAACGTCTTTATTCCACACGTCTCATTTTAGAATTCATGTTCCCCTCCCCGTCACGTCACTTCCTTCCCCCTGCCCTCCGGACTACAACTCCTGACACTACATCCCCCACCCCAATTTAAATGCCAACACAGTATCAGAAATACAACTTTGCCCCATTTCTTCAATAAGTCTGCAGGGTTTGGCTCAAACCATTTGTGGGCGAGAGTTCTCTGGATTCTTCCTCTCCAATGGACCATCCAGTCCCTCTACCTGTGGGCTCGGGGCATCCGATTCCTCTCCATCTCCTTGATATGACTCATCTGAAGAATATTGTCTTTTATCTTCTCATGCTCCTTGTCTCAGCTCTTGACTGGTCCCAGATACTCACTTAAAGTGCAACGAGTTTCTAGTTATCTGACGTCGGTCCCCTTCTGCGGTGACGAGTGACTCCTTTTTTCTGTGGTGATGAGGGGATCTTCATGGAAGAACGTGTCCCCTTTGCTTGCCCCGGTTTGTCTCACGGCCACCATGTCTCCAATCTCCATGATCCTATGATAAAGATCTCGTCAAAGTAAGTGATGTTTTTGGTGCCATTAAAGCATGGATGAGAATGAATTTCCTTGCTCTGTATGACACAAAAACAGAAATATTGATTCTGGGCACAGATGTTAAATTGAAAAAACGTGATCCACAATATAAGGCTTTTGTGATTGAAGGCTCCATGATACAGGTCTCAGATCATGTCAAAACCTTTGGAATATTCTTTGAACCCAGACTTACATGCCTCCTATTTCAGCTTGAGCTTTGCTTACATGACTCAGCTACTCTGACAGCTACGTCCCTATTTGTCAGAGAAAAATAGAGCAATAGTTGCAACTGCCACAATAAATACAAGAAAACCAGGTAAAAGGTGGGTTCTAGAAAATGAACACTCCAGTGCTGAGCTCAGTAGAAGATTTTGTGTTGCGTAAAGTTTTATCTCTACAGGGTCACTGGTAGGAAGAGGTAAACCCAATACCTCTTGTAGACAATGGGGGTCATCACGACCTTGGCGGTAAAGGGTTAACGGCACCGGTAATGGTGCCGGAGCCGTCAACCCCTTACCGCCACATTACGAGTCTGCTCGCGGGACCCGCAAAGGGCGCCTGGTAAAACCAAGTTCCCTTAACGGGTCCCGCTAGCAGACCAGGGAGCCAACAACGGGCCTGTAATTAACGGGCACGTTGTTAGCTCCCTCCCCATTCCCATTGAGCCCTGTGGGGGTTCGAATGGGAAAGGGGATGTACCGGGTCCGGGTTCCTTGAATGAGGAATTACCGGGTCCTCCAAGGTTGGAATGGCCTGGTAATTCTTCATTCAAGGAACCTGGACTCGGTACCCGGTAAGGGGGTAACCATGCCGCAAATTGCAGCATGGTTACCTCCAAGGTCGTAATGACCCCCAATGTGCATTAGAATCCTGGTTACCTTGCAATGAGAAAAGGCTTGATTGACCCTTTGAAGAAAGGATCTCACGTTTGTTGCTGTGTTTTCAGAGTGTGTTTTTATTTTTCATAGTGTAGATGTATTGTCTAGAGAGGGTGGTCAGCCGACACGTTCGAAAATTCGAATAGTGTCCATGAAGTGTCCGTGTTCTGCAATGACTCGGATAATCCTCTGATGGCCGCGGTTGAATGACCAATGGCCATCAAAGGATTATCCGAGAATGTTGCAGAATCTCTTGCCATCCAGCAACTAAACTTACCAGAATACTATCCTCCACTTACCACTTCACCCGCCCTGAGAAAGACCCTACTGGGTTGAAACACGTGTCGGCTGACCACCCTCTCTAGACAAAAGGTCTACACTATAACAAATAAAAACACACTCTGAAAACACAGCAACAAGCGTGAGATCCTTTCTTCAAAGGGTCAACCAAGCCTTTTCTCATTCCAAGGCAACCAGGATTCTTCTGCACACAATAAATACAAGGTTGGATTATTGTAATAGCCTTCTCGTAGGAACAATACAAACAAATGTAAAAAAAAGCTCCAAGTTATTCAGAATGGGGCTGTTAGCGATGTGTGTGGAATGAATCCCAGTGAGCACATCATCCGTGCATGCCAAGAGCTTCATTGGCTCCCTGTTCTCCAAAGAATTCATTTTATAGCATCAAGTTTGATCTATAAATGCCTGGCTGGTGATGCGTCTGCCTACCTTAGCGCAAGGATTAGGAGAACACCATTTAAGCGCACATTGCAATCAAACAAGGAGGTCCTCTTCGTGTAGCTACACTATTTGTCAAAAAGGTTTGGAGGATCCAACTATAATGCATGGGCACCAAGTATCTGGAACAGACTTCCACAGTCACTTACACCGCTCCCCTCAGTCGCAGAGTTTATAAAAGGCTTGAAAACCTATCTGTTTGACAGGGGAAATTACTGAGACTGGTGTGGTGAATTAAATTATCATGCCCCACTCTATTGTTAATTGTTGCAATGTCCTGTGAGCGTCCTGAGGCCTTTGGGCGTGTTGGCGCAATACAAAAAACCATTAGAATAGAATAGAATGTGCACGGGTAGAATATGCACGGGCTGAGACGAGAGCGCAGCGCCATCATGGGCCAGAGTTGAGAATGCGCATACAGGGGACGGCGATCGAGGTTACCGGCGTGGTGGGAGATTTTCGCTCCGTATTCTGTTCTTAAGTGGAGTTTGTCACACGCCACCTCCCCGCTTGCCGGCACAGAAGTTAGCGGTCTTCATACCACATGTGCCGACACGGACCTGGAGCAAGACTGACGGTCACCATTTTCTGTGCATTCAACTACACCTGAGGACACCGGGGTCGGCTCCTCCGGCCTAAGATAAGTAAACTGGGCAAACGCTAAGGCTTCTGAGCATGTCTGGCAAGGGGGGGCCTGGCAGCAGTTTCCCTTATGGCAAATGGGAGTATTAACCAAGAGAAGGGACAAAGAATCATGTTTAAACAAGTTTGAACAAACTGAAACACTGCGTTCTTGCTTATATGTTGTCTGGGCTACTAGCCATGCAGTCTGCTGGTTCTTGAGTCCCAAGGAATGACTTGTTTGTGGCTATTGTTCGTGGCAACTGCACTTACAAGTTTAAATGTGCTTCTGTGTGACTATTTGTGCTTAATCAATGTGGCTGAGCATGCTGGGGTACATGGTTTACTAGGAGGAGGTAGAAACAAGCCGTGTGGCTTGGAAAACCTCTGTCCTTCACTAAGGAAGGGCTTTTTGTAGGAGCCTCACAAGAGGAATACATTTGGGGTCTGTAAAGATATGTCCATCCATGGAACTAAGGTGACATTGGGCCTCATTACACGTCCAGCGGTATCCCGCTGGTGTTACCGGCGAGTTGCTGCCGGACTGTAACACTGTTTCTGTCACCTGATATCCCGGTGCCACTGGGAAATTACAAGTCCCGTTGGGCCGGGATGTCAGGTGCCGGAAAATGTTAGTCCCCATTCTCGTGGAGTCCCACAGGACTCCACAGGAATGGGGACTCAGAAGCACTGGCACCGTTGGCAACGGTGCCGGTGCTTGCGTGACAACTGTGCCTACCAGGGACATTGTGCCCGGAGGTCAGACCGCCCGCGTGCAACAGCACTGGCAGGCACAGTTGTAATCTGCCTTATCTCCGGAGCGGCTGACTTGTAATGAGGCCCATTGTATGCTATGTGTTTTCCCTAAACTCCCCTTGCCTATCCAAATACGTTTCCTTACCCTCTTTCTGTTGTTCCTAACTCCCCCTCTCTCCCTAACCCTCTTCCCCCACTGGCTTCCATGTGATGACCTGTTACTTACAATCAGGAACCCGTGTCAACCAAGGTTGGAAGGTCGACCTCCATTCGACTTCTGTGTTCAGGAAGAAGTTGTGCATATTCCGAGTGGGCTTGACAATGAGGTGCCCTATACCCATGTCTGCATGAATTGTAAGGGCTTAAATGGCAACTATATTCCCTGAAAACCTGAAGAACTGTGTAGGAGCACCCCAAACAAGATGCCTGTAAAGTTTCAAGCTCAGCTCAAGTGAGCAGAATCCAAACTGAACCAGGTGCATGCTGAGTACAATTTGAATGTGAACCTGCAGTAGCAAAGCTCTACTACTTCCAAATGAATCCTACATTGTGCAGTTCAGTGACTCATGCTGTGGTGTGCCTGTGGGGATTGCCAGCATGATCACAGTTTCAAACATGGTGAACTGTTGCAGTTGTGTTCTGCATCCACCAGTGCAGACTCTGCTAGTGCTATTGAACTGGCCTAAAGTGAAGCTATCACCACTGAAGTTCCTGTGACTAACACTGAGACTGGCATATCTCCTAAATGTGGTAATGCACAGCACTGGCACCACAGCGACTTTCATCAACTCATAAAACAGAGTACTGCAGTTGGCCAAAGATTTACTGAGATTACTGGAATGGCCAAAGGAGCTTTAAGCCCTGGTGGAGAGCTCTGCTCCAAAACATGGGAGCTCCAGCTTAAGCTCCAACTACAGGCTGACAAATACAGTTGCTTTCGTCAATCGATTGAATGGTTTTTGCACTTCCATGGAACTTCTGGAACAGGGATCCCACCTGTGCTCTACATCCTTTTAGCTGAATTCATCCTGAGCATGATCATGAAAAAGCAGAATTGAACTTGTCAATGCACCAAAACTGTATCCTGAATAACAGATGTAAACTGTTTAGATCTGTTTGTGTGGTGAACATCCACTCATCCCCGATTTATCAACGATCATCAGCAGCTGAAGATTGTCTGCTGACCAGTACCTGCTGCAGAGCTGCTCATCACAAGAATTAAAAGTTTATGTTTTGACATTTATTAAATAGTGAAGAGTTTGAGTGAATACATTTTAGTGAATAAGTTTTCTGCCATGTGGTCCATGTTCTTTTCTCTCTTCACTCTTATTCCCATGATACCTATGAAGCCTCCATGGCCGGTTCTGCGCCTTATGGGGGGGGGGGGGACATGTATTTTCTATGTCTACCCATTTTCGCCGTGCTTAAATTGACATGTGGTCTGAGCCTCAGACCAGGCCTTCTGCTTGTGCTAAGTAAACACATTTATAGTTAGTGTAAGGCAGGCTTTTGTGCTATATTGCACAGTGCAATGTAAACACTTGAAATACAGACATCCTTGCTATAGTGCATAGCGCAATGTAAACACGTTTATATTCAGTGAAATGCAAGCCGCATGATGTACTTTTCCATGTTGCGAGTACAGTTGAGTTTTTTTTCTTTCTAAAAGTCCGGTCTGAGAACCAATGACCTTGAGCCTGGAACAGCACTTTCTGATTGTATAAACAATGGGCCTCATTGCGCAGTCGGGGGTAACTGGTGCGACTGGCGGGTTGCTCCCGACCTCATAACACTGTTTCTGGCACCTAGCTTCCCGGAGCCACCGGGACATTACAAGTCCTAGCAGACCGGGAAGCTAGATGCTGGAAAATGTTAGTCCCCATTCCCTTGGAGTCCCATAGGACTCCATGGGAATGGGTTCATGGAAGCACTGGCACCATTACTAACGGTCCCAGTGTTTCCGTAATGAGTCTGCCAAACGGGGCCGCTGCGCCCGGCAGGATCAGGTCTGTCAGATGCATCTGCCCTGGCAGGCAGACTCGGAGTGTGGTGGTCTGGAAACAAGGGTGCTGGTAAGCTTATCGGCACCCTTGTTTTCGGACCACCACACTCCTAATGAGGCCCAATGTCTGTTAAACACTGTGGAGGTCCATTACTGGAAGGCAGCCAATGTACTCGCAAAACAAAAAACATAGATAGCGAATTCCGTAAACAACATAATACAGGCCTTCTGTAGTTCTATTATGAAAGACAGGGCCATGTCCTGGGTCATGCTGTGCACAAGAAGCGTGCAGACAGTGAAAAATACAGTTTTTGGCAAAATCCCTAAATGTAAGTAAAGGGCAGAGAATTAACCTTGACTGCTCAAGTGCATTAGGACAAACAACTAAAAATACAGTCTTTGGCAAAAACCATAAATGCCACTGAAGGACAGAGAAATGTCCTTGACTGGTCAAGTGCACTTGGACAAACAATTAAAAATACATTCTTTGGCAAAAAACATAAATGCCATTGAAGGACAGAGAAATGTCCTTGACTAGTCTGAGCACATGTCCTAGTGGTCACTGAAGGGCAGAAGCCATATCTTTTGCCATGCTGAATACATGGACAATGTAGTCAACTGAAAATCTATTGCTGGTGAAATTTCTAGTTGCCTTTGAAGGAGAGGGAGAGTAGATGTGGAAAGCCTTGAAAATAGGGAACCCAGGTGGCACAAAAAGAGGGTGAGTTCAACCCCTGGGGATTCTGTTCAGGGCAACAGAGCTGGCAGTAAAATGGGACAGATACAGATGGCTGGAAGGAGATAAAAGAAACAAGGCTTCCCAGATGGAAGGGGTGCTGAACCTATTTTTGATTTATGAAGCCCCTAACTAGGTTCGGGATATTTTGAGCAGAACTCCAATTTCTTTTGTGCTGCTTGGAGACCCAAGACCCCTTATCCAGCTCACAGCCTAAGGGCCTAATAAAAGACACCTAATTCTGGATTGGCTATATGCTAAGCACCAGTAAATCTAATCGACATCTAATTCTTTTTAAAGCATTTGGTCTTCATATAATGCATTTATGCTAAAAAGATCATGGTGCATTAATTGGTGTCTTTTGGAATTTTTCCAAATGTTCCTATTTTTCATTTTACATTTTTATTTTGAATTAGCTGCCCGTGTCCTGATCGAGTGGTGTCTCAAATGCCCTGGAGGATGTTGCTGTTGTCCTCATGTCAGCAAGTCTTGCTTCAGTTTGCTCTGACATCCCAACTGCCCTGGAGAAAGTCGCTCTTGTCCTCTGGTCGGCAAGTCGGGCTGCTGTTTATTGTGTTTCAGAAGCTCTTCATATTGATTTTCACTTTGCATCAGATGGAGCTTTTCAAAGTGATGTTTGTTTTTTGTGTGGCATGTTTCAGTCATTTAATGGCTTCAGCACATTTGAGAAAATGTCCAAGAAAGTTTGATTGTTTATGCTCTCTTCTCGTGAATGGACTGAAGTAAACTGTAACCTTGCCATTTCCCGTATTTGGAGTGGCATGATGAAAACAAATTTAAAAATCTTTTTTTTTAATTCCCTTTAACACTGTTTTGATTAAACAGTTCCAAACTGTATACAGTAGTAATACATTTTAAAGGAATCACCAACATATCGAAACATTTTGCTTCAGACACTTTTCCAAATGTAGCTTCCTTCTAGTACCAACTGTAATGAATCAGGGTGAGCATCAGTAAATGAGGGTGTCTACGAGTACATTTTTTGCATCCAAACATAGACCACAATCTTGCCCCAGACAAATGAGGAATCCATGCAAAATTTGGAAGCAGTGGGTTCAACTGTGTGGATTTGTATAGCTGGACAAACATACACACACACATACAACATATTTTTTGCCAATAAGATTTTTGCATCCAAACATAGACTGCAATCATTCCCCAGATAAAAGAGGATTCCATGCAAAATTTGGTAGACGTGGGTCAACAGTGTGGATTTGTATAGCCGGACAAACATACACAGATACATACATTCAGCTTTATACATAAAGATTGTGGATTCTTTTCCGGGCATCCAGCCTTTTCCAGTCCTCTTTAACTCCCTACCTTCTAGGTTAGTGACTATAAGGGACCTCTTTTACCCTGCATCTGATATCACATTGAGAAAGATATTGCAGTATTGCTTATTGATTACTAATTGAAGCGCAGGCCTCTATAAGATTGCCTATCATGATTTGCTGACACAGGTGCTAGATTGCCTAGCATATTCTTTGAGATTGCCTATCATGATTTTGTGAGGCAGGTGCTAGATTGCCTAGCATTTTCTGTGAGGTTGCCTATCACGACGTGGTGAGGCAGGTGTTTCTTAGGTGACTTTGCTTTCTTGGAGAAGGTTGATCAGTCTTAGTCAGGATTTGAGACAGAGGCAAATTACAAAAGTTCAACTTTTCCATTAATGGTTTGTTGCAATTTAAGGTGTGTTGTGTATGACGATAATAATGATGATGTTTCTTTATTACACATTTCTCATAATTAAAAAGATGTATTTTATATAAGAGTGTAAGATACATTCATTGAGTGTTCATTACTGAGTGATATCAGATCCCTTTAAATATGAATATTAAGTGGGGGCATCTAGTTAAACTACTCTGTATTGATGTATTATACAAGGTACATGTACATATCTTTTTAATGAGCAATGGACTATCAATATAAATATATGTGACATTGGTAAACCTTTCCTGTGTTGGCAATTGAGAGCACCTGCCTACTGCATGGGCTGTTGCCTGCTCTCATCTCTGTTCCACAGTGACAGGTACATGCTTTTCCTTATCCCTATACCCACCACAGCTCCCGTCAGAGTGTGTCATGGACACCCCCCTGGGGGTGGAGGGAAGGCTCAGGAGCTGGGGGTGATAAAATCACGTCAGTCTTTCACCTTCTGTAATGTCTTGGGAGGATGAAAAATGGTGTTCTGGATGGTTGCCCAGAGCTGTGCCTGTGGTTATGATTTATTCAAAACCTTCCAGCCAACAACTTTTGGTTTTGCTTTAGTCACCCTGAGCGGGACAGGTATGCCCAGGTGTGGGTCTTGAGCCTGCTGGGCTTAGAGACCCAAGCTACTCCTCACTGATGATGCCCAACAAGACCGGAACATGTCTGGGGATGCTTGTGGTCTCGTGCAGAAGGGATGTGACCTAGCAGTTCGGACTGGACTTTCTCTTTGGGGTGGGACCAAGCCTGATTTGCACATTGTCTTTCACCTTCTGTAATGGCTCGGCAGGCTGAAAAATGATAGTCTGGGGGTTGACCAGAGTTGGGCCTGTGGTTATGTTTTATTCAAATTCTTCCAGCCATCAACTTTTGGTTTTGCATATGCATTAAAGGGATGGTCTAGTAAAAAATGTTATTTAAAAAATAGATAGGCAACATAAAAAAAAAATACTAGCATTCTCCGTTTTAAAACTTCCTATGTAAAATTTTGAGCTATTCAAGCTCAAAAATTGGCAAAAGCAAGCACATGGGTGCATCCATTTTGTGAAATAGAGGCCCTCCTGTGCTGGCTTTTGCTTTTGCGGCACTAATGAAGGAAAAGCCAGCCAGCTGTAGTAAACAAAGGCTACCGCTGGGTGGCTTTCCCTTCATTAGTGCTGTAGGCGGAGGATGGGGACCGGAGACCAGAGCAGGAAAGCTGCAGCTGAATCTCGGTAATTGCTATTTATTTATTTTTTTAAAATAAGCACTAGCTGCGTTTTTTTTTCTAAGTTTTCCGGGCTAGAGGAGCCCTGAAAACTTAGAAATAAAACCGCAGCTTTAAAAACATTGTATTTATGTTTGCGGTCGCTTTGGAAGCGGGGAGCCCGAGAGCCCCAAATGGTAAAGCAGATTCAGGCAGAAACAACGCGGCATTGCGGAAAACAACCGCCTTGTTTCTACCTGAACCTGCTTTCCCATTTGGGGCTCTCGAGCTCCCCACGGCGAGCCCGAGAGCCCCAAATGGTAAAGCAGATTCAGGCAGAAACAACGCGGAATTGCGGAAAACAACCGCGTTGTTTCTACCTGAACCTGCTTTCCCATTTGGGGCTCTCGAGCTCCCCACGGCGAGCCCGAGAGCCCCAAATGGTAAAGCAGATTCAGGCAGAAACAACGCGGCATTGCGGAAAACAACCGCGTTGTTTCTACCTGAATCTGCTTTCCCATTTGGGGCTCTCGGGCTCTCCACGGGGAGCCCGAGAGCCCCAAATGGGAAATCAGCTGCAGGTAGAAACACTACACGGCATGTAAACATAACCGCGTGTGTTTCTGCCTGCTGTGGCTTTCACTTTGGGTCTATAGCCACAGCAGGCAGAAACACACGCGGTTGTGTTGGAAAACGCTGTGGTTTTTCTTTCCAGGTTTCTCAGGCTCCTCCGAGCCGGAGGAGCCTGAGAAACTTGGAAAGAAAAACCGCAGCGTTTTCCAACACAATAACGTTGTATTCATATTTGCGGTCGCTTCAAAAGCGTCCGCAAACATAAATACAACGTTTTTAAAGCTGCGGTTTTATTTCTAAGTTTTCCGGGCTCCTCCAGCCCGGAAAACTTAGAAAAAAAAACCCAGCTAGTGCTTATTTTTTGTAAAAAAAATAAATAGCACTTACCGAGATTCAGCTGCAGCTTTCCTGCTCTGGTCTCCGGTCCCCGTCCTCCGCCTACAGCACTAATGAAGGGAAAGCCACCCAGCGGTAGCCTTTGTTTACTACAGCTCGCTGGCTTTTCCTTCATTAGTGCCGTAAAAGCAAAAGCCAGCACAGGAGGGCCTCCATTTCACAAAATGGATGCGCCCATGTGCTTGCTTTTGCGAATTTTGAGCTTGAATAGCTCAAAATTTTACATAGGAAGTTTTAAAACGGAGAATGCTAGTATTTTTTTTTTATGTTGCCTATCTATTTTTTAAATAATTTTTTTTACTAGACCATCCCTTTAACTGAGCTATTTTACCAGCTTTGTGTTATGAAATGCTACTGGGATTCATACCATGCACCACTACCATTTGCATTGTCTCCAGCCGCTCTGGCAGATCTGAAATATCTCCTCACATCACCTCCTGCAGACCGACAGTGCTTCCACTCTTTTCTAGATCTACCCCCACCAGTTCCTAGAGGGTTCTACATCGGTCAGCACCCATCACACAAAATGCCAAGCAATAGGATCTACTAACACCTTCCTAAGCTACTGAAGTCCCACACAAGGCTCTCATTTTGCACTGTATTTCAATTTGGATTCTCAGATTTGTACTTGCTTAGCACATTATAAAACGAGTGACAAATGTTATGGAAAACAAGCATTGGCAATGCCAGCAGTTTAGGCTTCTGTATAGTCATTGGAAAGACCCATGTCAGGCACTGCCAAAGTGGTATTAACTGGCCAATGATGGTAGCAGTATAAAATGGTGCAGGAACCTGGGCAACTAAAAGCAGTGCTAAGCAAATGTCCAATACTTATATACAACTCAACAGTTTAACAGGACTTTGGTGAAGGACACAAATAGTGCTTATAAATTGGGTGGCTGAGGACAGAACTGGGTTTGAAAGTATTATTACAGAAGTAGCATGTTTACAACTCCAATAAAGTAATTAACTCTCAGAAGATTGCTTTGAAAAAACACTGGCAGGCACTTTCAGTGTAAGGTTTGATGATAAGGCTTGATTAAAGTGAGCGGAATGAGTTCCCAAGAGAAGGTGTTTTGCCTGGGGAAGGAACTGGGTGGGAATGATCATAGGGTTTAGCATGGCCATGGGCACTTATTCAGTGGGCAAATAGCATAGACCTCAACTCACACGATTTTGGTAGGTCTCACCCGCGTAGGAAATAGATCAATCACCCGCGAAGCCCCTTACCCGCCTATATCATTCAATGGCTATCCTGTCAAAAAATAAAATCGTTGCTTTCATCCGTTATGGGGACTCCAAGGTTTAGAGGTATGACATTACCAAACCCACCCTTCAAGCTTTGAGTCCCTCCTCGTATGTTATGTCCTCCAATCTGTACTCTAATGCAATAATGGTTTACAGGTGGCTCTGACATGTAATAGTCCGAACTTAAAATGAACTGCATGGACTACTCAAACATGACATGAGAGTACTTCAGAAGTCTGTCTTCTAGTTCTCTGACACCAACAGCATCCATCATTCAGAGCTCATCTCTGGCTTAGAAGGGTTCTACAGGATTCAACAAAATAACATTTCCAGCAGATGTTCTATTCTGGGATCAGCAACCTCCAACTCTCTAGATGGGTTGGACTACCACTCCATTGATCCCTGATGGCTAGGGATGATGGGACTTGTAGTCTAAAACATCTTTAGAGCAAAAGGTTGCAGACGCCATGTTTGTTCTTAGAACATATCACGTTGTGTGCCTTAATGCTCAGTCGAGATTGACTGATAGCTGACACTTTGGATAACATTATGATTTCTTTTTTTTCTCGTGTGTTCCTGCACACTTTAAAATGTGCAGTGTACAAAAGAAAAGGAGAAAGGAATATTGTTGTAAAAATCACCTTTCATATTTGTTCACGATTGTCTATCATTTGTAATCTAAGGCTGCCTGGGTCCAGAAAGAGGGGTCATTGATTGTTTATCTACTCACCTCCGTCGCTTCTTGGAAAAAATCTGCATACATGGTGTGTAACACTGGCGACCACCATGTACTTCACGGGCAGCATTACATCAGCAAGGAGCAAGAAAGAAATAGAAAAATATTGATACCGTATTATTATTACTTCCGAATGCACAATTGTCTTTCACTTCCATATGAGCCCCCTGACATTTTAAAAATAATGAAAAATTGTATTTTGATGCGCGAACGCAGCTTTAATACGTTGTGTGCACACAGTCTAGTCTAAACGAAATACTGTGTTTCGTGAAGAAAGCAAAATGAGCTCTCAGACACCCTCTCCCTTCCAAGCGAGTCAGACAGGAAAGGGTTCATGTTACCGATGCTGCTCTCTCAAGTGGCAGACAGCCACTCATCCCTCAAGACCCACAGCCAGGTCAGCACTGCGCCATCGACAGTTGCAAAGGAAAGAACCATTTTCCGGAAGGCGCCATGTGCCCACTGTGCAGAAAGATGGTGGAGAGCAGCAGTTGAAGGGCGGAGTGTAGGGCAGGGTGCAGTACCTTATTTCCAGGAAGACCAGCAGTGGCGTGAGAATAAACACGGTCACCATGAGTTGACATTTTTTGGAATGAGTTCTTTATTGAGTCGAGCACAGCGTTTTGGTGCTATTGTATTACAGCAGGAGCGCAGCGTGGAAGCTTAGAGTTAGGCCAGTGCAGTATTACTGATCAGAGACCAGAGCTGAGACATGTTGGGTCCAACCAACTGTGGAATGACGGTTTATTCTATTGTAATAATGAGGCAATATACCCTGAGGTGGCGGGGCCAACCTTGAAACAAAACATGCTTTTAAAAACATTCATAGAGCGCTTCCCCAACTTAGCTTCATTTGCTCCTACAGGACATCTGCCTGAGAACAATAGCTCTCTCTGCCACACCTAAATACGAACGCGACAAATGTTGTCATCCACATACCATAACTGTAGATTTAAGACTATTTGTGTTGTATCGTGCCTGTCTCTGGTGATGTATCTGGTGATGTCATGTGGAATGTTTGTGTGTGGATGATAGAATATTCTTGGTGAGTGTTCTATTCAGTGACAGTTACTGCTGGCTGGCCCTGGGTGATGGGAGCCGGTGTCTGTCCACTATTTATGTCCTTAATGTCTTCATGTGGAACTGGAACTGTTAATCTGTAATAAATGTACATGAAGTAAACATAAAGAGCCTGGAACCTGCTTTTTAACAATGGCGACGAGTCTGTCTTTGGTAACCTGCGTGCCACCAGCTGAATGACTGAGGACCCTGCTGTGGGGGGTGCAGGAAGGACAAGCTGCTGGAGAAGGACGACACCGCCCCCAGAAACTGTAAGTCCCATCACCCAGGGCGCAAGGGGAGATGGAGGGAGAAAGGCCAGTGCCGGTGGGACCAGCGCGCATAAGCTATGGCCATGCTGTGTCCCAAGGGGTCATCAGGGAGCGACCCTGACACGTCTCTCCATGGCCCAGGAGAAGGAGCAGTGGACCTCAGGGGGTTGTCAGGGAGAAGCCCAGTCATCCCTCCACAGGGCACAAGCAAAGGTGGAAGTGGGTCCCTTTATGGACTGCATCATTGCAAGGGTTGGTGACACAAGGTACATAGGTTCTGTATCCTGTTGTGGCATAAAGCAGTCCTTGGCCCACCGTGCCCTACCAGTAGCCCATAGCAGTTGGGAGTGCTGTGACTGGATGACTACGGATGTGAAGATGCCCCAATCTGTTAATAACTCTCGCATCTGGTCTAGTTTTTTTTTTTGTTGCATTGTGAGAGGCTTCATGGTGCCTTGGCAGTAGTTTATGTGCTGAATTAGCACCATTGTGTATAATGACAGTTGATGGGGAGAGATGCGAAAGCCCCCGACACCTACTTGTGAATGGTGACATCATTTGCAGGCGAGGGGTGATGGCGATGAGAGCGAATGTTCGTGGCGAGTGTCAGGACGAGGTGGGGGGGTCTGTACTTCCGCTCTCTATATGGCAGAGGAAAGGCACAGAGGACCCCAGCCGAGATTCTCTGATATGGTAACGCTGGTCGAGCAATCAAGGCCTAGCTTCTCAGGAGGTGATGCGGGCTGGTTCTTAAGTACAGTGTATCCCCAAGCCCCCACAAAGGAATGTCCACACACTGTATTACTGAAAACACAGTCTTTATATAATTAATATTCAAAGGTTATGTACACTTATCACAATAACGCACTTTGTGCTCCGGAAAATCAACAATGGTAAATATCTACAATTCTAAAGTGGTACCACTAATATTCGATTAGAGTGCATTCAACAAGGCTGTGAAAATGCCACACGGATCAATAGCAATGAAACCAGCAATAGAGAGAAGAGAGAAAGCAGACGGATGAAACAATAGGCAGACGACTGGTCCTCGCTACTGGACACAGCTCTGAGTGGAGATCCCCCCACCTGGGCAACCTGTAAAATAACGATATATAAAACAAGCCCAGTCCATATATTGTTCAAGAGTCTCGTTCTCTCCCACAATGTTTTACCCCCCCAATGTACCTGGTGGAGTAGAGTTCGTCGGCGAGGCGTCGACCGATCCTTCTGGAGTGACTCCCTTTAAGGCAGGAGCCACGGATCGTCGAGAGGCGTCGCGGACTCGGCGGCCCTTCTTGAATGTCGCCCCTTTCAAGCGGGAGACACGGGGCGCCGAACGTCCGACCGTGAACCGGGTAGAACGACGTCGATGAGGCAGCAGGCTTTGATCCGAGCGGTGCTCGTCGACGACAGAGCGTTGGCGTCCTGCAAGGAAGAGGCGTGCGGGGCACCTCGGTGACGATAGTTCTGGACCGCAAAGAGATGAAGAAGAACTGTGGCCCAGCAAGGGCGTCGAGTCGTCGGCGTCTCTGCGGTCTTTGGGTGGCGGGAAACCCACCGGTGGATACTCCTCGGCGCGTCGACGGTCAGGCCTTCTCCCACAGGAGACGGCACGGCGATGCAGACGAGAGCGTCCGTTGATCAAGTTGAAGTTCTTAGGCAAACGGGAGCACGGCGGCTCCGGTCGGCGACGGCGGTCGTCGACAGTGGCGGACAACAGTCCGGGTGCTTCGCTTTGGGATTCCTCAGCAGTCCCCGTATCGGGTCGGCAGCCTGTCGTAGGTCTGTCTACCAGGGAGCGTTGGCAAAGGTCAGCTGTGCACGATGGTCCCTCGTAGCTCGGGAAGAGGGCGCCTTACCAGGTCCTCTCTGGGTCAGTCCTTGGAGACACGGCAGCCTTTAGATCGTGAAGGAGAGCCACGGCAATCCTTCTCCTCCAGCAGGGCCTCAAGGTCAAGCGTCAGTTACTCCAGTTACTCGTCGTAGTGGACTTCAGCTTCTGAACAATTTCCAGTGGTGAGAGGTCCCCAGATATACTATTTGGTCTCTCATCCACACTGCTGGCACACACTCAGCAGCCAATCGTACAGAAGGGCATTCATGCAGTCGGTCAGCCAATCAGGCACGCAGGGCATTCAGGCCACTCTTCTCCCGCTCAGACACTCACAACAAGGAATGTGGATTGAGACAAGTACTCAGCCATTCAACTCTACATACTGCATTCAGTCCAGTTTCGGGCAGGGCTGTCTCAGTCTTTGTCTCTCATGGCAGAAACCAGACAGCCACAACACGGAGTGCATATTGGTCACACTCCCCATTCACCCAGGTCCCACCCACAGGCGGTACCCACAACATACAGTCAGCGGGAAGGCTCCAGTAAGTCTAGCTGGGCCTTCACAACAACACCATATACGGAACTTCCACCCAACAGCCAGTCAGGGGGAAGGGACAGAGTCAGGGCTTCCCAGGACTTTGGGAAAACAAGGTATCAGGCGATAGAAAGCAAGAGGCCACCGGGGCCATCTTGTTTCCTATCAGGAATCAACTGATTCCAATGGCAGGGCCGGGGTACCCTAAAATGGCGGATACCCAGCGCACCTGTCAAATTCAGCATGTAGCTGCCACCAGCCCATACCCAGCTCTGTGGGCCACCCACGGGTGCCCAAAAACATACACTAGGGGCACAGGGTTGCACCCCTACCCATGGGTGCCATAAGGGTATCCCATGGGTCTGTTCACCAAACCAAAAGAGAGAGCTGCACCGCCAGGAGTCCCGCATGGACTTCTGCGCGGAAAACACGACAGAACACACGATAAGAACAGAAAAAGGACAAGGATACGGAGGCCCTGTCCCTCCGATGCATTTCCAGCATCACAGCGAGGAAAGTGAACGTTCGGCCGCGATGTTTGGACTCCTTTCAGTGCGTGCGCAGCGCCCGCGCGTCCCAGTTGGAGGCCGGCGATGTATCTATTCCAGGAAAAAAGGACCCTACGACGTTGTTACGTCAAAGCCAGGAAGTGGTTACTTCGTGCGGCAGCCCTAGTGGAATGGTCTCAGGTGGGGGTGCCGTGTGTGAAGTTCTGTATCAGGCTCAGCAGGGTCGGATTTGTCACTGTGGCATTATTCGAGGCGCAGGCTGCGGCCATCAGGATTCAGGTCGTTTACCCTTGTTATGAGCCGCTGGCTAAATGGAATTTGGAATCGGCGTAATTGCTTATGGATGGGCGCGGCAAGCCAGCAGGATATCGAGTGTACAAAAGGTGCACACAAGCCCCTTGTGAGGTTGTATTGGCTATTGTGGTTGGTACTCCACTATATCTACTGGTAGGCCTTTGCGTTCTTTGCACTGGAATGCTGGTGATGGCATGCCGCTCCTCTTCAGATAGTGAAGCGTATGGAAGCGGCCAACGAACAAGGTGACATTTATAGGTTGTTTCATGAGTTATATTCTTTTTTTAAAAACCCTTAATGAAACGCGTTATGCTGAGAGCTATACCGCAGTGTATTCTGAAGTCGTGGCAACTCTATGATGTACTTAGGGCTAAAATCCATGTTTTTAGTCTGGTGTTAGTTCTGCTCTCATTGAGGTAATATAGCATCTTTGCGGTTCTGAAGAGAAATATATTTTGAAATGTCTACATAAGATGGAGAAAAGTTCCGTTATTTAATGGGTTAGGAGGATCAAATGTTGCTTTATTTGAGTAAATATGCCACGTGTTGAATTCAATAGCACTGAATGCTATGTTCAGATTGTGTGACTAGTGTGTGAAATCTATTTTAGGAGATGTTTGGTTATTAAGTGTAATATATTGAGGAAGTGATGGTTTAATAACAGTATGTCGAGTGTGAATGGGGGTGCTTGCGATAGATTTAACAATTTTGAGGAATTGTAGGTATGGTTGGGCGAGCATCCTAGCTCATGGACTTCCATGCTACGCTCGCACAATACGTTACTATGATGGCGCAAATTATGCACACATTAATGTGTTTGTTTGTCATGCTGAAAACCAATGTTTTCCTTGGGGATTTGCATTTATTTTAGAGTTGTATTATGCAATATGGACAGGTAGTGGTTGCTTTAGAGCCTTAACGGCTATGGACATTTAGCTTGTGCTTAGTAATGGTTATGGACACTCAGGTTCATTCAAGTTTTGGGTTTGGTGTTTTGCTTTATTTATAGCAAAATATGGTTAATGCATGTAATTATTTTCAAATGCATGTAATCAATCTGACTCGTATAATGTTGTATGTAATGTACAATTTCTGTATCTGGATGGGGAGTGAGTTAGTGAGAGCTTGGTAACGGAGTGTACTCACAGTTACCATGGGCTATGCGTGTTGTTCAGTTTTAGTTAATACGTGGGTAATGTGGGCTTGGTATGGTTTGGGAAATGGTATATTGTGGAAAGTAGTTTCTATGAAGCACTGTACTCATGTTAGGTTTTTGGTGAAAGTTGAATCGGTGATGTAGTTCTAGAGCGGGGTAGCACCCATGCTTTTTCTGTGCAGGGGAATGTTTGACTTTTAAGTTTGGAGTTGGGTTTGGTTGATGAGTTTATCTCATTTTCTAAGTAAAGTTTGAACAACTATGTGGGTTGTTTTAAGGGGAGGTAGCGCCTTCTCTAAGGTTTCTTGACCTTCTCATCATATTGGTAGCTGACGTTGAAGGGGTAGCTGGGGACGCCTAGTAATGGCCCGGTGATAGTGAGAGTGGTATGTCCATAGCTGGTGAGTAAATGATTTTCTATGTTACTTGTGATTTTTAATTGTGGATTTTGTCTTGCCTCTTGGTTTTCAATAGTTTGACTTGGGTGAGGATGTCATTCTGGCTAAATATACTGTTTCAGTTTTTACCAGTTTCTGATGTTCGCTTTGGGAGTATGTGGCCACTGCTCTCAATGTGTTTGGAGGGATTGTACATCTTGGTATGGTGCGGTGTGTATGGTGTTGAGTCCATGGGTGTTTCTGTTGGTTTGAGTGATGTTCAGTGTTTCCAGTCAGTACTCCCTGTTGATGTGAGGTTGTGGTTGATAGTTTTGGAGACTTTGAGGTCTTAATTCTCTAGAGTGGCAGTCTAGAGGCCTGCTGGAGATTCCAGGGTGGCAGCCTGGACACCCGCGCTGTTGTAGGCGGGGGCAGGTGGCAGGAGGCGTAGCATTTGTGTGGTGGTCAGGAATGTAGGTGATGTTGCCCAGGTCAAGGTTGGTCGGTCATGGGGTGAGAGCCCAGTTGCTTGTTTGTGGCAGGAACAGGCAGATGGATGATAGTATTTTTGCGAGGGTATTTGGTTTGCGGTTTGTCAGGGTGTGATGTTTTGTGCTGGTTAGGTTTGTAAAGGAGGGAGGTGTGTTGTATCGTGCCTGTCTCTGGTGATGTATCTGGTGATGTCATGTGGAATGTTTGTGTGTGGATGATAGAATATTCTTGGTGAGTGTTCAATTCAGTGACAGTTACTGCTGGCTGGCCCTGGGTGATGGGAGCCGGTGTCTGTCCACTATTTATGTCCTTAATGTCTTCATGTGGAACTGTAACTCTTAAGCTGGAATAAACTTACATGAAGTAAACATAAAGAGCCTGGAACCTGCTTTTTAACAATTTCTTGGAGCTTCATCCCAATGTTGTGTCTCATCATGGGCCCCCTGTTTTGCAGACAGCTCTGGTGCCCCACTAGTGTAGGCCGCAGGGCAGAGCGTGCAGCTTTAATGAGGCACGTCACACCAGTCTTAGCGTTACATAGCTCGTAACTCACCAGCTTTTGGTGGGTGACACCCGCCTTAAAAGCAGCTGAATCACCCGCCACGTCCCTCATACATCCATTCGCTTCTATGGGCTCTCACCCGGCAAAAAGAAAATCAGGTGTTTTTACCCGCCTTGGTGACACAAAAAGTTGGGAGCTATTAGCCCCGAACTGACAGTCTTAGCCCATCCACATCTTTATTATCACGTAACATACCACCGTGTGCAGTGACGTGACACGTATGTAGCATTCCTCTTTTCCTCCAAATGAACAAAACATACATGCACAATCAATAAAGTGTCACAGTGTTACTGTTTTCATTAAATTTGAGTCAATTTTAACATACATAGGGGGTCATTACAACCCTGGCGGTAGGGGGTTAATGGGACCGGTAGAACTGCCGGCCCCGTTAACCCCCTACCGCCTCATAACGAGGTCCGCTCGCGGGACCCGCTAAGGACGCCTGGTAAAACCGTCATTAACGGGCCCGTAGTTAGCATGCTCCCCATTCCCATTGAGCCCTATGGGGCCTCAAATGGGAATGGGGAGGCACAGGGTCTGGGTTCCCTGAGTGGGGAAATACCGGACCCTCCAAGGTCGGAATGGC
The DNA here is from genome assembly GCF_040938575.1 of Ambystoma mexicanum. NCBI lineage: Eukaryota > Metazoa > Chordata > Amphibia > Caudata > Ambystomatidae > Ambystoma > Ambystoma mexicanum. The sequence continues at coordinate 397,606,177 of NC_090937.1, read as the reverse complement.
CCGGTATTTTCCCATTCAGGGAACCCGGACCCGGTACCCGGAATAGGGGTAGCCATGCCGCAAATAGCAGCATGGCTACCTCCAATGTTATAATAACCCCCATAGTCTCTCAGCTTACCCGGTACCCGCGGGGCCACCCTCAGGTCATACCCGTTGCAATGCCAGCAGGGCCTGCTGTCACTAGATTCTTCATCTTCTCTCTCGCCCTTCTGACTGGGGGGCATTTCTTTGGCATCTGACTAGTTACTGAGATCATGACTTTGCTCTTTTTCTTCCATATCGTGGTGCCGCCGTGTGGGTGATACGCTGTCGCTTTCCCTTTGTGGCTGGTTCTGTTCTTCTGTCCACATGTCATCTGGAACTCGCTTGAACCACAATGCATTTCCCCTGATGGTCTCCTGTCCCCGGCCGGCTGTTATAGTTCCCTCTCTCTGGACCACCCTCCAGGGTGTAAGGTCATAGCAGGTTGGCTTTGACTTCTATGCGTTTCTCAACACCAGTACCTGGTCCCCCATCTTGAACCTTGATTCCTTTGCGTGTTGCCTGGTGCTCATGTGCTTGTTGGCTGCTACTCGCTTTGCATGAGTGCGCTCTATTTCCAATTCCTTCACCACCCTGCTGTGATGGTACGGTATTGACGAGTTCAATAATTTCCCATACATGAGATCTGCCGAGGCAATGTCCGTTGACCCATGCAGGGTCAGCCGATAATTTAGCAGGAACCAGTACAAATCAACTCTCCATGGGTTCTTCTGAGCTTTGCTTATGCGTAACACTTTGTTTATTGTTCTCATAAAACGTTCTGTCTCCATTTGCTTGTGGCCGCCTTGGAGAGATGTGGTGGTGGAGGATGTGCAGGTCATCCATGTATTTTGTCAGTTCTCTCCCTTTGAACAGCGGCCCATTGTCGCTCATGATGTACTTTGGTAGCCTGTGTGAGGTGAACATCTTTTCTAGTGCTGGGATTACTGACTCTGCTGCTGTTGACGATATGATTTCCAACTCATGGTATCGTGAGTAATCGTCAATTGCCACCAAAAAGTAGGTACCATCCTGCACGGTGCAAATGTCAATGCTGATCGCCTCCCACCGTGCTGTGCTCCTTTTTGCAGACTGTTTTGGTTCCTGTCTCGGCGGAGCCCCAGTTACTCGGCACAGATGGCATGATTCGATGATGCTTTCTACTTTCGCATTAATCTGGGGAAATCACACCCTGTTTGGTATCCTTGCTTTGGTTCTGACGATCCCCTGGTGACTCTTGTGTGCTAAACTGACAATGCAGTCTTGTAAACTTATAGGGATGAGGATTTGTGAGCCTCTCAAAACCAGCCCCTCGCTTGTGATCGACAGTTTCTGGCAAACCAGGAATATCCCTGTGAGGAAGTCCTTGGCAGCGGGCGTGCGATTGTGGACGTTGCAGAGGAATGATTTTCACTCTCCAGCCAGCACTGCATTTTCTATCATGTCAGAGCATGGGTTGCTTCAATAATTTCGGCAATGCTGACAGCCTTGAGCTTCATCGTGCTCACGATCTGGCAAATGTGATCTTCGATCTCCCTCGACTCTTTTACCTCCGCTGGAGTGGCCGCTCTCGGGTGTCTGGACAGGAAATCTACCAAGTTGTCCACCCCTGCTTGGTACATCAAGTCAAAATCATACTGTTGGAGGTGCAAGAGCCATTTTCCAATTCTGGCTGGTGGGTGCGGGGACGATCCTTTGAAGATTTGTAGTAGGGGCTTGTGATCGATATAGACCTTGAACTTTATCCCAAAGAGGTACATATGGAAATGTCTACAGCCCCATAGGATTACGATGGCTTCCTTCTCGATATGCGAATACCGCTGTTCGTCTGTGTCAGAGCCTATGACGCATATGCAATTGGCTTCACCTCTCCTGTGTGCAACGACTGCACTAAAATGGCTCCCAGTCCAACAGGGCAGGTGTCCACATATAGTTCCGTCTGTAGTATGGCGTCGTAGTAAGCCATGGTGGTGTCCGCTGATGTTTGAAGGCGTCATGGCAATGGGTGTCCAAGTCCCACTTGGTGTTTGACCTGGTCAGCTCCCTCAGGGTTTTCGAAATGGATGAAGCTGCCACAGTAGGCCACTATGTCCAGGAAGCTCTGTGAGTGTGGTAGGAGGAGACACTCCCTTGTCATCTGCGACTTTGAAGGGGTCGGCGGATACACCATTGCTGTTGAACACGTACCCATAAAAGGTAATTTCTTCCTTCAGAAATGTACACTTTTCTTTGTGTATAGTGAGCCTAGCTGCTTCGAGCCAGTCGAGCACCAGTTTCAGTCTGCGTATGTGTTACTCTTTGCTGCTGGCATGTACGAGGATGTCATTGCTGACATTTAGCACTCCTGGTATTCCTTGGATGAGTTTCTGGATTGCTTGTTTGAGCACTTCCGCTGCAGAAGATATCCCGAAGCTCAGTCTTATGTAGCGTCTCAGTCCCAGATGTGTCAAAAACATCATGATGCATCTTGAATCACGGTGTAGCTTCAACTGGTGGTAGCCAGCGTTGAGGTCATGCTTTGAGAAGAAACGAGATCTTGTGAGGTCCGACATGATTTCATCCAGAGTTGGAGTGATGTGCCGTTCTCTTCTTATGGCAACATTGGGTAGGTGCATGTCGATTCAGATCTGCACCTTCCCTGGTTGCTTGGGCTTCTTCGTGACAACCATGGGGGATACCTATGGTGTCAGGACTGATACTGGTGCTATGATGTCTGCCTTCTCCAGCTCGCGCAGCTCCTTGGCAACCAGCTCTCGCATGTGGAATGGCGTCCTCCTGTGTCGAACTGCTCTGCGTTGCACTGTCGGGAAATTGTGCAGCTTAATCAATTTCCTTTTCAGGCACCCTATGCCTTGCAGGAGGCCAGGGTGTCTCGTGAGTAGATCACTGATGTGCATAGAGTCAGTGATATCACAGATGAACTTGGTTAGTCCCAATTCTTCTGCCGACTCCCATCTAAGTAGACATTCTATGCCCGCATTCACAACATACACTTTTGATCGGATTTCTTTTCCCCTCTTCTCAGCATTGTTCAGAAACTGACCCACGACAGGTAGTGGGGTTTTGCAGCCATATGTGAATAGTAGTGTGTGTGTGTTTCAGCTCCGACTGCGGTTGCATCTGTTTGAAAGTCTTAACTGGCATTACATTTACTGATGCTCCTGTATCAATCATTATGATGGTTTCCTGGTCTTGTATGTGTATAAGGCACCTGGGTCTCCTCTTTTTTTTCTGTGTTGTGCTACCTTGTTCCAGCGCCGAGACAAGGTGGATCTTTCCTTTTCTTCTCGTGCGTCTGGACTCGACTGCTGCTGCCACCCCATCATGGTCATCCCCAGATTTTTCCGTCGATGAGTTGTCCTCAGCCACGACAAGCTATGTGTTGCTTATTTTTTTTCTTGGACTGTTGCCTTGGCGGTTGAGTTTGAGCTCGCGGTCGCGGGCCTGATGATCGACACACACGTGCGTAGTGATCTCGGCATCCGCATACACCGCACATGGTACCCTGGGCTAGGCGGTTCCTTTACCCATGGCGCACACCTCCACACCACCCGCATTTGTTTGGTCCGGGTTTCCTTGGCTGCTATCGTGGGGTTGAATGAGGTTCATTGTTCTCATCTCTGGCCGCTGGATGGTTGGAAATTTGTGCCACTGTCGTTAACGGTGCGAGTTGTAACATTTGCAGTGTGGTAACACCAGTCTGAACATTAGCCCCAAACTGACGGGTTTAGCCCATCCGGGTCTTTATTAGCACGTCACGTCCCACTGTGCTCGGTGGCGTGATGCGTATGTAACAACCAAGACTCCATAAATAGGCAGGCGGATAGCTCAAGTGCGGCACACTCATCTTGGCAACACGACTGCACTGAGCAACAAGGGTTCAATTCAGCTCACATCCTCTGGAGGTCCCTCAATTGAGTGCCAAAAGTGGATAATAATTGTGAACACAAATTTTTGCAGTGTTAGATACTGGGAAAATCTTGTATGAAGTGCTATACATATCGTCAATTAATGCTACTACTAGTAATAATTGTTATTATTCATAATAAACTGAAAATGAAATAAAGCAGCTTATCAAGCCCTGCCCCATTAAAAGAAAAGTACTACCATGGCAAACTATAGCTCCCAACCATTGAAACAGAACAAGCACTAGTGTGTTCGATACCCATTAGTCTTGAGTTTACAAAATTGAAGACTCACACTTACATTTTCATAAAACCAATTACTAATGTCAGCGAGCAGTGCACACACAAAAACCACACACATGCGGTCTCATACAGAACAAATGCTTTGGCAATGATTGAACCTATTTCCTCTGCCATCCCAGAGCTTTGTAGAATGTCTCTCTTGGGCCGTTTGATTTGAATTTGAAGCCATCTTTCACCATTCCTGTTCTCTCGCTTTAATCATATGATTGCATAATTTGCTCATATTTAGCAAATGATATTGTTAAATAAATTAACAAATCTACATCTGAAAAATGCAAAAACAACTGATGCTACATCTTTTGAATGATGAAGCGATAGGGCCCTCGGTGCTGCTCCAATCAAAACGGCAGCAGTCGCAGGCTCATGATAATCACGCCGAAACATATTCAGATTATAATTACTTTTCTTCTGGTAATGATAGCCCGTCTGATTGGATGATTACCTATCTGACTTTGATAAGTCTCAAAGGTCAGAGAAGAGAGAATTGCAGACATCTGTTTTTAATGCAAGGTATAATCGCCTAGAACAGAATTTAAAATGGCATCTGCGAGTATGGGTATCAAAACCAATCCATGCTGCAGAATAAAAATTGCTCGCTAAAAACAATAGGCGCGCTAATATCTACTGTTTGTTTTACGCAGGGATCGGATCTGTTGCACCACTGTGAATACCTGTAAACCCTGGAGGCTTCCGTGGGCTTGTGAACATCAGGGTAGTAATTACCAAAGCCCCTGGAGCAGAGAAAGCAAAGGATGCAGGTATAATGATGTCCCTTGTCAGCATTCATCTGTAGCCCAGGGCATAGGTGCAATCAGTGATCCGCCTCTTCCAGATCTACAATGTGGAGGCAATATCTGTGCCAATGTTCACACTGTGTAGTCTGTACACTAGTTCATTAGGGTGGCACAGCCCTCCTCCTTCTTCCTTGGTCCTCCATGATTGACTAGTCTGGGGTAAATTCTCAGAAAAAGAGGCATCGCAAAATAGCACAGAGGATATACTATTTTCAGATGCCCCGTTTTTGGAAATGCACAAAATAATGTGTGGAAATGTGTAAAATCATGTCAGTTGCAAAGCCATGACTTTGGACTGCTCACTCTGTCCTGCACCATTCAATTGAAGTGTGTCCACTGGTTAGCTTGCTTGAAATCTTAATCGGATGTATTGAGGATCCATCCCACTTGTGGCAGCTATGCCTGGATGTGATCCTGGTTTAGTGCAATAAGGCTGAACATCAGGGCCACAGGTGTGCATCCACCAATGTAGGGTTTGACTCCCTTCCTCAGTTGCTACAGCATGGATTTATTTCAGAACACAAACAATGAATTCATGTCGGTCTTTACTTGCATTAAGACTATAATGGTAAGGCTGGGCTATACTATTGTCTCTGGAACCAATCAAATGAAAAATGTGGCACAACTTTGCAAATGGCAATGCATTCCTTTTGTGTATTTGTTTGAATAGTACCCAAGGGGGAGTTTTCTTTTAAAAATGTGATGCAAATTGTGCATTTTAAAGAATATTTATTCAGCAACACTGGTCAAAACTACAAGCCGCATAGTGAAGTAACTCATCAAACTGGTCCACATTGGCCAAAAAAGTGGACCACTTCGACCCAAAAAACTGGCCCACACCAGCATTTTGCAATTTTTTGGTTCAGCCATGGGGCTATTGCCCTGTAGGCCAGTCCGAGCCTGAAGACTATCTATTACAGAATGGTGACTACCCACACCTACATTCATTCCCATTGTGCAACACTGTTCACAAACCTATGGCTGCCTGAAGACTTGACAGGCATTCCCAGTATGAGTTCTGCAATAGAATCAACCCGGTTTAAGTGACACGTCCCAGCACCTGTCAGAGACATGAGTGCAGTTTGCCTACATGTGATCTACCCGTCACAAGAAAAAAGCAATTTCCCAGTATTTTGGGTCCAAATGTTTTTCAAGTAGTTGCCTTTTGTTTCGCAAACAGTAGCATTGTTGATCACTGAGAGTTTTGGTACATGCTAGGGCCGGATTCGTGTCACCACCTAATAGTAAAATCTAGCTTGGGTTTCAGAATCTTTTTTTATATCACACTTCATGTCTGTAGAGGTATCGCGAGAGCACAGCTCTCGCGAGATCTCGCTCGCGCGACCAGCTCCGCCCCCGCGCGCTACGCGCGCACGACGGGGACGAGCTGAGGACGCGCCCGGCAGCGTCTTCCCGGCTCCTCCGAGCACGGGAGATTAAATATAGATAAAGGCTCTTTATTAATCACGGCACACAAACCTTTGTTGGCCACGTTGGCCCTGCTGATCCAGGACATATATGTGTGTCTCCTTTATACAGACCTGTGAGGAATAAAGTCCTGTAGAAAAGCCTGCCTGTATCCTGTCTTCATTCAGGCCCTTTATACTACAATGTCACAGTCCAGTCTCTAAGTGCGGGTCTGGATTTCGAACCTCTGCTGCGTTGTCTCTGAGCCATCCTTCCAGCCACACCAAATCACCCAAAATATAAAGATCATCTCCTTTGAGATTCGTCATATGCACCATTCATACACATTAGTTGTGTAGAAAATGACTGGGCTTTCCTGTTGGTTGGATGTCTCAAGAAAGACACAGGAATTTGTCGCTTCATCATCGTTATTTTCATTTGGAGAGTCACCGAAAGGTTTAAAGGTTTTGCTTCCTAGATCAAAGCACCGCAAACAGGAGTGGTTCATGATGGTATAGTCACTTTTTCGAATGGCATATTTTCGAATGCCATTTTTTTGACACCATTTAGCCGAATTTTTTTTCTTCGAATTTTTTTAAAAAAATGTTATTTTAGAAATGGGGGGTCCCCCCGAGCCCCCTTTTTTTAAAACACTCGGCAAAATGTTTTAAAAAAATGGTGTTTCGAAAATATGTTTTTGAAAAAATGACTGGATACCGTTCATCATCGATCAATGAGTCACAAACAGGGTTGGTCCACCAAAGATAGGGGAGAAGAAGTGACCAAAGGACATTTTAATATGTAAGATTGTTTTCTATATTCGTTTGGCGCTATGACCAGGACAGGTCACAGATCATGTGCTTATCCTATCTGGTCACTCTACCTTTATCAATAGGTATTCATTCCTTAAACTCACAGCAAGTATTTTAGATGAGATGTTTCCATCCTGGTTACAAATCGGTCCTAAAAAGTGCTTCAGTCTGGTTAACTATTTCATTCAGACATCTAACTTTTACATTGTCCAGAGTATACACAAAGATGCATGGTAGTGTAGGTATCTGGCCCACTGACCACTGGAATATGAGTGTGATCCCCTGTTCTGAGTTAATGTTCATTGGCCACGAGAAGCAGTGAGTTTGTGCTGCAGCTTCATGCTTTGAAAAGTGTGTAGTTTGCGCACCTGTGTCAAGACTGCATGTATGGTGTTGATTGGATAATTGCGCTGGGGGTATGCTCTGGATGATTGTTCAGGAATGTGTAGGAATTCGGGATTAAGGCACATACCAGGCGACCTCTCGGATGATGTAGAATTAAAAAAGGCACCCAGATCTATCTTCTGAAATAAAGTCACAAGAATCATTGGCCAAGTCTCTAAAGTGATAGGGCCTCATTACACGGACGGCGATGGACCAAGGTGCTATTAGCACCTTGGTCCATGCCGGTAAAATACCGGCACCGCCTTGGTGGAAAGGGGAATTACCGCCCTATTCCAAGGTTGGTGGGGCGGTAATTCCCCCTCCCCCCATTGCCCTTCCCCATTCCCATTTTTGCCCCATAGGGCATAATGGGAATGGGGAAGGTGCTAATTACGGCACCGCAAATTGCGGTACCGTAATTAGCTCCCTGTTCCCTTTGCGGGTTGGTTTTTAACGCCTGCAAAAAGCAGGCGTTAAATTATCCAAACCGCAAAGGGACCTCGTAGTAAGGTGGTAAGGGTTTACCGGTACCGGTAAAATACCGTTACCGGTAAACCCTTACCGCCTACCGTGTAATGAGGCCCATAGTGTTGTAATGCAACCTTGGACAGATGACCTACGTCCAATGTCCCACCTTCTTTGTCAGTTACTGTGTGGGGAAGAGCGGCTGAGTGCTGAGGTTCGTGCTCAATAAATTTGCTGTTCTGCACCATACCTGCCTGTACGTCCCTCACTTCACTAGCGACAAGGTTCTGCACCACTGCAGAAGACGAACCTCAGCGAGACCTGGGTGTGCAGCCCTTGGTGCACAAGACTACTTTGCCGTGCTAAGCTGCCATCGCGAGACATCCCCATAAGTGTTCCCTGCTCGCTGTAGAGCAGTTGTCCCTTCGTTTGGAATGGGGAACTGATCGACCTCCAACTAAGCATTAGGAGGAAAAGGGAGGAGGCAAAAAGCACAAGAATCGCAGCACGCATTGGCCGAGACATGAGGAGTCGCAAGGAAAGGACCTTGCAATGCGATTGTTCATGTCAGCCATCTTAGGTTGCCGAGCAACAAGAGTAAACAAGAACAAACCAACGCAATTGTGCGCAGCAGTCATCTTAAGTTGCTGAGCAACGAAAGTAAACAAGGAAGAAACTTCTCAAGTACTGCAGTGGCAGCCCTGCAAGGACGCTCCCGTGGTCAAATATTGTACAATGACAGGAAATCAAACTACCCTTCTGTTCAAGGTACCTTCCACCCATGCACCTAGCATTAAGGAAAGTTTGAGGCACAACTTTCTTTCACAGCATAACATTCATAATGCAGCGAAGCAGCACCCACCCCTCACCCGCATTCATGGCTAATCCTGGCGAACCCCCCACAGCATGAGATCTTTGGATTGATGCCTTTAATGTATGCTCAAGGGCAGCATGGGGGCACCAAATACTCTGATGATGAGAAGGAAGCAGCATTGCTAAACTGTTTGGAAACTGAAGGGCTACATGTGTGCAGGCACCCTCCTGGAGATGATGTAAGTGTTCCAGGTGCAAGAGAAGGGGAAATGATAGTGACCATGTATGAAACAGCTCTTAGGAAACTAGAAGGGTGTTTTGACAAGAGGCCCAATGTGGTATTAGAGGGATACCATTCTTTCTCAAGAACACAAGGCGTTGGCGAGTCAATAGATGCCTACATCACTGCACTGAGCACACTATTATCCAGATGCAAGTTTACTGGAGTGCTAGAGGAATATATAAGAGATCAAGAAATGATGAAGACAAGTAATGCCAAAGTGAGAAAGAGACTATGATCGATAGAGACCCTGCCCTGGGAAAGTAATTGAAATTGATATGGCAGTTGAAGAGTCATGAGTGAGTGTGCAAGCAGAGACCGAGAGAAATGACAAGGAGAACCAAGGTGGACGAGGAGAATTGGTGCACGCAGTGATGTCCAAGAAAAATGGACGAGAAAGAAGGAAATATAACTGAGGAGAGAACTATGCCAACAAGGACAGTAGAGGGCTGTCCACAGAAAAACAAGTTTGCAGGAAGTGTGGTTGGATAGGTCACTCCACAGGAGCCAAGGAGTGTCCCGCCTGGAATGCAGATTGTAGGGGAGGGGGCACTTTGCACGAATGTGCAGAACACTTGAGGAGGGGAGACAAACCGTGAGAATGTTGGATGCTGGGGAAAGCACAGATGGTGTGGTGGGGTACGTGAGGGAGGGATTTCGGAAAGGGGTATTGTTAAGTGGGAGAGGAGCACCAAAAAAAGGACCACAGGCTACAATTACTGTAAATGGTGCTCATGTCGAAATGCGTGTTGATTTAGGGTCACCATACACCAGGATGTCACCAGAAATGTATACCAAAAGCTATGGAAGGAATTATCCACTTTGAAACCCTCTGATATAAATCTGTATGCATATGGACGTTTATCCGTAAAGGTTCTGGGATATTAATGGGCAAAGATTGAATTTAAGGGTGACTCTGTCGAAGGAAAGTTATGTGTTGCACAAGGTTGACAATGTTCTAGGGTGGGATGAGGTAGCTGCCTTGGAAATTGAGATACATCCTGGGGAAGCAATTCCTGTGTTGTGTGTGGAGGAGGGTGGTCGGATACTAACTGAGGGCATGGTAACCACTGAATATTTGAAGGATAACTTTTCCACCGTGTTCTCAGATAAGCTAGGGAAGATAAATGGTATTTTGCACAAAATTGTGCTGGAAAGAGGAGCGGTGCCCATAGCTCATAGAGTTAGGAAAGTACCTGTGATGGTCAGGGAAGGATTTAAGAGTGAACTTGCCAATCTTAAGGATGCAGGTGTAATTGTGGAAATTGAGTATTCTGAATGGTGATCACCGGTGGTGCTAGCGTGGAAGGCGGATGGTAACCTCAGGATGTGTGTTGACCTAAGGGAGCTAAATCCCAATATATGGGTTGATCGCCACCCGTTACCCAACATAAATGAGCTCCTGGCGTCTGTAGGGAGCGCAACGTGTTTTTCCACATTTGACCTATACTTCGCCTACCACTAGATTAATTTACATGAGGAGTCTCGACCCCTGACTTCTTTTATTTCGCCTTTTGGGGCATACCGCCTTTGTTGCATGCCTTTTGGTTTGGCGTCAGCCTTCGCAGTGTTTCCGAGTTTAATGCAGATGCTGTTTGGAGGGGTGCCAGGTGTGGAGTATTTCCAGGACAATATTTTGTGTGTGGAAAAGACCGTAAGGAGCATGATTGTAGAGTAATTGAAGTGATGCAATTTAAGTTGTCCAAGTGGCATGTGGGCGTTCCAAGTGTCACCTATTTAGGTCCTACGTTGGATGCTAAGAGGATAAGTCTCAAGGAGGATGAGGGTCTAAAGGTCCATAGGTGATGAGGGAGGCACCTTCTCCAGTGAACAAGGAGCAACTCAGATTGTTCCTGGGTATGACAGAATATTATGTTAGATTAATTCCTTCTTATGCTGAGAAAATGGTGAACATGCTGGCATTGTTGTAAAAGAACGCCAGGTTTGAGTGGACAGAGTGTTGTCAAAAGGAGTTTGCCGATTTGAAGAGCGATATGGATCCTGCTCCATCCCTGGGTTTGTGTAATCCAAGGAATAAGACCATACTGACTGTGGATGCCAGTGATGTGGGTCTGGGGGCGGCGTTGGAGCAATGGCAGAATAGCAAATTTAGCCCTTAGCCTTCACTTCTCGGGTTTACTTCTTGGGTTTTGAGGGATGCAGAGAAGCGGTATGCGATCATTAGGAGAGAAACATTAGCGGTTGTTTGGGCATCAAAGCATTTTACGACATTTCTCTGGGGAATCTCTTAAGTGGTCCGGATGGATCACAAATCCCCTCACATTTGTGTTGATGACTAAAAGAATGGGTTCAGTCTCTCCCAGGATCTCAAGATGGATGACCGATCTACTGGAGTTTAATTTTAGAGTAGAATACATACCCGGATCTAAAAACACAGTGTCAGATTGTTGGTCCCGTTTGCCTGGTGGTTGCAAGAATTTGCAGGAGGAGATTGATGAGAACACGCAGGTGGCCAGTGTGTTCCAGGTAATTGATAAAAACAAATGGTATAGAGAGTGTGCGGTGGATCTAGAGCTGGCATGGATCAAAGAGGGTCTGAGGAGTGTTTGGTCTGAGCTGAACTGCAAGGAAGAAGGAAAGAGTTACCTGCACCTTTGAGGCAAGTTGTCTGAAGGGACATGGTGTGTCAAGAGAGGGGACAGGTTGGTTCCACCTCTCCGTTTTGAGGTCCAGGTTAGTTAATTTGCGTCATGAAGGACATCAAGGAAGGTATCTGATGAAGAGAAGGTTGCGGGATTTATACTGGTGGCCAGGGATGGATGATGAAGTTGAGTTGGTGGTGAAGGATTGTGTTGCGTGTTCTATAAGTGATAAGAGCAAGGCAGTAAAAGCGCGGCTGGTGTACCCAGTGGAAATTCCCAAGGACTTGTGGTCAAAGGTGGCTGTGGACATTGTGGGGCCCATGCATGCCCTGGGGGGAGAGTTGAGGTTTGTCGTGGTCCTTGTAGATTACACTTTGCGTTGGGTGGAGGCCACTGCCCTGGAGTTGGTCACGGCTGAGAAGATTTGTCATTTTTAGGTAAGGTTTTTGACAGGGAAGGGGTACTAGCTGGTATTGTCACTGATAACAGGATGCAATTTGAGTCAAGTTGTATGCAGAATTTTCAGAGGAAATTGGGAATAAGGCACCACAGAAACGCATTGTACAATCCCTCTGCAAATGGTTTGGTGGCGGGATGAACCGTTTTGTCAAGGCTGCCATCCAGCTTGATGTTGCCAATGGGTTGATTTGGACTGAGGTGTAATCTGAAGCTCTGTCGGCATATAGGTATTTGAACTCAAGAGAGGGCTGGTTCCAAATTGATGTCTGCTGCCTTGGGTGGTGGTGGGGGGGGGCATCTGTACGGAAGTGGATATGGCTGAGGTTTTGGAAAAGGTGCGCCTATGGCAGGAGAGCGTGAGATTACAGCAGTTGGTCAGGAAACCTCTGGAAGTATCAGTTGGAGATTGTGTATGTGTGAAGAATCCGCAGTCTGTGCCCAAGGATTGCAGCGTGTTTATGTCTCCCTGCATCTTAGTGAAGGTCGGTGCAGGTATGTTGTGCTTGATGACAGTTGAAGGTGGAGCAAAAAGAGGTTGGTGGTGCAAAGGGGATCAGTTGTTCCTCGTGTGGTTGTTTCAAGTGAGGGAGCTGTTTGTGCGTGGGCACCTTATGAGGGTGATCTGCCTTTCAAGAATATTTCAGGAGTGGAAGAAAGAAGGGGAGGCAATAAGGGTTTCAGTACTGTGGTCAGTAAGGGGAGGAGTGGTGTGAGTGGTGAGGTGCCTGGCCAAAGGAGGGTGCAGATGTGGATGGGCAGGTGGGCCAATGGGGTGTTTCCTTTCCTGTTGCGCCTGTGGAGAAGGTAATGGACCAGGAGCAGTTTCGGTCCAGTGAGGAGTGTGCTGGGTCAGGTCGTTCTGCAAGGATTAAGCTGCCTCCAATCAAGTTTCAAGATTATGTCCTTTGGGGTGCTAGGAAGTGAGGTGCTATTTGCTTATTCCAATTATATGGTTCAAATTTCTATTGTTATTATCGCTGTTAGTTCAATTGTGATGATCTGTTTTCCTACCCTATTGCATTTTGTGTTTCCTTGGTTCTTACTCTTTTATGTTTCTGTTCTTCCTTCCTTTTCTATCTCCTTTGATTTCCTACTACTGTGTGGAATGCGAAATGAATGACACACTGCCTTAAATTGAATGCACCTGGACTGTGAATATGGCACAGAATTGGAGTGATGCACTCACTATTATTTTGTTTTTTAATTATAAAAGTGTGAAAATAGTTTAAAATGAACACATATCAAATCACATACAATCAATCCATACACATATCCTTTTAATAAATAGTTAAATTCACATTATTAATCTGTACAGCTCCCCTATTAAAATCATTTACATTTAAATAAGATCCCATCTTGCTCATATCTCTAAAGTTGGTAAAGGTAGGTTAAATTATGTTTACTATGTCTTAATAAACTTATGTTGCAGAATTTCTACCATATGTCACTCTCATAACATGGTCTTTCTTCAAACTGGCTGTTTCTATAATCATCCAAATTGTAATTAGTGCTATGACCAATGATGCTTGCTTCTCAGCAAGACATCAGGCCTCATTGCGAGGTTGGCAGTAGTCCACTGATGCCACCGGCGGGTTGCCGCCAACCCCGTAACACTGTGTCCGCCGCCTGAGATCCGGATGACCCCGGGACATTACAAGTTCTGGAGGCCCGGGATCTTAGGCGGCGGAAATCGTAAGTCTGCATTCCAATAGAGTCCTATGGGACTGTATGGGAGTGGGGAGATGGAAGCACCGCCACCGTTTTTAACGGTGCCGGTGCTTCCATGAAAACTGTGCCTACCGGGGCCGATGAGCCTGGCAGGTCAGATCCTGCCAGGCGCGGAGGCCCAGGCCGGCACTTTTGTAGTCTGCCAACCTGAAATGGGTGCCAGTACGTTGCTACAGGCACCCTTAACGTAATGAGGCCCAGAGCGTAACGAGCGTATCCAGAAGCCAAAAGTCCAAAAAAGAAGGGACAATGTACACATCTTCGCAGGTGGAGTATCCTATCCACACCCCAAACCCCACACTGGAGTAACAGATGTCTAGCTGTTTCATATCGTCCCCTTTCACCACAAAACCTACACATTCTGTCTTCCAGTGATAGGCCCATCCTTGGGTCAAGCACGGCTAAGCATGGCCACTGATTAAGCCTCCATTTTTATAAATAATCGCCTGATTGCTGAGCTAGGAACACTTATTAGATATGGCTGCCTCTGGTGTATGACATATGTCCTGGCTACCAAGTCTGTTGCGATTATTTTGGTCAGTGCCACCTCTCCGTTATATATATATTGTCCCATTGTCTGGCTCAAATGTTTTATTGTTTAACCAAGTGATCATAGCTTTCTGACCAATCATTCCTCCAGTCAATAATATCAATACATGGAGTCACTCTTTCTGTGAATGTGCTCACTATGGTGGATGCCTGTCAGCAATCATGCAATAACATTCCAAGGTACCTACAGGCACTGTATGAGAATGCAGGCAGCCCACGAACAGGGCGGCCAAGACAAGGCAGCAGAGGAGAGTTCTTGTTACCACCATAACTTAGTCAGAGGCAGTGAGGAGAGTAAGGTTTTTGTTAGATGGAAACAAAAGGTGCTAGTTGCAGCATTGATGTGATTCTGGAGTGCAGAGGCATTGCTATGGGGTCGCTAAGAGGGCTATAGCCCCTGGTCTTTTGGTTGTAGCCCCGGATAGAATCTCAGGGGCTACAACCAAAAGTGTAGCTAGCCCCCAGTCCCGACAGTTCCGACATTAGCGTAGCCCCTGGTCTTTTCCAGACCTAGCAACACCCCTGCTGGAGTGACAGGGCAGGATCCAGCCTAGATTCTTCACAGGAAAATGTCTTGACAGAATCCCACAGATGAGGGCCAAAATTAATCCCTGAGCCTATCGTTGCCCCAGATAATGCTATCAACTATTTAGCCTCAGTGAAGCTAATGCCAGTGGCTCCCCAGCCACTTACCCATGGCCCTCGTGCAATGTCTGAAATTGTCTGCTGGAATAACCCCATCCCACCACCTAGAGGAGGATTTCGGGACATGCGCATAAGAGTGGAATAGAAGGTCAGAAAAGTGGATGTTGCTGACCCCCAGGCAGATGTATACATTAAAGAAGATCAGGGACAGAAAGGAGCCCCTCAGAACGCCACAGGAAAGAGACAGGGATTCAGATGGAATTTATTGTTATTGTGGATAAGGGGCATATTAATGTATTCATTGTTATTGTGGATAAGGGGCATATTCGTTCATTCATTTTGTCATTTGTTATAGCACCTTTCACCATAATTAGGGTCCCAACGCACATTTGGTTAAATGCCCTCGGAGGGACCGGAGTCCAAAGTAATGTGGGAAAGTTTGGTAGGAGCTATTATGCTTCTGTGCATTTCAGTCATTTAAAGTTATGGGAGGGTGGCCATGATGCTGGTAGAACACCCATGTCTAAAAGGAGTGTGCAAAGGCACAGCGGAAAGAATACTATGGACCAAAGGGAGGATTGTGTTTAAGGCGATAGAGAGTTATGTGGGAAGCAACAGTTCAAATCTTTGTCATTAACAGTAGCTTCATTCTTATGGCAGAGGTGATGTGCAATAGTGTTTGTGTTGTATGTGTGTGCAGGGTTTGTGGGGTGAAGCCATGCCTTCCACTAAGTTGCCAAGGTGTGGTGTGCGAGGGAAGAAATGGGTTAACTTTACAGACAACAATGAATGATTTCTGGGTTCTATCTATGTACAAGGAGTATTGCTGTGTCTCACAGGCGATTTAAGTGCTTGATGAATGCATAGTATTCTCCCTCTGCGAGGTTCTTTACGCAGGAGAGATTGCTATCCCTTGTTCCTTCTGGTGCGAAACCAAGGACCCTGTTTCCTGATTACGTGTGGCAGCCTAGCCACTCATCCTGTATTTTAGAGTAATCTGCCATGCCAACCATGGGCAAGGGGCACCCAGGCTCCCTGCATGTCTTACAGCACGATCAGTGTGATTTCCCAATGTGTATTTTAAGTGCGATGCATTACCACCCTCCAAGTCGATATGGGTGTAATACATGGCCCGCTGTCAAGGTCCATTCCAAGTGCAAGTTGCTGCAGTGACTACCTGAGTCCTCCATGTGTGCTAGTGTGTAGGATGGCAGAACGGGCTGTTTAGGCAGAAGAGGCTAGTGGCTGAGGTGCATGAATTCGTTTTGCAAATTTGATTAGTCAAAACTGCTACAAAAAATATTTTGGATTAGCAATCCAACCTAAATGATTAGCAATGTTCATGTCATTACGTTCAATGGGATGAGCAGTTAATTGTAACATGGCATCAATAAAGACTCAGCTTGTGTGGGCCATTTTTGCTTTTCCATCACATGTTGCCAGTGATGGGCATAAAAGTGCGCAGCCGCAACCAAATGGTTGGTTTAAACAATTTTCAAAAGGAATCTAGGGTTTAGACGTTTTGTCAGGTGTGCTTGGTGTATTGTGCTAGGCAATGGAACAATTCACCAAGTGTACTCAGAGTTGGTGCTGGCTTGGGGAATTGGGTGGGTGCAGAAGGGTTCTAACCCAGTTCGGGCATTTTCAGAAATCTGTGCAAGGAAAGACTGCTAGGGCTTGTGTGGGTTGCAGTGCTGTATTATCAGGAGTGAGGTGCATTGGCAGACTTGAATGTAGATTTTCTGTTGGTAATACAGAGCACAAATGAAATGCATTGGCGGAGTTATAAGTAGTCCCCATACTTGGAATAAGAGTGGGTGCCGAGGGTGAGGATCGAGGTGTATTGGCAGGTTTCACAGCTGCAATAGCAATTGGTGCTGCTGATCAGGCTTGAGATGCTTTGGGAGGACTTCCTATTGGTCCCTGTGCTGGACAAGCAATGTTTGCTGAATGTTCTAATTGAAATTAAATTGCTGTGCTGTGTGCTGGCTATAGTAGCAGAATAGTAGGGGAAGCTACACGGGGGTGCTTTGACAGAGGTGCACGTGAATCCCAGTGCAAGAACAGCAGTGCTTTCTGAAAGTCAGGATTGATGTGCATTGGCAGAGCTGTGCTCGGACCCCATTGCTCTAATATGAGTGGGTGCTGCTGGTCAGGATAGAGGTACACTGGCAGAGCTGTGTGCTGGGCCGAGTGTAGGAATATCGGTGGGTGCCTGAGATTAGAACTGAGCCGCATAGGGCTATATATATACTGCCTAGTCATGGAGTAGCAGGGAGTGCATTGGCAGATCTATATGCTGATCCCAATGCTGAAGTAGCATGTGAGTCTGCAAGTTAGTAAGAGGTTTATTGGCATGTGCTGGCCCCTGGGCTAGCTTCAAGGACATCTTGATGGTATAACGGGAGGAGCATCAGCATATATGCCGCACATATCATTACAAATCGAAAAATACATACATATTAGTTAGTCTGTATGTTCATCTGGTGAGCCGAAACATTCCAGCACCAATACCAACACTAATAGGTACCTGCGCCCAATCCTGCTGGATGCAGCCAACAGGGAGTGGCGACAGGCGATCTGTGGCAAACAAGCTGCAGCAAATGGCTCGCGGCAAAACGTCCTGATCGGAATTGTTATGTGCACTTGTATGTCCAATAAAATCTGGCAGCTACTAATGTTACCCTGTGAAGCCAAACTGGGCTCACATTTTCTACCATAGAGCTCAAATATCAGCTTCACTGCTTAAATAACACGTGTGATCCTCGGCAAACCATTCACTGTGTCTCACTGCACGTTTTAGTCTGCATAAAATTGGAAGTGTTCCGTTATGCAATTTATTCATGGAAAGCCCTCACAGTTTAGAAATCTAGTCAAACATATGCATATGATTACAAAGGTATTTCTTGCTGCTTGGGTCGATCATGGCAGTTAATTTATATTACCATGGACTAGTTTCAGTATCAGACTGGTGCCACTCAGGTGCGCAACTAGGCAAACATTTATGGAGGGGGGCTAGCTAACCCTTCAAATGTTGTGAAAGGGGCTAATTTTGGAGACTTGTGTGGGTGCACCTAACTTCTTTACACATTCCAATCAGGGGTGGACTGGGGACCAAAAGGGGCCCAGGAAATAATTTTCCAAGTGGCACCATAGTACACATTCCAGCAAGCCCAACCTTTTTCATATGAGAACAATTGGAAATAAAACACAAAAGAGGCCCAGGGTGCAGAGGCCTACTGGGACATCTCCAGAGTTCCCTATAGGCCAGCTCACCCATGGAAAGAATTGCATGTGATCCGTGGTCAGCATGGCAGCACAGACTATGTAGTGTTCCAGGTGCGTACCTCTGCCCGTTAACTCTACATCTTCACTCATTGCAGGGCAGGTGTTCATGGATGGCAGTTCATTGCTGGCACCTCAGGTCGCGCCTTGGATCTGCTGCTGGTCGACATTACAGGCGAGTGAACCATTCTAAGATGGATGTTAATGTTTCTATGGATTGCATGTCTGCATTCTGTTGACTGGGAAGGAACCCACGCCATCTTGGTAGTAGAGGACTTCTTTCCTGTCCAATACACAGGCAGAGTTAGGGGAGGGCCCAGGAGGCATCACCCCTCCACCACCTCCCAGGGACATCTTTCAGATCCCAATGCTCATGCCATGCTGACCACAATTTAATGAAATGGTATCGGCCAGTCCCCCATGGCTAGTCTTTTTCTCCCTCTGGTACCAACGCCTGCCTCAGCCGCTGATAGAGTGAACATGCCTTGAGGCCTGTGCTGCTGTGGTTGATATGGGCATATATGCAACCTACTATTTATAAAAACGCATTTGGTGGAAATCAGGGATTTATTGGATAAGGTGTATAAGTTACTTTGTTTGCGACATATGAAGATATTGCTTTATATACTGAAATACATGTAAACGGTGTAACAATACAGAGCACACATGCTCTCTATCTCTGTGCTCCTTTCCCTCTCCTTCTCTCTCTGTCTCCATCGCAGTCTATGCTTCTATCTGCCATCACATTGAGTGGGCATTTTCTGTAAGGGCGGGGCGAGGGCACTACGCATAGGCTCTACAAGCTGGGGTGGGCTTCTGACAGACTTTGTGAACGATCAGGGGCCCAGGTTGCAGGGGTCTGCAGCTACACTTGTTTTTTTCAATTAAATATTGCTTGCTGCTCACAGAAGAATCAAATACTTTTAAAAATCTAAATGCAACCCTTTTTAAGTAGCAAGTACATTTTCAGAGAGAAAAATATGTGCATTCTCCAGAAAAGAAGCTATTCAAAAAAGCAAATGATGTCAATGTACTTACATCGTAAACTTGATGTTTTTAAAATGTTACGATATTTATTTCTAGAATCACTCCCATACATATATTCTAGTCATAGCATCATCACGAGTTGGGCGGTATCCCCCGAGGCTATTACCGTTACCGCCAAACCCCCTCGCGCTATTAGTACCGGATCACGTGTTTGGTGGAACGGGAAGTTCCCATTCCCCATTGGGCCCATTCGGGAATTCCCCATTCCCCATTGGGCCCAATAGGGAATTTTCGGCGCTACTACCGCCGGCGGTATCAGCGTGGCAGTAATAGCAACAGAAACCGGCAAAATCGAGTGGGATTTGCCCCCAGCTCAGACCCTTAAACGGGGTGGTAATAGAGTTACCACCAAACTCGTGATGAGGCAGATAGTAAGAATGCTACACTTGTCTTACTGATCAAAGAACATTATTAAAACCTAGAATAACCATACACATTATTCTCTGACCGATTATCATTCCAAAGTGGACAGTCCGGTTCATCTTATTTTTCTCTTTGAAAATTCCACTATGAGAAAGGGGAAGGGACCAAATAGCTCCAATGCGGGTTTCTGGCTCCTTTGCAGTATGCTCTTAAGCATATCAGGAACATAGGAATGGCCACAGATCTTTACATTTGACAAATATGTCTGTGCAAAAAGGGTTGTATGCTTGAATGACTAGGTACATACTGCACACTGAGCAAGGTGCTCGTTTTATTTTCCACAACACTCCTCCTAGCATTTAGACAGCCTCAAGATTCATTTTCGATAATCAATTGGCTGCGATATCCGTTACTCCATTGGGGTCTGGGAGCAGTCCTGCTTACACTGAGATAAAAGGTTCAATTGAGCTTGCGGTTTAGAAGAGGAGGGGCTGAGAGGTAAAGCTGGGTCTCAGCATAAGGATGGTAATGCGCATGTCCAGACCTCAATGCACAGCCTTCTATGGAGAATAATATATAAGATATGGTTCCAGCTTGAGAGAACAAGGAGATGGCAACTCAGGAGTGTTACAAGGAGGTGAGAGTCCACTACTGGAAGTTTGTGGAAAGGATCACGTTTAATCCCGGCCCCTTCATCAAGAGGTTTTCAGAATACCTAAAAAGGTTTTCTCGGGTAGTGAAACAGTATGTGAATAATATGGTTTGTCCAAGTATGAGAACTTTGTTTTAAATCTGTATAGGCAATCGCCCCCTGAAGTTGGAGTTGACCAGAAGACTAAAGAATGACTATTCTGAATGTTCATGTTCTTCAGGCTTCACGTGAATAGGAAATCAAATCACCTTTTTCTTTCTTTCCCTAAAATATTGTAGGCTTCAAGCCTGTTGGGTAAAACTATTAGTGAATGATATGATATGGGACGTTAAGTTATTTATAACGCGCCTGTACACAAGTGTTTCTAGGCGCGACAAGACAAGGGAGGGAAGACAGAGCAAATACAAAACAAGCGATCTTAAAAGGCCTTGTGCTATTCAGTTTGTGCAAGCGCGAAAACGCAAAGTGCAGGGGGGGGGTGGGGGGAGGCAGAGGGGTAGGGCCAAGGGGAGAGGAGGGGAAGTGCACTCAGGGCAGCATTGCTCTGAGTTAGTGCAGTCAGGATGGCGCAACTCTGGGTCAAGTGCAAGGAGGAAGGTGACTGTAGAGTTCCAGTTACAGACCCTAGGTGCACGGAAGGCCCAAAGGCAGTGCAGGGGCTACTGGTCGTGGAGGAGCCTGGCACCTTGTGAGACTCTGAGGGTAGCCAGGCACCAGTCAGCACAGTAGAAAGGTAGGTCAGCAGGGGAGAGAGAGAGAGAGAGAGAGAAAGCAGAGGTTGAAAAGGAAAGTCTTGAGCAGCTTCCAGAACTTCAGGTGGTCTGGCTCAAGTATGATAGGTTTATGACATGATGTGATAGGATATGATATGGCATTTATAATGCGGCTATACACAAGTGTTTCAAGGTGCGAACAGGCAAGGGAGGGGGGAACAGAGGGAAGATAGAGACAACGATCATACTAGGCCAGGTGTCATTCAGATCGTGCAAGTGCATGTGAAGGGGGAAGGGGAAAAGTGCGGGGGAAGGTGGAGGGGACAGCGCAGTACATGGGATACATAGAATAATTAAAACAATAATAAAAAAAATGGCCAGCTGGTGGCAAGTGCAAGGGTAAGTGCAGACCTCAGGTGTCAAGTGCTGGTAGGGGACTGTAGGGATACAGTAAACAGTCCCCAAGTGTGGGGGTTGCCAGGGCGGCAGTGCAGGTGTGCAACTGGGGGGGTGACCTTGGCCCGAGATCGGAGGGTATCCAGGTGACCAGTGCAGTTTCAGTATCAGCCAGGAATTCAGCAGGGGAGAGGAGGAGAGAAAGCAGAAGCAAAGAGGAAGGTTTTGAGGTGCTTCCAGAATCGGTTGATGGTTCTCCCCAAATTTCAGGGAGGCAGGGAGACTGTTCCAAAGCGAGGCCCCAGCCGAAAAAAGAGATCTACCACCAACTCGTTGCTTGGAGAAGCGTCTGACCCTGAGGGAGTTAGAAGGCGGATGAGCAAAAAGCTCGAGAAGGAAGATATTTAGGAAGAGAGAGTTGAAGGTATTGAGGCCCGAGGCCCCAGAAGGCCTTGTGGACAATGCAGAGGGACAGGGATGCCATTCCAGAGGGAGGCACTTGCAGAGGAGGGAGATCTAGCCCCACTCTCTGCCTGGCCCTCAGAGAGTTGGAGGTGGCTGAGCGAAGGGCTCGAGAAGGAAGGTGTTTAGGAAGAGAGAGTTGGATGTAGTGCGGGCCCCGGCCACAGAATCCTTGTGGAAGATGCAGAGGGTCTTGAACCTGATCCTTGCAGCCACCGGGAGCCAGTGCAGAGATTTTAGGGCTGGAGAGATACAATCTCTGGGTTTCAGGCCAAGGACAAGTCGCACAGTCACGTTCTGGATTAGTTGCAGAGGACGGAGAGTAGAGGAAGTTAGATTGAGAAAGAGGCTAAGGAGGGGGATAGGGGGCCAGAGGGGGGACTAAAGAGGAAGAGGCAGAAGAAGAGGAGAGAGAGGACTGTGTCCTGTCCTTCATGTGAGAAATGGCATAAAGCTGTTCTACAAGCACTGGAGGGAACTGGAGGGTGAGCTCCAGTGCAGAGGGAATAAGCACACAGAGCCAGAGAACGTTCTAACCTTTCTTTATTGTTTGTGCGGGAAACTGCCTGAGCGTGGGATAACTCTAATGCGCATGCACAAACCTCTAGCATCCCCATTGGCTGGTGCCTCTTGTGACGGAGCTTGGACGCTCTGTTAACTGTGTCCTTGCCAGGACATGACATGACAGACAGGATGTCCTGAGTTTTAGTGGTGAAGTGGGAAGCCAGAGCCGTACAGAGAGCCTGCGAAGGAACAGGAGAGGTGGAGACTGCAGAAGGATTGGCCAGCTCCTTGCAGACTGTTGTTTGCACACTCCAGTCAGTGACACACATGAGCGCATTTCGCTCCAGGCCCCATATGACGGCAGGCAGACGTTACTTTAGCAATGTAATGAAAATGGCTCCCACCACCAAATTTTGGTAATTTGCATGGCGGAGTGCAAAAGTAGGCGTACATGCTGGTATGCTTTCTTTTGACCTGCCCTTTTGCACTGCGCCATGAAAAATGAGTAGATGCTGCTTATCATGCATGCATGGCAGGCCGCGTTTACAGTTGCAATTAAATGCTACCTGCCATGCACGCATGGCAGGGAGTGTTTACAATGGACCCTATGGAGCATTTATGCAGGCACATAAAGTGGGGGGGGTCCATTGGGATACCCAGGATTTGTACTGGCATGAAAATGCATGCCAGTGCAAATGCTGGAGCATTTGTATGGTGGAGAGGAGGGAGGTGGTGGAAACTCAAGTTGTGTTCGGCCCCCCCTCTCAGCCATACAAATTGATGAAAATGAGCCGTGATGGTAACGCATGGCTTGAAAGTCTTAGGCAAGGCTTTTACGCCATACATTTACATTACGGTTCATTCCAAAATGAGCTCCAGAGTGTTTTTTTGCTGGAGCCAACTTCCTATGGAAAGCTTGTAACATTAGGAGCAGGGAAAATGTGAAGTTGGAAGGCAGTCTTCAGATGGCAGAATTTTGAACCAGACGTAGACCTCTCTTGATTGACTCTTCCTTAGTTGAGCCTGTTTTGAAACATTTTAACTGATCAAGTAGTCAATTCCAGTTTGTGGTCCCTGTTTTGCAAAACATAACTCTATTTCATGCATTTAGATTTTAGATGTGTTCTAATAATGAGATTTAATTATTTTATTATATGTACTGTATTGTGTTGTTTTGTGTAATGGCAGAAGTCAAACAAATAGATTTGACATCATCTCTGATGGTTGTTGGGTGATGGTAGTTGAAGAGGGCCTACATTCGGCCTTTGTGGTGGACGTAGTAGATTGACCCAGCAGGGTTTAGGTTTGTTGCTCTATAACACATTTAAAATACTTTCTGAATAGATATTATTCAAAGGTTGTTCAGCCTTGGGTACTTGTAGAGTGCAGGGTGTTCCATAAGGTTGAGCCCCTTACATAAAATATTAATTTAATTGTGGCCTCTATACCATGAGACTGTGATGGTTAAAACACTCAGAACTCTCACATGTGCATGTCTCTGTGGAAAATGCCATATGTCTCATAATCTCCATTTAATAGGATATTTAATTGTTGAAAGGGAGGTTTTAGAAAATGTAAAGTAAATTATAATTGTAATGAACAAAGGTTTAGGAGCCACCTCAAAGGCTTTCCTCTATGTCAGAGTGATCCCCTCACTAGCAGTCCTGTCGATACTGCCATGTTCCAGGTCATTTAAGAGGGCTCTCCTCTTAGCCTCTCTAGGGTCATGAGCCAGGCCATGTGGTGACTGGGCCTACATGAGCTGGATGTTCTAAGGTGGTAGATTGGAGGAAGGGACAGAGCGCGCAGTGCATGGCTCTGTGATCAACATGAAGTCATCGAATTTTGAAAGGGCAGGGGCGATGTGACACCCTCTCTCTTCAGGCCCCAAACCTTGCCCTACATCAAGAAGGACATGGAGATATCAGCTGTGTACTGGAGTCTTGGCTACCAGTGCATGCATTGATCTGGGTGTTTCAGGAGCCACAGCAGAATGGAGGGTTGCGGCAGGGCACTGCCCATGGCCTCTCAGTAGGCCCTCGAAGAGCATGCCTGCCTGGCATCACAGCTCTCTGAGCTAGAGAGCCAGATCTCTCAGAGACATTCGATTGTGAATAGGAGAGGATGAAGGGTGCTTTCCACCAGCAATTTCAGGCCCTAGTAATGGTCAAAGGGTACTGAAAGGAATATAATACTCCATCTCGGAAGAACTTTATACTGGGATAAACCAGAAATATATACTTGGGGTCCCAAGGTATTGCATGGCCTCTCTGTAAGCCACAAAGGTAGACCATGGGCATTTATCAGGTAGGAAGATACAAAGTTCATTCAAACATAGAAGAGCACTACTGCAGGCTGATTAGGTTGGCAGTGCTGGGTTCCATCTTCTAGGCCATGGAAGCCCCACAGTAAAGTGAAGGCAGCCACGGAGAGCAGACTGTGAAGAAATGGGGAAGATATTCCTGGCAAGACCTTCCCGAGATGGTGAAAGGCCCCCAGTGACTTGTGCAGGGATAGAGAGGGAAGGAGAAAACTAAGGAATTTCAGTGAAATGCAAAGTGGTCTGTAGTCACTAATTTAGCCACAACTCTTCAGGCTAAAAGCAGGGGGTTGAGCGGGTGACAACTTGGGTCATTTTCAAAACCAGTGAGGTGACTAAACTGTGAAAGATTGATCACAACACATTTCAAGAGATATGCCTGTACCACAGTGATGGCATCAGGAAGGAGAGGGCATGTATTTGTTTATTGTTTATATCGCGCACCGAACCCTGGGGTAACTGGGCGCTGGAAAAACCTATGAGTTACACACATGGAGAAGAGCAATAAAATGATAACAGTTGGGAAGACCAGGGGTTACAGCTGGGTCTGTCATTTGTACAATAACAAACGTGATAATAGTTAGGAAGGCCCAAGGTTACAGAGAGGTCTGACATTAGTACAGTAAGATAAGAACAAGTGCATCAGGCAGAAATAGAGTAGGGAATAGGGTGTTAGTCAGATACCGCCAGCGGGGTTCTCAAGGGAGTGGCTTATTGCTCAACCATTTTTTTATTTTAGATTTGAATTTCAGGAAGGAGGGTTCTTGTCTGTAAGAAGGGGGAATGGAGGTCCAACTTTTGGCTGCTTGGACAGGCTGGCTCCTCCCGCCGTTTTTAGGTTTTTAGGCCGTAATTCTGTGCATCATCCCATTTTTACTGCGTCCTTGTGCCGAACGGGTGTACTAATCCTACTAATTCCCCTCCTTCTTCCCTGTTTTCCATGCTCGTCTTTCCTGTGGATTACCCTGGAACTGCTACTCTGGTCACTCAACAGTCAACAGTTACAGGACTTCACTCTCTGTCTCTCTAGGTAAGGCACACACTCCTTAGGAATTGTACTCGACCTTCGTAAATCAGTCCAGTTAGTTCATGCTTCTGCGCTCTCCTTCTATCTAGAGTGAGAATAGAGTCTTTTTGCCACCAGAAGACCCCTTGAACAACCGGCTGAGCATCAAGCTTCACCAGGTTAGGGCTGATCTTATTCCTTGCATGTCACACGTACAGTAGAGTGTCAGTATTAAGACCTATCCTTATTTAAACAGCCTGGCGCCTACCTGGTGGTATTTTTTGCTCTTTCATTCGAACTATACCTTTGTTTGTGTTTATTCGAACAAACAGAGGGGTGTATCAAAAGGAAGGTCACCCTCATTGAGGAGACCCCGCCTTTTAGGCTTGGGTTTGCAAGAGTACTGCATAGAACGGTGGTTTCATCACCTTAATCCTTAGTGAGCACTGACAGAATCAGATGCCAAAGATAGATACGGCTGACACACTTGCCGCTCTTATGCAGCTAGTATCCAACCTCTGTAACAACATGATTGCCGCTCGTGAAGCAATATATCTCCGGCTGGAGTCTTTACAGTATTTAAAGCAACCTCACCCACAGGTAGATGGACAGGCTGGAGCCGCCACAGCAGGCCCAGCATATCCCATAGCCAGACAAAATCCGGTACCGGTGTTGATGTCTACTCAGTTTCTGTTAGTGCCACCAGGGAGATTCAATGGCGACCCAAAGGCATATAGAACTTTTATAAACCAATGCAAATTCAATTTTCTGAGCCATCCTGCATAATTTTTAGACTTCAGAAGGCGGCTTTTGTCCTTTCATACCTTTGAGGTACTGCAGTCACCTGGGCTAATCCACTACTAGAAACTAATAGTTATCTACTCTATGACTATGACGCCTAACTCACAGCAATGAATCACGTCTTTGATACTCGTTACAAGACACAAGCTACAGATTTAGAATTTCTTAAGCAAGGTGATACACTGTTGCTTTCATTTGTTGCGAAATTTAATCAGCAGCTGAAACTGGTTGGCCAGTTGACTTAAAAGCAGCTGTCTTCGATAAGGGACTGTCAGATGATATGAAATATATATTGCTAGGGTACCTGTGGTAGTTGTGGGTTTGGTTCTAGTGAACACCATGTATATGAGCTTTTGCATATAGGGGCTGTCTGGGGCCCTTTATCAACTGCTGAAAGAGAACATCAGCGTAAGTCAAACCTCTGCATGTAATGTGGTTCCGCAGATAATTTTTTGCGCAATTGCCCAAAAAGGCGTATCCGAAAACAGGGAAACTTCATAACTCTGCCGTAGAAGGAGTCCCTCAGCCTAGTGGTGGTCTCTTGGACTCCCAAACCGTACCTACCTTCTCTCCAGAATATCTACCTGTTTTGTTCCTTTTGCCTAATTAAGTATCTTTGCAAGCCTGTGCCATGATAGACTCAGATGCTACGGGAAATTACATGGATATTCAGTATGCCCGACAAGCAAGCAAGACTGTCAGTTGTTTTGAAAAAACAAGCTGAAGTTGTAAACGTGGTAGACGGCATGGCTCTTGTTTCAGGACTGGTAACAGAACAGACCGATTATATGCAAATGTCCACTGATATGGGACATCACGAACGCACCTCGTTTGCTTGGTATAGGACAATTTTACCGTAAAAAAATGGTTGCAATGACCAAAAGTTCTAAAAATGCTACCACCAAAGGTTTGAACACCAAAAGTTCGAACCTTTGGTGGTAGCATTGAAAAAAAATGGGGGCTGCGGGGGTGTCCTCCGCATCACCCCACTCACTACACTTCATGGTATAGTGAGCGGGGTTTGCGGGGGACACCCCTACAGCCTTCCGTTTAACGGAAAAAAAAAAGAAATACATTAACGGGGGCTGCAGGGGTGTCCCCCGCATTGCCCCGCTCACTATACCTTGTGGTATAGTGAGCGGGGGCTGCAGGGGACACCCCTGCAGCCTTCTATTAACAAAAGAAAAGAAAAGGACCCTGCAGCGCCGGTTCCCGATCACGGAAGTGAAAGGGAACTGGCGCTGCAGGAACCCAGCGTGAAGATTAAGGTAAGTGGGGTTTGTTTATGTTGGGGTGTGGGTGGGGATGTGCCCAGGGTGTGGCTGGGGGTGTTATGGGTGTGTTGTGTGTGTGGGTGTGAGTATATATGTGTGTTCGCATGTGAAAGGTGCCAACTTTTGGTAGTTTGCACCTTTCTCATGCAAACGTTTTGCCCGGGGTAGTTTCAGCTGTGGGCAAATCACTTGGATTCGTTTGATTTAATTTCAGTACCACAATACCTAATAATTTTTGTCTTACTTTGGTTACAGACCCACAACCTACAGATCAATTAGGAAAAACAAGAGGTCTCTTTTCCATCAGAGTACTGCAATGTACATTGATTGGATCCTGATACCATAATAAGGCACACCCCTTGTAAAGCCATTCTTGAGACTGTACATTTTGTTGGGGCTATTATCTCAAAACCAGATGTTCGTATACCCAGTGTATATCAATCATACGCAGATGTTTTTGATAAAGGGAAGGCGGAACAACTACCTCCCCATCAGGCCTATGATTGTCCCATAGAGCTAATTCCAAGGTCTAAGATCCCCAGTGGTCGAATATATTCACTCACCACCAAGGAAGACAAGGTATTAAAGGAATATTTAGAGAAGGCCCTAGCAACCGGATTCACATGTCCTTCAAAATCACTGGCTGCCTCTCCTTTGTTCTTTGTACCAAAAAAGGAGGGTGATTTGAGAGCATGAATAAACTACAAGGCTCTCAACGCCATTACCATCAAGAACCAGTACCTGTTGCCGCTCATCTCCGTCCTGTTAGATCAGTTAGGTTCTTCTGTGATTTTCACAAAGCTGGATCTATGGGGCGTATGACCTGGTTCGCATACAAGATGGGGATGAGTAGAACATTGCATTTAAAATACGCTACGGGCTGTTTGAGTTTCTTGTAATGCCTTTTGGAATTTGTAACGCCCCAGCAACATTTCAATATTTTATTAACTATGTCTTCCAGGACATGTTGGACTAGTAAGTCGTTGTCTATTTAGATGCCATCTTGGTTTACTCACCTTGCAACGACCAGCAAAGCCGAGAAATGTGTTTTCAAAACGACAGAGGTTGTGTTTTTGGGATATGACCTAACTGACAAAAGAGTCCAAATTAATCTGTCAGTGGTAAGGGCTGTGTTGAAACTGGCTTGTCCCAAATTCAGTAAAATCCTTGCAGTCATTCCTTGGTTTCACCAATTTCTATAGAAGATGTGTGCATTCCTTCTCTTCTATCACCTCACCTTTGTCTGAACTCACCTGTACCAAACTGTCATTCAAGTGGTACGCAGCAGCACAGAAGGCATTTCGAAACACATAAACTTGCTTTTACATCTGCACCAATACTGCAACATCCAGGCCTTCAACAGCCATTTCTAGTAGAAGCAGACGCCTCCAGTGTGGCAATTGGGGCGGTCTTGTCTCAAAGGTGTCCCGGTACTGGCAAAATTCATCCTGTTGTGTTCTATTCCCACAAACTCACTCCCTCTGAGAGGAATTATACAATCACTGAACGTGAACTCTTGGCCATTAAGGATGCATTCACTGAATGGAGGCATCACCTGTTGGGTGCCCGTCATTCAATCACTGTATATATCATCCATCACAATCTTTTGGCTCTCAAAACCGTCAAATGCATGACAGCTCGGCAAGCAAGTTGGCACTCTTTCTTTCCCCTGTTTGACTTCACCATCACTTAACGACCTGCTCTGCTGCATTCCAAGGCTGATGCGCTTTCTCAATTGGGCGAGCATTCTTCTTTTGGGAACGAGGGACAACTACTTCTACTACCCCATCAAGTAGCCTGTGGTTGTTCCCCACAAGCAACCCTTAGATAGTCAATACAAGGATGGGTTTCTCAGAATCCTGCTGAGAATTTGGACTTGAACCCCAATGTGATTAATGGCTAACCCTACATTCAGGAGAAGATTTACATACCCACAGAAGAAATATGTCTGAGTACCTTACAATAGTGTCACAACTCCAGCATTGCCGCCCATCCCGGGAGAAAGAAAACTATTGAACTCTTGCGTAGATTTTGCTGGTGGCCCTCTATGTCATGTAATGTGGTGGAGAATATTTCCACATGCACTATCTGTGCACAATGCAAAACTAGCAATTGTAAACCCGTGGGTTTGTTACATCCTCTTCCAGTCCCTCATAAGCCTTGGCACATGGTATCCATGGACTTCATAGTACAGCTACTGCCAATACAGAACCTTGACACCCTATGGGTAGTCATGGATTACTTCACCAAAATATCCATCTTCATCCCCTGTCACAGTGTTCTCTCTGCCCCTGTTTTAGCTGATCTCTTTCTTAAGAAAGTTTTTTCGTTTATTTGGGCTGCCTTAACTTATTGTTTCCGATAGAGGTACTAAGTTTATGTCTCATTTCTGGAAGGCTCTGAGTTCGTGTTTCAATATTGAAGACTATTCCAGTGCCTACCATCCCCAAACCGACAGGCAGACTGGGAGATTAAGTGCCACTCTGGAGCAATATCTTCGCTGCCTTTGTCTACAACACCAGGACAACTGGTTGTCAGTACTGTTTATCGCCGAATTTGCCTATAACAATTCATTACACTCTTCTACCAGTTCTTCTCCTTTTTATGCTCTCTATTGCCAACATCCTAGGTCCATCCCCTTGGATCCAACTTTGCCATCCGACAATCCGGCAGCTCGTACTTGTGTGCGTGATCTAACTTTGTTGCACTATAAAGTTAAAGACCATCTCGATCAAGCACAGAGTCGGACGAAGAGATATGTGCATGCCCATCGTACCCCTGCTACAGTGTATCAGGCGGGAATTAAAGCATGTTTATCAACCAAAAACCTTAAGATAGGTGGCAAAAGGAAGCTCCTACCTTGTTATATCAGTCCTTACACTATAACCCGTGTCCTGAATCCGGTCACAGTACATCTGGAACTCCCCTCACGTTGGCGTATGCATCTGATTTTTCATACCTCCCTTTTGAAGTATTGCTCCCTACTACCCGGTTGCAGCCTCTTCCATCTCCTGTTATGGTGCAAGGGACCAAGGAATATGAGGTCAACGATATATTAGACATGAAAGTACATGATAGTATTCGTTATTACTTTATAGACTGGAAAGGTTACAGCCCTGAGGATAGGAAATGGGAGCCGGCTGTAAATGTTCATGCCCCGTTGTTGTTGGCTCGGTTCCATGCTTCCAGAGGGGTGTCTTGTTCTTTGGGGGAGGATACTGTCATGAACCTGCACCATAACACGCTTCTGATACGCAAACATCGTATCTTGACATCTCCGTTCCTATGGCATTGGCGGTTGCAATGGCGCTTAAGCAGACGCTGTGCATGTAGGTGTCGTATCGCAGCTGCCGTACTCTTACGTCGGGTAACAACAGTATCACCATGGTTACCTGATGCAAGGCACATCAGCGTGCCGCATCCTCTTCCCCACGACCATAAAAAACAGCCTTAGAATGGCACCAGACCTTATGATTGAAGTTAGAACCCGCGCATCGTGGTTTCCGTGGCTCTTGTCTTGAACTTTCTTTGACCCTGTTTTGCACTACCGACTGCTTTGAATTCCGATTTGGTTCTTCTGTTTTGATGATTACCTGGTAACAAACGGTTGATGTTTATTGGACAGCTCTCTGAATTGCCCTATGTTTACTGTGGTTTCTTGTTCTTTGAGTCTGTGGATTGTGGACATTAGTTGATTGCTGAACCCTAGAAGGCTGTATTGTTCACTGCACTAAGGACACTCTGCTATTTTTACTAATGCTGTGCACTATCCCGTTGTTAGTGCATCCTCGTACGGCCCTGGAGTAGGTCCCTACTAATCCTACAAATGTCCTTCCTTCTTCCCTATTTTCCATGCTTGTCTTTCCTGTGGATTACCCTGGAACTGTTACTCTGGCCACTCAACAGTTATAGGACTTCACTCTCTGTCTATCTAGCTAAATCGCTCCTTAGGAACTGTACTCGACCTTCGTAAGTCAGTGCAGTTAGTGCATGCTTCTGCGCTCTGTTTCTATCTAGAGTGAGAACAGAGCCTTTTTGCCATCAGATGACCGCTTGAACAATTCGATGAGCCCCAAGCTTCACCAAGTTCGTACCAACTTTATTCCTTGCATAGCACATGTACAGTAGAGTGTCGGTATTAAGAACTATCCTTATTTCCATGGCCTGGCGCATACCTGGTGGTCTTTCATTTGAACTACACCTTTGTTTGTGTTTATTTGAATAAACAGAGGGGTGTATCAAAAGGAAGGTCACCCTCATTGTGGAGACCCCACCTTTTAGGCTTCGGTTTGCTAGAGTACCACATAGAACGGTGGTGCCATCACCTTCATCCTTAGTGAGTACTGACAAATACCAAATTGCATCACCCCGTAACTATAGAAGAAAATGTTGGCCATGTTTTCTTTCCTAGAACCAAAAGTGAGGCAGCAGCATTATGCAGTATGGAGAGACCACCTGCTGGAGTTCAACCCATTAACACCCCATGCTACCTGTCTACAGCCATCTGAGCCAATGGAGTGGGAAAGCCAGCTAAAGAAGAACTGGAGAGCTTACGCTTCTGCCAGAGATTTCGCGTACCGCTCCCTAGTGCCGGCGCACTCACTAGCCGAACTGCTGTGCCTGATCTATTCTACTAAGGACTTGTCACAGAGCAGTGGACTCTTAGGTGGTGATGGCACTGCAGTTTGGGGGCAAATAAACAGAAGGCCCGAAAGCTGGACTGGGCACATGGGCACATGGGGGCTTAGGAACAGTTGGTAGAAATTGGGACCGAGAAGGAGCATAGAAAGGAACCAACGAGCAAAGGTATGGCAGAGCCAAACCATGGAGACATTTAAAAGTGATGCAGAGAAAATGGAACTGTAGACGAAGACGAAGAACAAAGGATTTCCAGTGTACAGAGTGAAGAGAAGGAGAGATAGAAGATTGAGGAGGAATAGCACAAAGAGTCTGAATACAGGAATTCAAAATAGATTGTAAAGGAGCAAGATGAGAAACAGGAAAGTCAACAAGAAGACACGAACAATAGTCAAGTCGGGAAAAGATTAGTGAAGGGATAAGAAGTTTGCAGGAGTGAAATGTAAGAAAAGAATGTGCTCTATGTATATTAATAAATTGAAAGTGACATGAGCGTTCAAAATTTGAAATATGTGAGGAAAAGGATAGTGAAGAATCAAAAAGGACACCTAGGCAACGGGCTGTCGGAGTAAAAAAAAGAGAGGCAGGAGGAAAGTTAATGGAGGGGGGAACAGGAGAGGGAATGGAAGAAGATGAAAAGAAGAGAATTTCGGTCTTGGAGGTACTTAAGTGCAGAAAGGAAGAATGCATCCAGGTTTGAATAGACAGAAGACAGTTAGAGATAGTAGCATGAAGAGTGTCTGAGAAATCAGAAAAAGAAATATAGAGTTGGTAGTCATCTGCATCGAAGCGCCAGAATATCCCAAATGAGGAAATTATAGAAGATAAAGGTGAAGTGTAAAGAGAAAAACGGAGGAGACCCAGGATTGACCCTTGAGGAACCCCATGGCTAAGGGGAAACGAGGGAGAGATAGAGCTACCCCAACAAACAGAGACAGAAAGACTGATGGGATGGTAAAAGCAAGTGGAACTGTGTGATGAGTGTGCATGAGAAGGGAGTGAGAGAGTGTGTTAGATGGAGTGAAAAGTGAGGGTTAGGATGAAAGAAGGGTGACTGGGAAGAAGGTGAGGTGGAGTGGTACTAGTAGTGTGGAGGTAGTAGCAGTGTGGAGAGGTAGTATTAGTGGGGAGGATGGAGTTGTAGGGTGGAGAAGAGAGTAGTAGTGTGGAGGAGAGAGCGGAAGAGTGTGTGATCTATATATCCACGTTGGTGTTAGACAGTGTATTGAGATACAGTGGTTTCATATTGTATTTTTATTTTATTTTGTATTTTATTTAATTTATATAGCGTTTCTACACATGTTTTGTATTATATAGTGATTGTATCCATTATTTTTTGTGTGTGAGAATTTTCAATAAAATGGAAGATATTTTTTATATGTTTATAAATTGTTTCCAGTGAGTGGTCTAATATTTGTTTTGGAACTACTTGAGGTTTTTCTGATGTTAAGATTTTGTGGCACACACTTGATCACCTTGCTTTGGTTTATTTAATGTTTAATACTCACAAGGTGGGGAGGCAGTGATTCCCCCACTGCGGGGTTAGCTGGCGTGAGATTAGTGGAGAGGGGGAGAACATCGAAAAGGGGGGGCATGTAGCAGGAGACAGAGAGAGCGAGAGACATTAGAGGGACAGAAGAAGACGTATGGAGAAAAGGGAGCGATGGTGGGTGGAGTTGGACGCAGGACAGTGGCAACAGGAGAACAACAGTCAGAGACAAGCAGAGGAACATCTGAGTGTGAGAGGAAGGAGATCGAGTTGGGAACAGTGTCTGAATGGCTCAACCCCTATAATGCTATGAGTTACTAACAACATCAATAGTGAAGTTATTGTTTAGGAAGCCCCAGAGGGAGTTTAGATGGAGAAGGCGAATGCCTTTAGGTTACCCCTGACAGCTATTTAGAACCTAGATAATAGGGGTTAATAAGCGCTATCTAGTCACCCAGGGATTACATATGCCTGGGCTAGGATGGAAACGCTGCATTCAGATGAGAGAGTGGGGGATGGCTTTAGCTCTCTACAGCATTAGTCAATAACCCTAACACTCCGGGTGTTGAAGTGGACTTTCAGCCAACTGTGACATTAGTAACATATGTTTCTGAATGGTTGCAAAGCAAAGAAGCAAACAAGTGTATCTCAGGCCCAGAACCTGATGCTATTTAGAGAAGATTATCAAAGGACTCCTTTGGAAAGCACCAGTCTCTGACTTCTTTGTCCATCCTTACCAGCTTACCTTGGCTTCCATTGAGCAAGCAGCTATCCCCATTGTCCGGTGCCCTTTCAATGCTCATAGAAGACGGCCACTGGTGGATCAAGCTCAGCCAGCCAGCTCACTATCAACTGCATCATATGAGCCAAAGCTGGTAGGTAACCACAAGGGGAATGGGAGCAAAACGAATGAACTAAGCAAAGGACTGATCTTGTGTAATACTTGCATAACTGCATGTACAGCACACTGGTGCCTCGGCCGCTGCAGGTCTGAGTCCGTGCTCTCTGTGATAAGTCATTAGAAATTACACAACACATTCTTAAAGTGTTGTTCTTTTAATCGTCAGAATGGTTATTATTTCCCATACAACGGTTTCTTATTGAGTTTCTTGGAATCATCATATCAGAATCTTATAAGAAACTTCCTCGAACTTATACGATTTTATAAGAATTCAAGAAGTATTTCGAGGTTATCTAAATTCTTATAAAGTTCTTATTATGGTTCCCAAAATCGCAATAGTTGTTATGAGCTAACAATATGATATTGTCTCTCGGGATTAGTGCCTTGGTCACTCTGCTAGATCGTCGTCGCCCTGGAATAGTGCCGAGGCCTCTCTACTGGCATGTCTTCTGGCACGAGACTGGCTCACTCTCTTCTTTCCCCTGGTCAGGTACTCCACCTATTCTTTCTCTGCCTCTGTAGAAACCCGTTAATTCTACATAACAGAAGACAAAAACGCCCCAGAAGCTTCCTACATTTTCAAATGTGGTTGTTTCTTGCCCTTGCACTCGAGAAGAACACATATGGAGTCATAATAGGAGTGTGCGAAGCATTGTTTTTGAGGAAAATTCTGCCTTCTAATGTCAGATGCCTCTGGGGATGATACATCCTACACACTAAACATGCAATGCAATTCACAACAGTCATGTAATCACGAACCATAGACATGTCCTATTCAGAGAGTCACATCTCAAGATCCGTATGTTATTGCTGCAGCCAGAAGGCACAACACATTTAGTAGATAATGTGAACATAAAACACATGAAATCAATTCCCTTTTACTTCTAAGTTGGTATTCAGTTTCTCTTATTGGAAACCACCAGTTCACATTTTTCCTATCCATCTTGTGGGGTTTGTGATATGGAAATATTGGTCCCTTCTTATGGTGTCTCATCGCCTTAAACCCTCAGGTTGCTACAGTCTGATATGAAAGGCTATTCACTGAGCCGGTTATTAGAGGTGATCCAGCTCATGTGATTGGACAGCTGGGCCGTTCCTTCCTCACCACTGCTCCATGTGCGTCATTTCTGGAGCTGTTAACCTATCATTTGCGATTATCTACTGTTACATCTAAATCAGACTCAGGGTCTATGTGGTAACATTCTTAGAATGCATGTGTATGTATATGTAAGCAGGAATCAGAATTTTGGTGCAGCAAACCCTGGCCTGAATAGGAATGAGGGACATGTCCTCTGGTGGAATAACGTCACTAGTTCGTGTACATCAACAACGGTCTTATCCAAAAACCCTGGAGTGGTGCATCCCGATATCAAGAAATATGGTAAGGACTCCCTTAAAAGCCAGTCTCCTACATACATACATGGAAGAGCGGAGACAGTGGGGTGGAGAAGAGGCTCCATTATCTAGGGGCGTGTGCAATAGATGTATCCATCACTTCCGTATCTTATGCCATTTTCTGTTCATGCAAGCATTTTACTGTTGACCTGAAGAGTGGACTGGACCCCAAAAGAGCTGCAGGGGTGCACTCCCTTGTGGGACTTGGGCATGATCAGAGCCTCAAGTCAAAGATTGGATAGTCCAAAGAGCATGAAAAAGTGAGGTGGTCAAAAAGTCCACAGCAGAGGCTGCAGCATACCATGGTGTCTGAATGGTGTCATAATGTTAAGCAAATGCTGCTGAAGACTAATCAAAGACAGGATCAGAACAGGAGCAAACCACGCAGTGCATGCTGTCTCCATAGAGAGGGAGAGATGTGGGCAAAGGATGAAAAGTATTGACTCGAGACACAGACCCTTAGGTGTTCTTCACAGGCACTGCTGCCAGCACTCCAGAATTAAATAAGCACGGTTTTTGTAGGAATGGGCACTCTGCATAAAGCTGTTTTAAATAACATTCTGAAAGGACTTCGTTCCGTTGGATACATTGCAGTCTGTGGCCAATGTGGGGCTTGCAGTTGAATCCTTGCAGACTGGTTTTATCTGTGCTGGCAATGGCGCCTACACTTTAACTACCCTGTGTATTTGCAGCCATACAGACATATCCTGCATGTGATGGGCCTTGATACTGGTGGTGCATGGGATGATTCAAAACATGCTCACCGATCCTAGGTGAATATGCTTGGGGTGTAGACGCTCCTGCAGAGCTGCACTTGTCTCCTATTCATTTCAAAGGATCTTTGAGGTAGAAACCACACTTAAGCTACCATTTCAGTAAGAGCAGCGAAAAAACATAGTTTTATTCCAATGAGAACCCGAACGAATTCAAGTTTTGATCAGTGTCTCACGATCAAACACTAGAACATTGTTTTTGCAGAATTTCATTGAACTGTCGTGATAGTCACTAGTGAAGCTGCATAACCTAGCAAAGCTCTGCAATTAATGTACTTGTTTGATGAAAAACTATACAGGATTAACCATAAATGTCAAAGGTAACTGAGTATGGCAATGCCTCAGATTCGCAATTCTATTTCAAGACCGGAGGCTAGCATTATGCTTAACTTCCCTTTAATTATACAACTCACAGTACTTCAAAACTTATCTACGTATCCCTACAAGTCCCTTGCATCTTGTAGCCCTGGGTCCTCTCTTATCCCCCTATCTGCAATCAGAGTGCCATCACATCTCATATCCTGTCTGGGTACTTTCCTCTTTCTTTTTTCTGCTCTCACAGAGATAAGTTGTGGAGAGGGAACCTCTGTATTAATTGTCTTATTTTACTGAGAAGTGCGATTGTACACATGTAGTGAATGACTTGCCTTTATTAAGCACTGTTTTGTCCTCATGTGTAATCAGGTAGAAGACGCGCAAGGTTTTAGCATGAGGGTGAGTCAGGGCTAGTTCTATTACCTTGATCAGACGCAAGTGGAGTCGGGACCGGAGCAGTGAGCGACCGCGCCCATGCTTGGCAGCCGGTCCCGCTCTCACTGTAAGAACAGTTCGTTCGGTGACAGGCACTAGGACCCCAGAGCCTCCCCTATCATTATGCACAGCTAGCCGTAGCCGTGCGACACGTCACTTCTGGTGAAACATTGCGAATAGGATCAGTGAGACGGCGCGAAGCTCCGGCAATTCGGAAACCTCATAGGAGGAAATGTATTCACTTGCCACAGAGCGGGGCAACACTACTGGCTAAGCGCCCACACTCAGAACTTTCAGAATACCCATAAAAAAATTTAGAAAAATAAAAAGAAAGGGACTAGAGCTCATGACCACACAGCAGCTTGCCTAGTTCAAGCAGACAGAGTAGCACTACCAATTATCAACAGTCCCTGTACACAGTCTGGCCTCCCTGGTTTTAAGTCACCCACATGGCATCTAAAAGTACCTCCCCTGAGTTGAGCGAAGAGGAATGGACAGAGGACATGGCAGTAGAAGACAAGGACATCTACCTTAGTTTTAAAAAGGTCCTGGAGGACTATCTGGCGGTAGCAGTATCCCAGGGAGTCCAGCCCCTTACGGACGTCTAGAAGTCCTGGAAGCCATGCTAGCCGATAAAGGTGCAAGAGTGGTAGTGCACAGAAAAAGGAGGGCAGAAAGCCCAGGTGAAGGTACATCAGCTAGACACCCCTATACTGGGGTTGAACATATGGGGAGTAAACAGGCTCGGAAGAGGCTGCCCTCTTCTACCCCCTCGAGCCAAATAGAAGGGAATAACAAGGTACCCTGTGAGGTGGGCGAACCTTTCGATAAGCTCAAAAATGCATTTATGCAGAAGTCGACAATGCCACACTTCCTACCCCTGGCCCCAGGGGTGACTAACATAGGGGACGATGATGGCGGATACTCGCCTGACGAGGAGGAGGAAGAGGAAGACAAGGATGTACTCGTAGAGACCCCTAGGAAGCACACAGAGAAGAACCACCCCATACTTCAGGATGACAATATGGGTGACATGTTCGACCAAGACACCATTAGACACCTCAAGTCTACAGAGTGGGTACCGTCATCCAGGGTAGCGCTGTATATAGTACAACACTTCAGAAAACCTCTAGACACATAGGTACGCCTCCACATGAGAGCGTAGTGCCCTATACCAGAGTAACAGACACTCCGGATCTGGACCCCAAGGTGGTGACTTTCATCACCAAGACCTCGAGAGATGTTCGGAAAGGGATA
The DNA here is from genome assembly GCF_040938575.1 of Ambystoma mexicanum. Taxonomy (NCBI): domain Eukaryota; kingdom Metazoa; phylum Chordata; class Amphibia; order Caudata; family Ambystomatidae; genus Ambystoma; species Ambystoma mexicanum. The sequence goes on along the minus strand of NC_090937.1, from coordinate 397,566,983 downwards.
CATCGCGCTTGGAAATGTTGCCAAGACAAGGTGTTGGATCTTGCATACCTCCTAGCGAAAATAATGGACCTGGTATAGAGAGCCAGAGATACGGGAGAGTCTGTGGACCCACAGGCCCTAGAGAGCTGGGCTCAATGTGCAGTATGTCTCCTAGGCAATGCCAACTGCATCCTTTCTTCAGAAAGACGAAGAGGACTCTTGCTGAAGATAGATAATAAACTCAGCGACCTAGAGACTCATGAAGCTGGGAGAGCGTGAAAGGCATGTTGTTTGGAGAAGACTTTGCTAAAGATATGTCCCAGTTCGTCGGGACGTACACCGCGTTGGAGAAAGCACAGAGCTTGATACAGAAAATATTCCCAGGGCACATTTTTGCTGGGACCTCGTGACGCCAAGGCCGATCGCCCAATCGCTTCAATATGCAAAGAAGGTCTCAGGGACTGCAAATCCAATACTGGGAAAACAGATAACAAGGCACCTTCTTCCTGACAAGAACCCGGCATCCCAGAGGGCACAGAGGAAGGGGCACCTACAGCAACGAGGTGACGCATGCGGTAAGTGCACAATGCACAACCATCCAAATGATAGGGGGCAGGATACTGTTGTTTTTAGGCAAATGGCGAGAATTGTCAAACGATGCCTGGGTGCTGCAAGCAATAGCAGGGCTACGCCTAGAATGTACAGGCATGCCCTTCCAGCAGTCAAAACCCCAGCAAATATACATGGAAAAAGGAGAGTGGGATCTGTTACAGGTAGAGCTGCGTAGCCTTGCTGACAAAAGGGCAATAAAGCCAGATACGCATAGAGGCCCAATCTTCTTCAGCAATATGTTCCTAGTTCACAGGAAAGTGAAAGTGAGACCAGTGATCAATTTGAAAGGTCTGAACGAATGGCTGGTTTACAGGCATTTCAAGATGGTGGGGATTCATCTCCTCCGAGACCTTCTCCGAAGAGAAGACTGGCTAGCGAGACTAGATCTCAGAGACGCCTATCTTACCATCCTAATAGCACTAGAAGATCATATATTTCTCTGTTTCTGTTGGAACACAGAAGTGTGGAAATTCAAGTGTCTCCTCTTTGGGCTGGCGTCAGCCCCCTGGGACTTTGCCAAGATTATGAGGCCAGTAGCGGCAGCCATCTGAGAGCAGGGCATCAGGATCATCGTCTACTTAGATGATATCCTCAACCTAGTGCAAGACAGCGCTGCGCTACAGGAACAAGTGTGCTGGATCTGTGCACTGATTACCTCACTCGGCTTCCTGATAAACATAGAGAAATTGGAACTACAGCCCAAGCAGAGGATGGGATTCTTGGGGTTTGTGATAGACACCAGGAGGCCACGCTCGAGCTGCCAAGCACAAGCTCAAAGCCATCAAGTAGGAGCTGCGAGCAGTGATCAAGAAGAAGATTTTGCTTAGCAATCTAGCCAGGGTAATTGGGCTGCTAGCAGCATCGATACAGGCGATTTTTCCCATGCCACTGCATTAGAGAGCCTTATAGAGACTCAAGAACAGACACCTTGAAGGAGGTGTGGGATACCACCAGATAGTCACTCTAGACAAAGACGCGATAACAGAGCTGGAATGGTGGCTACAGAATATGGAAGCATAGAACGGTCGAGCTATCTTCGGCAACATCCCAGAGCTGATAAAAGAGTCGGACAGCTGGGGAGCAAGATGCAGAAAATCTAGGGACAGGTGGCAAGTGGTCCGAGGGAGAATTGCAATTACACATCAATTGTCTAGAATTGCTAGCAGGCTCATTCGCAGTATGAGTGTTTGCGAAAGACAAGGCCAATTGCTGTATCCTGTTGAAGATGGACAACATCTCAGCAATCCAGTACATAAACCGGATAGGAGGAACAAAGTCTAAGATGCTTGCCGAGCTAGCAACGGACTTCTGGCACCACTGCTTAGTGCAGAATTTAGTAGTGACAGCGGAGTGTCTGCCATGGGAGCAGAACGTCGCAGTGGATTCAAATTTGTGCTACCTCATGGACTCCAGCGACTGGAAACTGCATCCTGCATTATTCGTTCAACTGCAAGAAATCTGGGGTCCTTTCGACACCAATCTCTTCGCGTCCACATTAAATGCACAAACGCCCAGCTACATCACCTGGAGGATGGATCCGGGAGTGAAAGGAATGGATGCCTTTCTTCACAGATGGGATGGAGCAGTTCATTACCCCTTTCATCATGATGATGAGGGTACTAGCGAAAGTCCGGAGAGACAGTGCAGTGGTAGTGATAGTGGCCCCGCTGTGGAAGTCCCAAGTCTGGTATCCAATAGCGATGGAACTTTCCACAGATTTTCTGAGGATGAATCCGTACAGACTGGACCTTCTGCTCAGTTCGACCAGCCCAACACACCTGCTGATCGACCAGGGATGCCTGCAATTAATAGCTTGCAGAGATTTTTGGGAAAAAGATGGCAGCTGCCAGGAATTTAGCAGTTCGCTGCTGTCTTCATCACAGACTCTTGGGCGCCTTCAACCCTTCGGAGCTAAATCGCCTCATGGAACAGATGGGAAAGCTGGTGCGCAGGACAGGGTGATTATTCTGTTTTGGCACCTGTAGTGCACATTTTGAATACTGTGACGGATGTGCGTTTAGGGCTCTTGGAGTGTATAGGCCAGCCATTTCAGCCAGACATGACAGAATAGACCACAGGCCAGTTAGGGAACACCCTACAGTAGTACGACTTCTGAGCGGGTCGAGATTATGCAAACCTCCTGCACCTAAGTGCGCAGTATTATGGGACGTGAGAGAAGTTTTTCGTTTGTTCCTGAGCTGGCACGACAAAGGGTGTGCTCAGTATAACTCGATTATCCGGGAAACTAGCCATGCTACTCTACCTTGTAGCATGTCCTAGAGTGTCTGATGTGAAAGTGCTTGAAATTGATAGGAAGATATTTTACCCAGAGGGAGTAGCGTTCTGCATCACCAAACGCACTGAGAGTGATTCTAGAGTGATCTCTTACCCTTACTTCCCAGAGAATCCTAAACTATGCGTGGCTCAGTGTATCAAAGATTACGAATCAACTACAGCAGATGTTAGGCTGCAAGGGGTGTCCCAACTACTTATAGCACGCAGGAAAACCCTATCATGCAGTGGCTGTGGCCACGATAGCGAGGTGGGTCCGAGAAGTGATGCATTGGGCTGGTAAAGTTTTGAACAAGTTCGGCGCTTATTCAGCTAGAGGCGCTATGGCATCCAAAGTGTTTGCAGTGGGAGTGTCCTTACAAGATATTATGAAGTCAGCAGATTGGTCTTCAGAGACAACCTTTAAGACCTTTTACTTTAAACCAGTGCCTGAAATTGCCGCACCCGTGGAACATAGCTTTGAACAAGCATAATGCTTGCCTCCGGTCTTGACATGGAATGAAGATTGCCCAGGCTTACAACATAGGGTAGTTTTGATTCTATTAAAGACACAGAGGCAAGCATTATTCACACCCAGAATACACGGCTGGGTAAATATGATTGCTGTTGTGGTGTGTTTGACCTGTTGCTGATCTAGTCGGTGTATTCTCAACCTCATGGTGTTATTCTCTTTTCCCTCATAGGAAAGGAGCAGAAGACGACACGAGGAGGTCGATCTAGATGAGTCATAAGCTTCTTGCTGTCTTCGGGGCAATTGCCCTTGTTTGGAGATGTACTTGAGTTTTCTTTAGTTCAGAAAGTTTGAATTACGTTGTCGAGTTCAGGCGGATGGTCGCTGCCAAAGAAAGAGGAAAGGATCCGGACAGGACATGGGATGTGAAGGGACTGTGATTGTGGATAGATAGATAAGAGAGGCCCCAGGACTTCTAAGAAGCAAGGGAATTGTGGGTATTTGAGGTCCATTGATTGCTTTTTCAAAAAGAAAAAATAATGTTGAATACATCGAGTTTATGTTTTGAAGTGCTGTGAGTTGCAGAATTAAAAGTAAGTTAAGCATAATGCTCGCCTCCGTGTCTTTAATAGAATCAAAACTACCCTATGCTGTAAGCCTGGGCAATCTTCATTGTTAGAGAAAATGTCCAGGAAGTGTGCAGGTAGACTCAAGTAGACACCTGAGTATTATCCATGCAAAAGGTGTCTCTCATGAGGATCTTTCTGGAACCAAGCACTAAGTTCCTAATGTCAGAATGAATGATAGGTCAGAGTGCAGCAAAGACTGTAGCAATCACCCCCGCTTGGGACTGGAGTACACAAAGAGCCATATAAGATAATTATAGGGAGCTTATATGAACTTGTAAGAACTAGTGGGCTTTTGGGAACAATAATAAGAACTTATATGACACCAAACTACTTGTTGAATTCTTATAAAGTCTTATAAGTTTGCAGCAGGATTTATGTAAGATCTTATAAGATTCTTATGAGATATATGATACTTATAGGAAAATCAACAAGAAATTGTTGTATGGGTAGGGACGGTAATGGGCCACCAGCCTTATCCTAGGTACAGGGTTGTTACCACCCTGTAGGCCCCCCTAAGCATGGTTGATTGCTATTTGCACCCCAGGGTTCATCTGGGGTGCAAATAGTTGTATTTATTTTTGTTATTATAGTTTTTATTGAGATAAAATATATATAAAAAATAGCATTTCATTGCAGCAAAATCATGACAGATCATCAATGTTAAATAATCCATCAAACAATCTGTCAATCAAGCAGTCAATCAATCCATGAACAATCACTAGAAGAAGAAGAAGAAGAATTACTGCCCTGCGCTCCATAAACTGGTCTCCCTCCCACCCACCCTCCAGGACCACCCTTCTTGGCCCTCTGAGGACCTGTCGATCCGTGTCCTTGTTCCTTCTGTCGTTGGCTCAGCTCTTCAGAATCTCTCCTGCGCCTTCCAAAATCTGCGTTGTTGCTTTCCCACTGCCCACCAGTTTATTCCATTAATCCATTCCATCACCCTACTAACCAATGAGGTGATGAGTCATTAAATCATTAAATGATTAAGTTCGCCAGTCAGCTAGGACTGGTCTGCGCTAAAACCTTTGGTTACAATTCTGTATAGCTCTTTGGGTTCGGGACACTTTAGCCTGCTTTTCCTGCCCCCCTGTCATGAGCTGATAAAAGCAACCACTTACTGTGCCCCCTCCCGCCTCATGGACTATCCCGTTGTTCATTCCATGCCCTCACTTTGATCACTCGGTTCACCTACCACCGCCTTCTTCTGTCTCATTGCTGACACCATGCCCTGCGTCCAGCACTTCAACCTGCCTCCACCCCACCTGCTAGCCTCCTCTTGACCAACCCCTTCTTGTAAAAGTCACTGTTTGCACTTTGGGGGCAACCTCTGAGTATACATTGCTCTTTACTGTGCGAGCAGTAACCCCAACCACTATACAGCGTGCTCTGTCAATCTCCAGAAAGACTCTTCCAACACCCGCCTCCCCCGAAACAACAGAACCAACAACATAAACCAAAAACAAACTTCCAAGCTCGGTGCAGTACAATTTTCCCTTCACCAGCTGCTCAACAGGGCCTGACCCCCACCCTCTGGAGATCCTGTCTGTCCCTTTGCCCTCCCCTACTCCATCTGGTCCCCCTGCCCATTAGTGGCCCTTCTGCTCTTCTATTCTCATAAACAAAGAGATAGAAACACCAATGACAAAAAAATGTAGGCACTAGGAATCAAAAAACACACCTCTATTAATGATGTACCGGTACTAATATCTTTGAAAAAATAGATAAAGTACAACCACAATATCCAAAAATATATAATTTATTATAAACAGCAAATAAACAAGACCCTAACCTGACACAATACGAATGTGTCACAACCAGCATATCTATTATAGGGAATAGATATGCCGGTTGTGACACATTTGTTTTATGATATTGTGATATGCTGCTATATTTGTGTCTATGTATTTGTCTAAAAATTGTGATTTTTTAATGAAAATAGAATAATACCGTTGTATTGTATTTTATACGATCAAGTATTGTGTCAGGTTAGGGTCTTGTTTATTTGCTGTTTATAATAAATTATATATTTTTGGATATTGTGGTTGCACTTTATCTATTTTTTCAAAGATATTAGTACCGGTACATCATTAATAGAGGTGTGTTTTTTGATTCCTAGTGTGATACCTACATTTTTTTGTCATTGGTGTTTCTATCTCTTTGTTTATGAGAATATTTATCTATACTTCCCTGAAGGTAGAGATAGTGAGAAATAGGGTTGATTTTTTGTAACCTATTTGAATCACTCCTTCTGCTCTTCTTACACGCCTACAGGAACTTCCCCCAAATCGCCTGGAAAAGCATCTCTTTGTCACGCGCCCTAAATATTAGCCACTCATACAACGCTACTTTGGCCATTTCCTGCTCCCAAGCACTTAACACTGGAGCTGAGTACAACCTCCACAATCTCAAAATCACCTGCTTTACTACCATCAGCGCTGTACTCAGCCATCTCCCATCCTCCCTGGCTAGATGTGGCAGTTGCGACATATCATGTAATATGCAAAGTGTCGGGTTTCCGCAGAGAGTACATTCTAATACTTTCTGTATCTCGTCCCAGACACCAGCCCAAAATCCCCCACCTTCGGACAGTGCCACAGGATATGCCCCTGGTCCCCTCCACTATTACCACACCTCCAGCACCTATGATCTTGCGCGAGCCGGGCTAACAAAAGCCTGGCAGGAGTCCAATGCCTTCCCTGCAGCATCTTGTACTGCATCAATTGTAGCTCACCTCTGAAACTCCCCTCTCAAAGCTCTGAAAAATGCTGTGGACCGAGTCTTCTGAGAACTGTTCACCCAGTAGTTCCTGCCACTAATTCACCACTTGCTCCCTAACGCGAGCCTGTAATCATTGTATATAACCTACCCACCATCCCTTTGGTCCCGGCCTTCTTCTCATAATGGTGGAGCTCCGAACCTCCCTGTGGTTATCCTTAATGGCCTTCCGCAAGCAGTGGGCCATCTGCCTGTGCCTGCCCCAGCCCCCAAGTCTCCCGGAGATCAGGAAGTAATATGTATTGGTTCCCCTTCAGAATGTCTGGCACCTGCCCCACTCACGCATCCACCCATTTCCTCCAACAGACCGTGCCTCCCCCTATTTTGATCCTTGCATTGCACCATATCGGAGCATCCAAATGCCAGTAACTATCCACTTTAATCCAGGCGTGGGCTCTTTCACATGCAAGCTTGTTTGTGCTAAGTATCGGATGCCCCTTGTCCTTCCCTTCTGCCCCAAAGATAACAGCCAGACCCTTCCTCCGCACAATTTCATGCTCCCATAATGCAAATGTCGGCCTTTGCACCTCTTCCTGAAAATACACTGCTAATTGGGACAGTTGTTGGGCCACATAATACGCCTCCATCTGAGGCAGTTTGAGCCCCCCTGCCCTTGGCAGAGCATACAATTTATCGGCCTTCAGACGCAGCCTCCTGCTTCCACAGATACACGCTTTGATGCCCTGCATTATCTTCCTCATCAGAACGGGTGGAACCTTCAGGGGGAGCAAACCAAATATATAGCTCAGCGGGCCGACGTTACCATCTTTACTATTTGAGTTTGCCCCCATATTGACAGGTTCAGCAGTGCCCACTGCTCAAAATCCACTTGCGTTTTATACCATGCCGGCTCTACATTGTCCCTTATCATGTTCTTCAGGCCCCTGTTTAAATATATTCTCAGGTATTTGAGCCGCTTAGTCACCCATCGCAGCTGTATACCCCCCAGGCAACCTTGGAAGGTGTTACTATTCAAAGGCATGGCTTTGCACTTTTCTCTGTTGATTTTGTAACCATAAAAGGAGGAGAACTTTCCAATCACCCTCATCCGCTCCTTCACCGTTAGCGTCAGCATTACATTATCGGCATACAATAGCGCATTCTGCTCTCCCACCAGAGTCCTTACGCACTTGATGCTCTGGTTAAGCCGAATCGCCATTGACAGCGGCTACAGAGCTAGGATAAATAGTAGAGGGGAGCGCAGGAATCCTTGCCTCGTTCCCCACTTTATATGAAAAACCTTGGATTCTGAGCCATTTCCCTTTCACTTTTTTGCTGGGATCCTTGTATAACAGCCTCGCCATCACAGAGAACTCCTGCCCCAGCCTGAAGTGTTTCATCACCCTGAACAGATACCCCACTCCACCCGTTCAGCGGCTTTCTCGGCGTCGAGCTAGAGTGCTATACCAGGGGTCCGCCCGTTCCTTTCTTGCCATAGCAAGTGCAGCAAAAGCCTCATGTTGTCCCTCGCTGATCTGCTTGGGGCGAACCCCACCTGTCTCATGAATCAATTTTGGGATGACTTTTCTCAGCCTTGCCGCTATCATTTTTGCGTATATTTTGATATCTGCATTAATTAGCAAGATTGGCCGGTAATTGCTGCAGAAGTTCTCCCATCGCTATTGCCTTGTTGATGACCTGCACCAGCTTGAACGCTAGTTTGATCCACCTTGTAGAATTCTATTGGTAGGCCGTCTATCCCTAGCGACCACCCGATATTCAAACAGAGAATGCTCTCCCTTACCTCTTCGGCTCTTATCAGGCCCCCCAGCATTGATTGGCCATCTGGTTCTGGCGTGGGATGGGCAACGCGTCAAGAAATCGGTTCTCCCCTACAAGATCCTCAGCAGGCTCCACTTTGTACAAAGTTTCATAAAAGATGCGGAGCTCCCTCAGAATGTCATCCACCTGCGTCACCTGCCTCACACTATCCCTGCTGTATATTGCACCTATTGCCCCTTGCTCCTCCCTTTTCTTAAGTTGGGCTGCCAGCAGGCGTCCCGCCTTTTCCCCCTGTTCATAATGGGAAGCCTGCAGCTAGGAGATGGAATATTCTGCTTTCTGCGTATGGTACTTATCACCTCATATTTTGTCCGCATAACCGCCCCCAACACCTCAGCCCTGGGGTCCTTCACATACTGTTGTCCTAACTCTTTCACCTCCTTTTCTCGGGTCACCAACCTGTACTTGTCCTCCCTCTTCTTTCGAGCCCCCTTTCTGCAAAGCACCCCCGGAAATACACCTTCCCTGCCGCCCATAAAGTGCTTGCCTACCCCACCAAACCCTTGTTAATGGTATAGAATCTCTCAATCATGTCTGCTACCTCCTTTCTGTCACTTGGGTTCTTCAACAAGCTGACATTCAGCCTCCATCTTCTAGGGCCCTGTCCCTGTGTTGTTGCATCTAAGCCTCTTAGAACTGGGTCATAATCCGATAGCCCGCCGGAAGTAACCTCCCACTCTCCAGCTGGGGTACCGCCCTTCTTGACATTAGAAAGAAGTCTATCCTTGACAGCATGGACACACGAGGTAAAGGCATACTCCCTGGCCGTCGGGTTTAACAGCCTCCATGCATCTACCACACCATGATCCTCCATGATTTTCTTTAGAATCTCCCTTTCTCTCCTCATCCCATCGATGTGCCTGCCTGGATTATTAATAATGGGGTCTATAGTGATGTTCCAGTCCCCTCCAAACACTATGATACCACTACGTATTTCATCCAGTGTCCTAGATAGAAATGAGAAGAAGGCCTGTTTATCTGCAGTGGTAGCATATATAGATCCTACCACCAAGGTGTTGCTCTTCACCTGCATCTTGATCGCGACCATTCTGCCCTCTCCGTCAGCTCATATTTTGATGATCCTGACCGGCAGTGTATTAGGATGGCTACTCCACGCTTCTTACCCTTCTCCCGACAGCTATTATACACTTTCCCCACCCACCCACTCTGCAGTTTTTCCACCTCCGCTTTCACCAAATGTGTCTTCTGGTAGACCAATTGTGTCAGGCATTGGTTCTATTTTAGAACAACTGTCACAGTTTGTTGACTAATTTCTAAAAGAAGAAGTACCCAAGGTACGGTCCTACGTTAAAAATACAACAGCTATATTGAACTTGCTTAATGGCCTACAATTTGACCCCAGCACCCAATATTTGGCCACCTTAGACATTGAGGCCTTATAAACAAATATTCCTCAAATGGAAACCTTACTTGTCATAGATCAAGTGTTACAAGATCTTAACCCACCTTCTCTGATTCTAATACTTTTCATTCATGGTGGAAATAGCACTTACACAAAACTTCTTTAAGTACAAAGATTCTTTTTTTCAACAATGTTCAGGCACGGCCATGGGTGCCATCTTTGCACCCCGCTGGCAAACTTGTATGTGGCACATTTTGAAGCCCAACATATATATAGGGTTGACAACCCATACACTAATCAGCTAACCATCTACAAACGTTACATAGATGACATCCTGGTGGTGTTTACCGGAGACGAACAGACATTTCTCCAATTCACAGAGTGGGTCAATTTGAGAAATATATACCTCAAATTCACGTACTGTTTGAATAAAGAGGTAATACACTTACTGGACGTAGAAATTCGGGCATATGAGGGTATATTGACTGCCACCATCTTTAGGAAACCTACAGATCAGAATGCACTATTGGAATATTCCAGTTTCCATCCTAAAGGCCTACGACAGAACTTACCTTTTGGACAGTTTTTGCGGTACAGGAAGAATTGCTCCACCTTGCTTGAGTATGATAAACAAGCAGACATCTCACATGACTGCTTATAAAAAAGAGGCTACCCTAAGAAGATCATTAAGGAAGCAAAGGAACGTGCTCGCAACATCCCCCGCGAAGTCACGTTGCAAAAAATACAAAAACCTGCCTCAGAACAGACTATCACCGCAGTTTTGAGCTACTCTGACAACACCAATAGACTCAAAAAATACATTCTCGGACTCTGGCCTATTCTCAACACCGGCGATACCTTACCTCCTCCACGCTTTACCATAAAGAAAAGAAAAACTTGCGGGATATTCAGATACAGTCGTATTAACCCCCCGACATCCCACAACAACAAGGTCTACTCTGGGACTCTGTGCCCCCGGTGGTACATTCACCGTTTGGCCAATACAATGTCTGCAGATTCACTAGCAGGACAAAAGAGCTTGATCTAGGCCTGCACACGCCTTGGCAACAGACTAATTTCACGAACTACAACTCCTCCAATGTGGTGTACTTGATTGAATGCCCATGTAAACTCCAATACATTGGCATGACCAGTAGACCGGTCAAAAAGCGCATTCAGGAACATATGTCTTGCATCATCCCACAGACCTAAATGGTCCATCATTGAGAAGGTCACATGTCCTTGGAGATGGGTGATATACAAGCTCTCCTTCTGAGTCGGATACAGAATTGGATTTTTCGCCTTAAAACAGACAAAGACAGACTCAATGATTCCATAGTATGGCACACTTTGGCCATGCTCACTTAACCATGACCGCGGACCCGGTGACATTTCTTTCTGAATGTTACATACTGGGCATTTGCCATCCCTGGGCATCAATAGGAGTCTCTTACATCTCACAGATCCTATTACTGGTGGAACAGGGCTAGATCACTATCCCTATGCACAACACACCCAGACTGCCACAGCCGGATTTTCTGGTCTATGATTGCTTAGGTCAACATCCATCAGGACCAATCTTCTTAATAGACTGCATTTGATTATCAGTAACACCACACCATACACTGATATAGCGTTTTCATGCGCACATATTCAATACCATCATAGAACACCAGGTGGCGCATCTGTATGCATTTGATATGCGCTGCCTGACTGGCAGCGCAGGGATCAGGCATCATTACGCACGCCTACGGAGACAGACGGCCAAAACGCAACCTGCTTATTGGGTCACGCTCGCAAACAGGTTGCAGCTTTTCCAACTTCGGAGTCAAGGAGGTTTCCAGTGACACGCTTTACATATACAGCATTTTCATTGAAGGTATTTATATTTCATATTAGCTGCCCTCTCTTGGAGCAAGGCATATACTCCAGCCAAGCTTGCTATACTATCGCATGCCGCCTCCTCTCTTGCAGGCACAGGGCGAGCTTATCTTCAAGCACCTATTTCTCCCAAACCTGAACGGCCACATTATAAGCATCAAAGCCGGGTGACAGGCTACGGGCATGAGCGTTTTGATTCATTCCACTTCTGATAGCGCATCTCCTTACTGCATGTATGCATTAGCACCCACAGTGGGGCACTGTTTTTGTTCAACAGAACTTAATGCGGTAAAATGCTTCTCCTTACACGGGGCCAATTCAAGGGCATAGCTGATATGATTATCAGATCTTAATCCCCATGGGACATACAGACTGTCAACAGTATGGTTCACTAGCATGAGGACACAATGGGCCTCATTACGACTTTGGAGGTAAGTTCTGGTACTTACCGACATGGCGGAAAGAACGAGACCGATCCGTTTGTTGTGGAGTTGCGGGGGAGGGGGATGGGGGTAGGGTGGTGGAGGGAATGTTCGCACTTATGCTTTTGAATCGACAATACACCGTTGAATTTGCAAAGTTAAACATGTGTGGACATTCCTCATTGTGCATGCGTATTATGATGTATGACAGTGCATGGTCTACAAGTATCCACACACGCAGTGCCCTGTGTGCCCATGTCATGGAACCCTCTGCTGACTTGTGTTTCGGTTTTGTTGTCAAATCAATTTTTGCCACACGACATGTCCCTCCTGTGCACCGGCTCAATGATGCTGTCTTGCCCCTTCCTCCTCCTTCTTCACTCCAACTTCATCTGGTGTTAGCAGTCCCATGTCAGGGGACAGGGCCACGTCCCAAAGGATGAACAATTTCGTACAGCATCACACATGACATGGGGCTCTTGGACACCTACTCATTGCAGTAGCTGGGTCCCCCACCGGACCAGTTTAGGCAACTAATATGTGCACTGTAAAGCCAAGTGGCTGCATCATCTGCACGCATGCACGGGTATGGGCAGTATTGTAGGCCTCCTTGGGCCTGTTCTGTGGGTTTGTGACAGGGGTCCTGTACCATGGTGTCAAGGGACAGCCACCAACACCTGCATGTGTAGCCAATGAAGGTAAGTGTCTTAACTGTCATGGTGGAGTACTGAACTTGTCTTACATGGTAGCAGGTCATTGATGCCCATACGCACATGTCCATGGATGCATTTGCCCCATTCATGGCCCCAATATGTGTCCTGTGCAATGGGATGCTGTAGGGGGGAGCGTCTTCGAAATGGTCTATGAACATTGGCCCGCACCTCTCGTGGTACGTGCTTCATTTATGCATGCATCAGTCTTGAGGTTAGATCCATGAATTGCAGTGTACTGTGTGATTCCGTAGTTGGGTGTGTTGGCTGTAGTCAGTGGCATATCCATCATACTGCTCTTATCCGTACTATGGTGACACAGTCAGACGACTAAACATGCAGACAGGCACGTCGTCCTGCATGTCGCCCCATGCGGCAGGGTAGCATGGGGTTCATCTGGCCCATTGAGTCATGAGCTGGTCCTGGATGTCGGGCCCACCCATGTGTGATGGTGTTGCTTGCGTTGCATTCCGTCTGCACGTTGGTTAAGTGGTATTGCTTGCCGTTGCGATACGCCACCTGCATGCCATGCGGGTCCGGCAAATCCACGTGGGTGCAGTCAGGGGCACCCATGCAATTTGGCATGCATGCCAATGCATGGGGTGAAACATTTGTGTTGTATATCTCCTGGGTAGTCCATGGTAGGGATTTGTAGTCCATTGTGCGCTTGTGGAGGTGATCCAGCACTTGGTTTTGCATCCGTGAAATGGACAGTCGTGATATGCCATGCATGGGCCCCACTGTGTGCTGTTAGGTGCCTGAGGCATGGATGTGGGGCACAGGCACCACCTTCAGTTGAGCAGGGATAGCGGTGTGTATTTGTATGATGTTCACTTATCTCTCGTAATTAATCAGGGAAACTATGGTGGTGATGGTGGCACAGTCAAGCGGATAGAGGGTGAGTATCTGTTCAGGGGTTCGCTTGAGGGACCGAACATGATGCATGGGCGTGGGGGCTGCTGGGGTGGTGACGGTGGCTGCACTGGTGCTGCATGCTGGGCCTGTCTCACCCTCCTTCTCCTCCTGTGTCTCCTCTGTGTTGGGTCCTGGTGTTGTTGGTGTTGTTTTTGTAGTTGTGGCCTTGCAAGCAGGGCCTCCTGCTTCATGTACTGCTACCACTATTGGTATCATCTTGGTGTGGGAGGGGGTGTGGTGTGTGGGTGTGATCCTTTTCTGCTGTGGCAGACTCCATTGCCTACACCTGTGCTGATTGTGTGGACCTGTGGGTCTGGGAACCAATGCTCAGGGTTCTTTACACCTTCTCTGAGATGCCTGTATGTACTCCATGCCGTTAAGGTACTTTACGGCCTTAAGGAGGCCGTTATTTACGTGTGCGCGTTACTTATGATCAGCTCCGGTTTACGCCATGCCGCTAATATCGGCATGGTGTGTCGCGCGCGCGACCCAAGACTGCTATTTACTGCATCGTACTTCACGGCACCGTGAATAGCGGTCTGGTTGGTCGGAATAGCCCTTAGCGGTAAGCGATGGCAGTAATCCTTTACCGGCATCGTTTTACCCTTACCTCCAACCTCGTAATGACCCCCAATATGTTGTGCAATTCAAGTGTGTGTTTTATAAACATGCCATAGTTATCATTGTTTATTCTAATTCAGTTAGCTTTAGTAACACCAAGCAACCAGCAACCCCCCCCTGCTACATTCCGGATACATCTGGAAAAACGTGAAGACTGTCCTGACGAAAGTGGGTAAATCTATTTAAACACCACTGAAACCGGTAGACACAGAACATTAAGGAATTACCTGTTCTCGCTTTCACACATGGTGGGTACCATCTCTAGGCACCCCCTAGTCTGTGAGCAAGCTCTTTTTGTCTTCTACTGTTTCACTATCGAAACATTACATGAGCACAATTTACAGGTCCACATGCACAGGTTGGGTTATTAGATAACCCGGTTTTACTAAACTGTTAACTTTTGATGATCTTTTATTAACATCTACACACAACGAGTCAGTTCTACAGGTCATTAAACTTTCTCTTTGCCGCAAGTAGACTGATTTGGCGTGTGCTTGAGCTACTTTGTTTGATTTACTGCTAAGTCACTCCACACATTGAATGGTCCACGCAGTGTGTCTGACTCTAATTGGGTTACAGGAGATCATTCTAATTCCCTTATCACATCCATTGGCAGGTGCATACTAGAAATTGGTAGATGTTCCATTCCGCATTCAATCATATTTTAGATAAGCGGCCCACCAGTGCCTTCCAGTATTTAGAGGGTATATAGGCAGTGGTAGATAGAATTCACTCCTATCCTTCTGTCTCCTGCACTCTGTATATTAGGGTTTATCCCAATTCCTTCACATGGTGACTCCCCTCTTGAGGGCCCCCACAACCTCACATGACTTATGTTACTAACGTCCATTTATTTTGGGGTATTGTTCCAATTTTTTGTGTTATATCTCCTGTAACGTTGGCTAGCGTCAGGATCTGCCTCATTTGTAGATGCCTCAGTAAACACACGATGAGTGGCCAGGGTGCTCATACATTACTGCCATTCCGTCATCTGACCCTCTGGGCTCTTTGGATCTCCAGAGGTCTGGCCGTTTCCAGCTTCAGAGCTGATGGAATCCATTTCTCCAGAAACGTCACAGGATCCCACTCTTCCACTTTTTCCAGGAAACCAAAGAAGTTAACGTTGCACCGCCTCCAGATCGTTATGTGCTGCCCTCACCTGCTCGAGCTACGCTTGTAACGGGAAGATTTTGTCCGCCACTTCTTCCAGTCGCCTGACTCTCTCTTCCACCTCTGTCAGTCTGTTCCCTAGACTGCTCACGTCCGTCTTCACTGCCAGCACATCCGTGTGCTGTCCCTCACCCTGGCATCCAAGCCTGTGATAGCTTAATTTAACTTCACAAAAAGATCAGGTCGTTAGTAACATAAGTCATGTGAGGTTGTGGGGGCCTCATCTCTGTCTGGGTGGACGCCATAAGCATCTGCAGGGGTTTCCAACTAGTCCACACTAATATTGTTATTTTCTAGGCTCTTTACCAACTTTGGCGACACGCCCTTTGCGCAGAGCAGACTTCAAGCTGTGCTCCCCGCCAGACCTCTACTACCTCCGAGTGCTTTTGCCCACGTTTCTGGCCCACTCCTACATGTGGGCTGTGTTAAGCTCCTGCCAGTTCACTCTAAGCATCAATTCAAAAAAGGTAGCAGGTGCCCCTCTCTCGAAAGAACAGTCATGATAACCTGTTCAGTGGTTTTTAACCACTTTGAAAGTTCGCAACCATCTGCTTTGCTGTGAAAGGTACAGTGAGCAAAAAGCATGTGCTGCAAACTCTCATCTCAGAACAGGTTATCATGCTGTGTTCTTTCTGGAGAGGAGCGCCTGCTACCTTTTTTGAATCACTCTTAGCATCAGTTCACTCTTAGTGCCAGCCCGGGTGTCACAGGCTTCCCCTCTGCTCCTTCTGCCAATCCTGCACATTTCTCTCTTTGTGCTGTGCTTGTGCTGTAGAACAGCTCCTCCCGTTAGTGGCACCTTCCTCCCCCTTTCCAAGAGTTTCAGACAGGTATCAGCCCTCCAAACACCGGCTTTCTCATAGGGTTGCCAACACTTTATATTTTCCACCTCCTTTGTGTGAGTCCAAAAGAAAAAAAAAATGGCTCCTGTCTCTCTTCATGCGCCACAAAGCCGTGCCACTTCTTAGGATCTGTCCAGACAAAGTGGCCCTCATGGCCTGACAATTTATACAAGTTCCTCCTTTCCCTTTTTGTTCTCCTCTTTTTCTTTGTTTCCCTTTTCTTTTCCTTTTGTTTTATTGACGTCATAAAATTCTCCCTCGCACTGTCTTCCCGTTGAGTGCAGAATGCCCTGCTGGTCTTGGGCTTCTCTGTGACAGGTGTCTCTCCAGGCATCTCTCCCTTGTCACTCTCCCTCTCCTCCCAGGAACCGGTCTCCCATGGGGCCTCCCGGCATCGTGTGACGCACCTTTGTGCTGCTGCTTCTCCGCTCCCTCTCCCGACACAGCTGTTCTTTGCACTCTGGTACCCACGGACTGCACGTCAGTAGGCGGGCTACTTGCTCACTGCCGCTGGGCAGCCGGGTTCTTCCTCCTCAGACCTCCAACCTTGCCATCGTTATCCATGCTCCTCCACTGGATGAGCGAGATCTCCCTCGCCCCCACCAGCAGAAGGGCCATGCTCCAGCCGCTCTGCCTGGCACTCTGCCCCGTCTCTCTGCGGGTGTCTCTGCTGCCCTCTGCAGCCTCTTCACGCCTGCCTACTTTTTCGTTGGAGCCCCCAAG
This sequence comes from Ambystoma mexicanum, assembly GCF_040938575.1. Classification (NCBI taxonomy): domain Eukaryota; kingdom Metazoa; phylum Chordata; class Amphibia; order Caudata; family Ambystomatidae; genus Ambystoma; species Ambystoma mexicanum. The sequence goes on along the minus strand of NC_090937.1, from coordinate 397,549,813 downwards.
GACAGGCGCTTCACACCCTGGTTCCCAGGCTGCCAGCACAACTGCACTTATCCAATCAGCGCTGCAGCTCCAATGTCTGACGCTGGCACCTCGCTGAACTTCTCACTGCTTGTCCTCAGACTCTGCTCACAGTACAGCCACCATTTTCTGCTCAACCGCCCGCACCCGTGGAGGTCTTAACTGCATTGTGTTCAGGGGGAGCTGGTCCTCCTCAGATCCGGCGCTCAATTCCACTTCACTCACCAAGCATTCCAGGCGTTATGGTCTCATTTTGCTGCAGCTATTGCTATATACAGTGAGGTTAAAGCCTAGGGAAAGGTACCCCTAGGATGGGAGCTCTGCACCTATGCGGCCCTTTTGCAGGCTATAAGTCACTCTTCCCTGTATTTATATGCCCAATCTCCCATAATAAGAAATAGCCATTATCCCTTTTCTATTTCTATGGCTGCCACAGGTGGGAAGGAGTGCCGGGACCAAAGCACAAAGCTCTGGTCCAACAGGTAAGTGGGGAGGGAGGAAAGGGGTGGAGAAAGGGTGCGAGATATGTTGGAGGGGTTTGGGGCAGGATGGGGGCATGCAGAGGCAACAACTTTCAACATGGCAGCACCCAGGGAAGGGGCTCAGGTGGCTGGAAAATGCAGGTGATACACTGTGTGTTTTTGACCGCCTTTCCAGCCACATGATTGGCTGGGCACCCTTCGCTGGTTGTGAATGTCGCAAAATGCAGAGACTGTCTAGTGGCAAGAGTGAAGCAGCAAAAACATTTTGTCAAAGCAAATAATGCTGAGCAAATATATCACATTATTAGTGTCGCATTTAGTATTTTAATATGTAGCTAAGAAATATTGAACCAACCATGGTATGACAAAATAAGATTAGCAAAGGCCCAATTACCTAAAATGTCCATGTGGCTCTTACACATTCTCCCCACAGAGGTGCGGCACCATAAACACATCTGTCATCAGTCCTGCCCCCTCACATCACTGTTGGGAGGACTCATCTTGGAACCCTGCCACATGACTAAGCATGTGATAAGGCATACTATTTAGAGCAGGGGTCCCAAACCTTTTCCGCACAATGAGCAAAATTTGCATATCGAATTAAATGGTGAGCAACTTCCATTCTTAGACGGAACACATCGATACTCAATTGGCAGGGAAGTGATTACTACACAAATTAGACATGCAATAAACTTAAGACTTTTAATAGAACATTTTAATTTGCAGTACTTAACAGTTGCCTAGACCATGTGCAATTCTAGTAAAGTAAATTTGCAAGGCCTTTAACTTCATTTGGCATTAAGTGGTTGTTTACAGGAAATGTTGAGGAAATTGGGTGGTCAGTAGGACATTTTTGGATGGATAGGACCAGTCAAGTTGTTCAGAAATATAGTAGGACTAAATAAACATTACCAGGGGTTTCATGTTCTCGGGCAAAAAATATTTAAGAAATGTAGTGCAAATGTTTGGACAGTCAAACTGATCACAAATGGTGCACACATTTTCAGGTATATTTTGGGGTTCTAACTGAGGCCCGTTATTAACTCCCTGGTCCCCTTGCGGGACCCGCAAAGGACGTCTGGTCTGACCAGACGTTCTGAGCGGGTCCCGCAAGGGAACTTTGTAATACGGCGGAATGGGTTTACCGGCAGCATTACCGGTGCCGGTAAAAACCCATTCTGCCAACCTCGTAATGAGGCCCATGGTCTTAAAATTGCCACAAAAGAATGTTTCGGTGAGTCTTTGTTTGAAACTATCCGGGAAAGAGCTATTGACAAACGGAATCCCCCAGTTCAGGAGGTCCAGGTCATAGAAAGGGATGCCCCATTGTTCGAGGTAGAATGTAGAATCTCGAAAATACATTTGTGCCATAATTCAATGAGTGGTGTTGAGCTGGCCAGATTTATAGTTTCAAAAGGGCATATACAATTTGTTAAAAGACCAAAAAAAAGAATTTATTGAGAAACAATGGGAGCTTTTAGAGGGCCATGTTTTCGAATGACACCAAATTGTTTTATGTTTAATGCATTTGTTGAGACAAACATTATGCAATCTCCTTGGACAAGTCGTCCTTGTGCCACCCCCCCACCACGATTATAGGCCAATTTACTTACTGGACATTGACAGTAAGATATTCTCCAAATTGTTGCTGCTCAGACTGGAGGACTGGGCTCAAAGTAACAATATCTTGAGGCCCCCTCAAGCAGTGAACCAATGCTTCCTCTGAGCACCATCATGGCGAAATATGGTAGGGTTAAGGGAGGGAGATTATTTGTGCCATATCATATCATATCATTCACAGAAACATCTTGCGGCATAATTTACATTATGTTGGGGTACCTAATGGCTTATTAAATCTTATCCAACTGTAATGCGCAGGCATCTCAACGTCTGTCAGATAGACAAGATCGGGGAATTATACATTGTTTTTCCCCACCAATAAATGTGAAAAGCAGGGATGTTAGTTGGTCTCAATTTATTTCGTTCAGACTTTGAGCTAAGTAATTCTCTTAGGAAAGGTAATCCAACCTCTTTGAAGAGTACATTTCACAGCATGATTCTTTATGCCGATGACACATCTATTTTAGGTTTAATTCTGGCAGGTCCCGGGCCTGCTATACACAAATTACTATTTTGGGAACTATAGTTTGAAATTAATTGTGATAAAAACTAAAATTATGGTGTTTGGGAAAAGGGTGCAACCTTGTAGCTAGTTTTAACATAAATGTAGAGATGAGGAGGTAGTATCCATTTCATTTGAGCCTACTCTTCTCAAAGGGCAGTGTTCGGGTCAATCATTCTAAGAAGACAGCTGAAAGGACATCATGAAGGATCAAGGGACCTTTTAATATTTTATTTCAAGTTTGGGGCATTCAGATTGGACAAGTGCCTGTAGGTATATAACGTTAAGGTCTGTTCCATGATTTTTTACAGTAGCAAAATCTAAGGCTATTTCAGACTGTCATGTCCTTGAGGGGTTGCAAAATCATTCTTGTGCCAAATAGCAGGTCTACCTCCAGGCACACCTGGTAGTGCCTTATGAGCAGAAATTAGGGTGTTCATTTTGAAGGTGTCGACCCAGGTGAGTTTTTTACTTATTTTTTAAAAGCACCTCTGGGATTTTCTGATAATTATCAAGTGAATTTCAGTGTAAGCATGATTGAAAAATACTTGTTGTCAAGAAAATACTTGTGGGAGAGGGGTGGGGGGACTTGTAAGGCACTGTCCATTTGGATAGGTGGGTGAGAGATAACTCAATTTGTCACATTATGTAAACTCAAAATAGCTCTTCAAGCCAGATGTTTTCCGATGGGGAGAGAGGCAGATGTCCAAAATATACATAAGCTGCCTCTTAGCTTTCTCTTCAGACTTATCCACACATATCAGATGGATACATCTGTAAAATTGTTATGCTCACCTGGTCTCTGCGGAGGCGTTGGGACATGGTTGCAGCCCTCCCGGGGGTGAGGTCACTCGGGTCCGGCATCACCCTCTGCGCTTATGTGGTGACTGGTGGTAATAGGTGATGCTGCTTCGGACTGCTCCTGTGTGGAGAATAGGGGGCGTGAGTATCCCAGCTTGTGCGTCTGATCCTGTTCCAGACCCCTTCTCCCAAACTGTGGTACCCGTGGGATGCGCTGTCCCAGGAAAGCTCACTTGTTGATTAGTTTTGGCGAGCACTCTGTCCTGCTGCTTCTGGCAGGGGCACTTGTATGATCTGGACCGAGTTCCTTCACTGGTCCCTTGCACGTGATAATCCAGTCCTGCAGTGACTAAGCCACTATACTTCAGGTAAGTGTTCCTGTTTGCCTTTGTCTTTCCTCGTCTGTTTTTGTTGTATTGTAAAGTTTGTTGTCTTGTATTGCTGTCCTCTTTTGATGTTTGCTCTTTTGCTTTCTTCCCTAGCAAGTGCTGTTGCCGGACCGGGAAAAAGCTGCAGAGCTCGGGACGGCAGCCGTAGGGAATGAGGAACGAAGCAGCAGCGGTACAGTATCTGGTAAGTGGTTAACTAGGGGGCGTGCGGGGTTCAAATGCGGCGCAGCCATAGGACAGATGTTCTAACCTTGTCTTTCTTCTTCTTCACAGGGTCCAAGTTTGTGGATGCCGAGTGCAGTGCTGCGGCGTTGGAATCAAGATCACTGGATGTCAGGAGATGAGTCTGCAGATGAAGCGATGAAACACCGGTTTCCTGGAGGTTTTATACAGGAGAACGCCTGGTTTCAAAGGTAAGTAAACTGGTCCAAGCGGCGGTGAGCGTCACGTTGCACACGAGTGCACAGTAGCGCGAAGCACCGGCCTTAAGGATGGAGCAGTTTATATAGCTGAGCTTCTGAAGCCATGCCCACCAGGTTCAGCCTGCCTGCCACACCCTGCCACACCCGAAAGCACATGAAGACCAGGCCTAGAGAGCAACACCCGATGAGTCAGCACATGAGGATGTTCTCTGGAATAAAGGCTTTCAGCTCCTGGACATTTCTTGCAAAATAAAAGCACTCCTGCACTGAAATAAAATAAAAGCACTCCTGCACTGAAATAAAGGGTTCCTGCTCACATCTCTATATGAGCCTGGCGTCAAAGGCGCCAGGACTGTATCCAGCCAGGGCCAGGGCCCCTGTGTTTATGGGTCCCAAGGGACATAAGTGAGTCAAGTGACCCGTTGCCCCATCACTAGATGGTGTGGTTTTTGTGTTCTGGAGCCTGTGGCCATGACAGAAATAAGATCACCAGAATGGAGGAGGCTGATGCTAATGGAACGTTTACATTTACCCACCACTCAATAAATGAAGGTGTGCAGGAGGAAGCACAAAGTGGGCCTGCAGAATGGGAGTCGATGAAGATTTGGTCCATTTTCCGGTCATTTGTCGCTTGTTTTTTGTAAGCATGGTGATGCATGGAAGCTATATTATAATATTAATTGTAATGATCAGGGATGTATATACAGCTTGTCTGAATATGTTAAAGCTGCTTTTTTATTTTGGGCTTGTTCTTTGTGAATTTTATGAAATGTGATGCATGTTTTTAAATTTTGCTAACTTAATGGAGAAATATGTTTAAATAAATATTGATTAACACTGGCCATTACATGGCAGGCTTTACAGATCCCTTAACTGGGGCTTTGGAGGTTACCTCCTAAGAATTATTTCGGCATGTAATGGCAAATAGTGCTTTCTAAAGCAACTGGGGCATATTACATTGGTGAAAAAGAGGTTAGGAATACAAATAAATCTCATTATGAAGAATGTGGTGCCTTGTTTCGCTTCCCAAAATCCATGTTACACAAAACCTAGTAGGAAACATTAGTCAAAACCTTGACAACTTGACAATCACTACATAGAGGGGTGTGGTGGTGTTAAATAGGTATTTTGTTTCATTAATTGGCTTGTTAATTTAAACGTATTAACAATAACTTAAATGGCCTTGAATATAGGGCACATTAATTATGAAAAATGTGGCATGCATTTGTCTTATCTGCCCATCATCCATGTGCCAGAAGGGCAGAGTATCAAACAATGGCAAGTTTTCCACTAGAACATATAATAATAAATATAGGTGACATTAAAAGTAATATTTCTGATCAATATAATGCATTGTGGCATCAAACACAAATCTCACTTGTCGAAAAAGCAGTACATGCAAATTATGCCACTTATTGGTCCATTATGCTCCTACTAGCTGAACAAATGAACAGAAAAGGACAATTTTCTCCAGGACACAAACATGGGAACATGGTTCAATTTCTGTGCTCATTAACACGTTTGTCAGCTGAGCGTAGTATCTGAAGATGACAGGTATTTAACAATGACACTGATATAAGTAAGGACCTAAACTGAAAAAGAAATTGCATGGTGTCAACAAACTAAAATCTTGCATATTCAAAAATATTCAAAAATATGCCAACTTGAACAACAGCAGGCTCATTGGCCAAAGTTCGAGCTCAGTCCTGGCTATACTACTGAGGTCTCATCCCTGCATCACCTCCTTCTAGGCCTACACACCATGGGCCAAAGCAACTGGCGAGCAAAAAATTAGGGTGCCGCGAGCAACATGTCGCTCCCGAGCTACACGTTGGGGATCACTGATTTTGAAGATGCTGCTGCCAGGGCGTTAAGGCTGGACCTTTAAAAAGGGTGTTTTTGGAAGGTTGATAAATCAGATTTGTATGTGTTTTTTTATCCTGAGACGGTTAGTGACATTTTGCGGGACTAAGTAATGCATGCAATAATGGGCAATGATGGACCACAAATTGAAACTATGGGTCAAGTGGCTAATAGCCCTAATCATGAGGAAGACTGTAGGGTGAATAATGAAAACCCCAAAACGATGATGGGATGTGTGTTGGCCCTGCAAGATTTAGTATCTGATGAGGGTCTGGATAGATTAGCTGTCACTGAAAGCTGGTTCTCTAAGGTTTTTAATGAACTACTATGCTCAGGGACTATATCCTACTGTAAAATAAAAACTCTGAAATGCGAGGCGGAGGGGTCGCTGTTTTACTTTCTAATACACAAAGGGGGCAGTTTTACAAACTCTGTTATTTTACTTGCTTGATCATTTAACGTCAAAAGAAACAACAGGTGAAAGCTTGTCTGTCATGGTACCTGCCCTCTATCGCTCAGCAAAGTACAACCTTTCATTGCTACCGCAGTTCCAAACACTCTGCGAGGAACTGCAAATGCTTTCTACTAAAGTAGTATTCTAGGTGATTTTAACCTACATTTGGATTGCAGCGACCCAGCTATGGTCCAGGAGTTTGTTGATTTACCTGCTGGTACATCTCTTCACTTTAAATGCAGGGGTTGACTGATCTATAGGCAACTACTCTGGAGATTTCCTGGTAGGCCTCTGCACCCTGGGCCTCTTTGTGTGGCTACCTATTTTATCTTTATCTTTATTCACTAAAACCGCTAAGAGATTTTTTAATAATGAAAGTGCAAGCAATCCTAATCTATATTCTTGGTATCTGCCCTTTCGATATGAGCTCTTACCTGGATTCACTGCAAAGTCGTCTGCTTAAAGGTGCTATTAATGTAGCCATATCCATTCCAAACTGCGTAATTAGACATGTGTTTAGTCTGATATCTCTTTCATGTAGAGTATTATGGCGATCACTCTCTAATTACGCAAAGTTCTTAAATCTTCAAAGTAACTGTTTATATGGAGACTTACACAATTTGATGGAAGCAAAAACAGTTTATTCCATCACCAACTATCAAAAACGGATGCAGTTAATACTGGAAGAGCTTTCTGTAACTACATATGATTTATATTATAGACCTGCATTTGTTAAAAAAAAAACTGTTTGATAATGATTGGATTTCAACAGTTGAACAATTACAGCAGTACTCTACTAATATAGAATATACAAAAAAAACTTTGTTAAAGGGACGTTATGGTTAAGTTGTCCTATTAAATACCTATGCCACTCTGCACAAAAAGGTTGTACAAAAGGACGTTATGATTACAAGTAAAACCTAAAAAATCTGAAATTCAGGAGTTATGGTAGGCTAATCACCCATTTTTCCCATCAACACTCTCCACAGCTACCACTACCACCCCAAACATAAAAGATGCCACAACACATGTCATTGATGCCATCACTGACGCCATCACATCTTTAGCCCCTTTCTTTTATGTCAGCTAAGCAACCATAACTCGCACCACCACTGTGTACTGCTAAGACTAACACCCATGATATCAAAGATGATGTCATCACTGATGACATCACATGTGAAAATAATGCCACCTGCAATGGGGTTGTGTGTCTTATGTTGGTATCAAGATGTGAGGGGTATTTATGTAATGAAAAACATGCATTAACTAGCTAACAATGCAAAACTGCATATACACTTCTGGTAGTAGAAACAATACATTCAGTGAACCCCAATGCACCCTAAAAAAATGGGGGCTGAATGCCATTGCCAATACATATTTTGCGACAATTAAAGCGGCCGTTGCATACAAAGTCTTTTTTCGCCTTCCATTATAGATGCCAGAAAGTAAAAAAGGGAAACGTGTGACCGTAGTGGGCGAAGAAGATTTGTATTCGTTCTAAAATGTGTGGTTATGAGCAACACCTGTAACAGCAAGCCAATACCTGGTGGACATGGCGACTGCAAAGCAATGTTTTATCGCAACTAGTAAATTGCAGTATTTACCTCCCCGACATTGTGGTTAGTAAGCATACCTACAGCGTACCCATCAGAGATGAAAGGTGTAACGTTGATTTATTATTTACATAACGACACTTAGGAAATGTGAAAACAGTACTACATGCAAAACACAAAAGGTGTTTTTTCGTGCGCAATGACCTTTACATAAATGTGTGCAATATACAGGGATTATGTTTGGTAAAAATGCACTAATGGCAGAAATATTGCAAGCAACACCATTACCACTGACTTGAGCACACATTACTGTGTAAGTGTCACAAGGTGAAATGGGTGAAGAAAGGTGTACTGAGAAGGCATACTGAAGCATTGCTTTAGAAACGTTTCTGTACAGCAAACTCTTTCACTGCACCTGATCTCATTTTTTCCACTGATACAAATAGACCAAATCTGATAACATAGCGTCTTCATGCAGAACTGATCTTGGTAATTGTGGCATCTGGGTTTCAGAAAGTACCCTAATGGCACAAAAGCATAATAGATGGCCCTGAGCCTAACGTTGCCAACAGAAGTGTTGTCCAATAGCGCTCTGGATAACGTACCTTGGCAGCATAAAGAAATTATTCCATAAAGGCTCACGTAGCGTGATACGCCACCTATTAAAGAACACACTACAAACTGCAACGTACCATGGAAGATTGTGAAGGGGAACATGAAATGGTTAAAAAACACACTAACATGTGAGCAGTAGTAAGGGACTTTTATTTCACAATACACAGTGTTAAATCATTGCCCTGTTCTCAGTTGCAAAGAAATTGGAAGTTTTTTGTCTCTGATGCACAATTAAAATGTTACTTTTGACGGTCACGTAGATATTTTGCACACAGTGACCATGCGTTGGCGCCACAGTTCTTAACACACACACAGTATGCAGTGGCGACAGAGTAGTCGGTTTCGTCTCACATTCATTGTGAAGACGGCGTCAATCGCTGTGATGTAGTCCATCAGAAAATAAGGTATGGTACTTATGACGTTAGTGGTAATGGTGATGTTGTTGTTTAAGCACACTGAAATTATGCGTTGGTGACACAGAAGGCGTATTCCTGTCACAGTGATTTACAAGGCAACTATGACACCAGAAAGGATGGTATGTTGCTTCTTACTGCTACAACCGCGTAAGGATATAGAGGTCCAATGCGGTCAATCCATTCAATGATGATGCACATACAACCGGTGACGAAAAGCTGCACTTGACAGTTAAAAAAAACATCAGTCAGACGCTGAAGGCCATGATATTCACAGTACGGAAGGAAGTAGCTGAGGGTAAAAATGAAAAAAAAATGTATCAATACAAAGCCTTTGCGGAAATGTAAAGGGCAACACATTACATTTCTATAGACAATTATTTTTATATGGGGAAATGTATTAACTCATTAGAAAAGGCGACAATGTACAAACTGCATAGTAGGCAAAAAATTGTGATTGTCACATAAATGTCGTAGGTAATAATGGAAATTGTAGTGACATTGTACAGACGGCGCTAATGTGCAATATGAAATTTGAACGGCACACACACTTTCAAAAGAGCGCTAATGTGCAATATGAAATTTTAACGGCACACAAACTTCTAAAAGCATTAATAGTAATAATTTTTTTTTTCAGACTAAGTTAATAATGTCAGGTTGGTGTACAGGCCTCTAAAATAAGCTTACATGATATGTACCGGCTCCATTTCGACCTCCTCAGTCACACAGTAGTTCTTTGCTAGAAGACTTCCACGGGAACTGATATTTCATGTGCCTCACAAACCTTTTTGAAGCATAAGTTATCAAACGGAATGTTTCACAAACTGTGACTCCCTACATTCTTTCTGTCTCTATTCCCTGTACGTCAAGGTCGAAAAACAATTGCCCCTTATGAGGTCTGGTGCGTGCGCGACCATACTGAGTGCCTACTGAAAAAATGCAATGCAACGAACTGACCTTCACTGCGAACGCAAATAAATTCTCTTTTTGCTACTACATATCAGCAGTCACTCATGAGAACCGTTTCTCCCGACCGCGTGCAGACGCGCTCTTTTTATGAAACCGTGCAGGTGGCTGCCTCACATTCCAAAATATAGGACGGCAGGCTAACCGCAGTAATGTTGGCGTTGGCTTCGTACATAGACTCAGTAAATGTAGTAAAATGTCGACCAAGTTCCAGTGCACGGTACGATAGTGGTAACAAGAATAAAGTACTGTTTAACTTTCTACTGCCACTTGTAAGTAATGCTTACCTTTCGACACAAGTTTCCATAAGGGTTTGTTTGCGGTGATTTCGCCGTAGAACTCAAAAACTAAGTAACCATGGCAGCTGTATCAAAAGAATGCTACGCACTTGACGCTCCAATCGGTGAAAGGGTAACATCTTGACGTACAGCATGCCATGGATTAGCCAATAGAAATATTCTCCACTGAGCGAACAGGGAAGTGGGTCAGCGGAGTGGACATAGATATCACTAATTTTTAGAGTGCTATTTTTTGATCATTTTAAAGGAAGCGACAATAAGATTTCTCACAAAATTTACAAAAGCACGCTTTGGGGAACAAGCCCATGCCGCAAAATTGATGACAATCCGTCCAGTGGTTTGGCCTGTAGCCGTGCGCAAAGTTTTTGCCCCATTCAGTCTATGGGAAAAAAGACATTTTGGGACCCCCCCATAACTTTGGCCCCACTTGACGAAACTTTGGGAAAAAAGTCAGATTCGTCCAGTGGGAGCCGAGTTATAAGCCGCCCAAAAAGTGCACTTCCTATGGAAACAGCAACTTAACCATAACTACATGGCCACTACCGTGGCCATGTAATGCAACATTTATACATAAGAGACTGCCATGTTGTTCATAAATTACCATATTTCCATGTGCAATAATAAGAGCTCACTAAATCTGATTTAAATTAAATCAATTCAGAACTAAAGAGAGATGTAGACACTGGGAGGATTTGCCTCTATTTATGCAGAGAATGAAATGCAGGTTTCTGAATTGTAAGGAAACAAACGAAACACTGAAGCATTTGGTATTAGAATGTCCACAATTCAAAACTCTGCGAACTTGGCTTTTATTGAAATTTGTGTGTGCCACCAATGTCAATTGCACTGAAATTCTATGGGATAGACTTATGCATGGTACATATTATCCACTAATCTTTGTATTGGGCCACCTTTTAAAGATCATAGAAAAAGACGGCAATTTTTGAAAAGCGACACTGAGGGAAACTCATTAGTGTATTTACTATTTTAGTAACTATTTTTGTATACACACTGATGTAATGATTTTAAAGTAATATGTATTGTTAATAATTTTCTGATTCTGTATCTGAGATTTTGTAAAGGTTTTTTATTAGCCAAACACAAATAACAAAATAAAATATAAATAAAAGTCCATCTAAATGCACTAAAGATGAACAGGCTATGGGGGGAGAGGGAAAAAGGGCAGAGATGGTGTACAAAAAGGGCAAGCGGTGGAGAGTAGACATTAGTGAGAAGTATTGTGCAGACTACGGTTGTAATAGCTAAGATGATGTGTGTGAGAGGCAGCAGCAGCAATTGGGAGCAAGGATTGGGAGAGATTAAGAATGTGACTGAGACAGTAAGTGTGTAGAGAGAGAGTGGAGAGGCAGGAGCGAGAAAAAGAAACATGAGAGAGTGAGGGGACAGTGGCAAGAGGGAAGTGAGAGAGAGAAATAGGGGAGAGAGACACTGTGGAGGAAGGGCAGAAGCAAAGTAGATGTAAGGAAGAGAAGGTAACAGCAAAGGAAGGAGATAGTGAATGAGAGAAGTGAGATAAAGAGAGAAGGAGGTCAGAGAGAGAGCAGATTACTAGTAAAATCAGAGGTGGGAGGAGATTAAAGAGAACACAAGGGGCAGTAGAGAAGGCAGGAGGAAAGGAGGAGAGGTATTGACAGAGGTGGTGAGGGCAGAAAGACTGAGCAGGAGAAAGACAAGAACAAGAACAAGAGAAAGAGAGAGATATGATATGATATGCTAGTTTATTTGTATCGCGCTCGTACACAAGTGTTTCAGAGCGCGACAGGGCCAGGGAGGGGAACAGGGGAGAACACAACAACAATCTTACTAGGCCCAGTGACATTGAGAACGCACAAGTGCATGGGAAAAGGAAAGGGGGAAAATGCATGGAAGGGGGAGAGTGGAAAGTGCAGAGCAGAGGAGAACAGATAAATAATAATAAATACAAATACATAGATAATGGAGGCAATAAACAGTTATAGTGCAGCCACAAATGTGGCAAGCGCTGTGTTTACGGCAGCAGAACTGAGTAAGTCTGATAAGTGCAGAAAAAGAAGAAAAAAGGGGGAGGGGGACTGTATGGGTACAGATAAAGTCCCCAGTGCAAGGGGTCGCCAGGAGGCAGTACAGGAGGATGCCAGGGTGAGCAGGTACCTGGGCCCAGGGGACAGATGGTGCCCAGGTGCACAGTGCCAAGAGATAGCAGATCAGCAGGGGAGAGAGGGTGCAAAGGCAGAAGCAAAGAGGAAGGTCTTCAGGTGCTTCCGGAACCAGAGATGGTTTTCCTCAAGTTTTAGAGTGGCAGAAAGGCTGTTCCTGAGGGAGGCCCCAGCCAAAGACAGAGATCGACCCCCAGCTTGTTTCTTTGAAAAACAACTGACCCTGAGGGAGTTAGAGGTAAAGGAGTGAAGAGCTTGAGAGGGGAGGTATTTGCGGAGGGCTAGCTGAAGGTATTTTGGACCCAGGGCCCAGAAAGCCTTGTGGACAATGCAGAGGGTTTTGAATTTAATCCTTGCATCCACTGGGAGCCAATGGAGGGATTTCAGAGCTGGAGCAATACGATCCCAGGGCTTGAGGCCAAGGGCAAGTCTTGCAGTCCTGTTCTGGATTAGTTGCAGAGGGCAGAGAGTAGAGGCAGGTAGATTTAGAAAGAGGCTGTTACAATAGTCCAACCTAGACAGAACCAGAGCTTGGGAGACAGTGAGCTTCTGGGGGAAGGAGCGGTAAGGCAGAGTACCTCTGAGTAGGTGAAGTAGGAAGTTTGACTTTTTAGAGATCTCAGAAATGTGGGCGGAGAAGGAAAGTGTGGAGTCAAAGATGACGCCAAGGTTCTTTGCCTTGCACGTGGGGGTAGGGGAGGGCCAAGAGAGGCTGGCCAGAAAGAGAGGGGAAAGGATGGTGAAGGTGTGCCAATGAGGAGGATCTCTGTCTTGCTGGCATTCAGACAAAGATCATTGGCGGCACACCAATCTGGAATGGCAGTTAGGCAACCAGAGATGAGAGAGGGAGAGGAGGTGGCCGAGGGCAGCCTGAAAGTGAGTTGAGTGTCATCAGTGTAGCACTGTAACCTTGAGCAGAAAATGGCAATGCAGTGGGCGAGAGTTGCCAGGAATTGGCTGAAAAGCATGGGCGAGAGGTTAGACCCCTGGGGAACACTACATGCAGGGAGGAAGATAGATGATAGGAAGGACCCCAGTTGGACATGGGAGGGTAGATCAGAGAGGAAGAAGGTCAGCCAGGCCAGAGCCTGATCAGTGATACCCAGGTTATCACAGAGACGGTTGAGCAGGATGGTATGGTTGACCGTGTCGAAGGCAGAAGAGAGATCGAGTAGAATGAGGACAGAGGGAATGTTAGAGTCAAGGTTGGAGAGCAGATCTTCATGGATGTTCAGGACAGCAGTTTCAGTGCTTCTGGCCGCTCTGAAGTCAGACTGGTGATCATGGAGACAGCCAACAGAATCAGAATGAAGGTTAACCTGAGCGATGGCCAACTTTTCCAGGAGTTTGCCCAGAAAGGAGGTAATGGAGATTGGACGATAGTTAGCTGGACGGGAAGGATCAGCTGTGGGTTTCTTGAGAAGAGGATGCACAAGGGAGTGCTTCAGAGGAGAGGGGAAGGATCCTGAGGCAAAGGAATGGTTGCAAAAATCAGCAAGGGCTGGAGCGAGGGTGTCAATGTGGTCCTTGATGGTTTTAGAGGAACAGGGATTAACCTGTTTTGACGAGGTTTTCATAGATCGGACTTGTCTAGCGACCTCATCAGGGGAGAAAAGAGGAAAGGAAGAGAAGGAGTGTGGGGGGTGCCTTAAGGGGGGTTAGCAAGCACAGACTGGGAGGAAATAGGAGGAGGAGGGCAGGAGGGGGTAGACAGGATATCCTGGGTTTTTAAGATGAAGTGAAAGGCAAGGGCATTGCAGAGAGGTTGGGAGGCAGGAGGAGGGGTGGAGACTGCAGCAGGGTTGGCAAGCTCCGAGTTCAGCTGAGTTGTTAGATGCCCCAAAACACAGGCTTGAATGTGGACTCTCTTCTTGGTATGGACAGATAGTCGGTATTGGCTTTGGAGCAGGCGACAGGCCAGAGGCCCTCCATTTCCTCTCAGCCGCCCTAACTTACGTTTAAGTGTAGCTAGGTTAGAGTCATACCAGGAATTACACTTGGCTTTGGACTTCAAGTGGATCCTCATGACAGGGGCAATAGCATCGAGAGTATCAGAAATAGAAGAGTAGAGAAGGGACAGGGTTGTGTCCGGGTGTGAGTCAGCCAGAGTTGAAGGGGGGAGAGAAGGTGGCAGTGAAAGCCTCAACTTACACACGCTTCATAGGTCGGATGTCCGAGAAGGTAGGTGGCAGTGTGTGGTGGGGTGAGCTTGGCTTGGGGGGAAGAGAGTGAGAGATGAGAGGAGAGAAGGCAGTGGTCACTCCAGGAGAGAGGAGTGGTCAGAGGGATAGAGAGGGGGAGGCCAGAGGAGAGCAGTACATCAAGTGTGTGTCCTGCAGAGTGCGTCGGGCCAGAGGGGAGGAAAGAGAGGGAGAGGGAATCACAAAAGTCCCGAAAGAGTAGAGATGAGAGACAGGAAGAATCGAGGTGGATGTTGAGCTCACCGAGGAGGAGGGGCTGAGGGGTTGAGGTCAGGAGGGAGGAGGAGCAGTCAGCCCACTCAGAAAGACAAGAGGTGATTTGCCCAGGTGGCCGGTAGAGTGTGGCAACAGTAAGAGAGTGGCTAGGAGAAATTAAGAGCCTGCAGACAAGGCTTTCGAAAGAGGGGTACATCTGAGTGGGAATGATAGTAGCAGGAATCCACTCACGAAAGATTAGGGCTGCGCCCCCTCCAGGCCTAGTGGATCTGGGTGCGGAGAGGATCTTGTAGCCATCAGGGAGGAGAGTGTCAAAACTTGTGACAGAGCTGTCCATGAACCATGTCTCCGTAAGACCAAGGACATCAAGGTCCAGTTCTTCCAGGAGGTGGCAGATGTCAGAGGAGTGTTTGACAGCAGAGCGAGAGTTGAGATTGGCAAGATGAAGAAGGTTGCCGGCCTTAAAGACCTTCCGGGGAGGAGTACAAATCAGAGGTATGCCCTGCGGAGTTGTGGAAGTACCTTGAAGAGGGTCAGAGCAGGAGGGAAGAGTGGGCAAGGTAGCCAAGGAATGAGAGGGGGGACAGCAGGAGATGAAAGGAAGCTGATGAGGTGAGGGAAACGCCTATCGAAGAGGAGGAGATTGGCCTGAGGACCTTGGACCATGACAGTGCCATTTAGGTAGACATTTACGATGACTCTGGAGGAGTCGAATAAAGCCATGAAGACATCCCAGCGAGTGCCACCATTAATGGGAGAGGATGAGACAGGACAGAGCACAGAGATCATATGGGGGGTCCATAGATCTGGCGAAGGAACAACAAAGAGGATGAAGGTGAGCCCGCATGTGTAATATTGTGCTCACACTTGGAGTTTTGTATTTTTCACTATGTGCGCTAAATGAATGTGCGTTTATAAAAGAAAAGAGGCTTTCCTTTTGATGGCGATACTTGCAGATGCCGAGACTAGCATGAGTTGTTGAGAATGTCCATATAGGGATAGTAATTGTAAATTAGACAGAGGCCTGTTTAACCTGACAAGAGCTTTTTTTGCAGAAGGATTGTGCTTGGTCCATGTGTGTCGAAATGAGCTGAGTCTAACTGAAACTGTCTGCAGGATGCGGGTGGGGGGAAGGAATGAGTAAGCACAGCCTCGTGCACAGAGATAAGGACACAGAGGGGCACGAGAGAGAGCGAATAACAGATAACAGGAAACCACAATAGCAGATGTTGAACTGTTGACCGGTGATGCAAAGTCATGACTGGGAGGAACCGCCTTGTGGTGGACATAATCTATGTGCAGCAATGTATGACAATGTAAAACAGATTGGTATAAAAGGACCACGATGTGCAGGGGAAAGGGCGGCACTTTGACGACTTGCTTTGCGAGACGGTTGAACTTGTGGCCCATTCGCGAATGCTTGTGTGTTAATAAAGCAATGTTTACTCAACTCTTTTCTGTTTGAGTTTTTATAGGGTCCCTCTTGTACTGGTTATGGTGACGGCGAGAAATCGCACCCACAATTTTGGTGTCAGAAGTGGGATGCGAAGGAGCGACAGTCCGTCACTGGGTGAGGAACGCCGCGGCGGAACCGGAGAAGGAATTGATCACGGGGCCCCAACAACTGAATCCGTACCTTTGATTGCAACCAACGCGTCATCCTTGTTTTTCCGGCTCCGTCGGCGGTGGAACAGCAGGCTGTCGCCCTTCGGGTCCGGAACACTCTGGCGGGACCCTTAAGATAAGTGGTATGGACGGATGCATGATGGAATAAGGAAATAATGATTCAGGGTTTGTGAAGAGGACGGTGGTAAATCGGTCTATGAAGAAGTAATGTTGAAATGATGATATGATATGTTAGATACGCCAGGAGGATGTATTATTATTGTTAGCCAATAGGTGCATATTTGGGAAAGGTGAGTGTTTTAGGCAATTGCGGTATACCGCCAAGATGGGTCAAACGGCTTCCCACAAGGGAGGTATAGGCAAGAGACACTATGCCCCCCTTGAAGGAACCCCTGCATTTGATATGTTGATTAAACATGGATTGAACTCGACATTGTTTTTAAGGGAGTGGTCTGAATATACAAAAGATTCGATTGAACATAATTGGCCAGATACCGGGTCCTTTGACATAGACTGCATATCCAAAATAGAAATAGAGTTAGTAAAAAGACGGGTTAGACCCGCACAGTTTGAGGCTATACGACTATGGAGGGTAGAAGCAATGCGCAGGTGCAATGCTCAGAATAAACAAAAAGCAAAGGAGCAGAAGAGAACGGTAAATCAAAAATTACATGATCTAGAGATAAAAGAGAAGGGTGAGAGGCTAGATCAGTTGGATAGACATATGATGATTAAGAACAGTGGGGGTATGTATCCTGCCGTGCCGGTGCCTCGATATGAAGATGTGATAGGGCTAGAAGCAGAACAAACAACGACTGAATTATTGTTTCCAGGAGCTACAGCTCCACCGGCAGACAGTGACGGTGAAAGGGTGGAATTCCCAATGAAGTATGGAGACCCAGATAGGTTGATAGACCATAGGAGAACGACTACTGTAGAAAAGGATAGAGATGGAGACTTGCAAATCCTTATGACCGGGCTGTATGGCATACCCCTCAATGACAGCCTACGGGACCAATTGGGGCGTTTGACACCTTTGGAATTTAGGACAGTGGCCACTAAACTATATACCTTTCATGAGGGTAACTGTAAATTGAGAGGACAGAGTACTGCGGATCTGCCCTCAGCATATCGGGACGCTGTTGCGTTACTACCAGTGACTGCGTCCAGTGTTCAGTTATGGGGATGTATGTCCGACATAATAGCGGAAGTCATAAGGGGCGGTGTTGAATGGGAGAAGGAAAAGAGGGCATGGGAAAGAGAGGTGAGGGAAAGAGAGGCTAAACTCAAAGATGCAGACCAGGCGGGCTAAAACGTAGCTAATCATATGATAGCATCCATACACTCGCAGTCCATGTCCACCCTGGTGAGTCTGATGGAGGGCCTTGGCTGGCCTATACAAGTAAACGTAATTAAATATCTTCTTATTAGGGTGGATGATATAGAAGAGGAAAAGGAGCCTAGATATGTGTCCAAGTGGAATAGGATTAGGACGGAATTGGATAAGAAACTGCTATCTAATATAAGAGTGGATGATTCAGGGGCGGAAGAATGGAGGATGGCTAAGGTGGAGAAACTATTAAAAGATTATATAAAAATAAAAGAGAAAGCTCTTAGTCATCAATCCTCTGTTTCGCCACCAGCGCAGGCCCCTGTGAGTGAACAAACAAATACGGAAAAGTTACTATTAATGCCAATGAGAGAGTGCCAACCCACCATAGAGGCAGCCACTGGTAACATGATGCGCACCTATGTGTATGTCCCTTTATCCCGAATTGAATTAATGCATATCACCAAGTCCATCCCCGACCCCCGTATAGACCCGGCAGGATTCTACAAAGAAGTAGGAAAGTTATTCAGACCAGGGTTATTTACCATAGAGGATGTAGATAACATATTGTTAGCCATTGTCCCAGAAGAAATATGGACCCCCTTTCGTGCCAAAGACAATGAAACAATAAAATGGAAAGATGTAATGGATGCGAGCAAAAATAGAAAACTGCATGAGGAATATCCTGAACCCCTAAGGGGGCATGGCATGGCAGTCCTGAGGGCTCTAGAAAAGGTGTTACCCCCATTTGATGTGAATGTGGAGAAACTGTCCGCTGTGATACAGGGTGCAAGTGAGGAAGTAGCACAGTACTTTCTGCGTTATGAAGCAGCATTCAAAGCGCACAGTGGGCTAGAGATAGGGTCTGAAACGGGCCAACGGTACTTTGCCACAAACTTTGTAGAGGGGCTCCACGGGCCAATTCAGGAGAACATTAGGAGGGCAGAAAGTACATGGATGACTAGAAAACCCCGGGATCTCCTCGAAATGGCTAGGTATTACGAAAGAGGGGAAAGAGTGAAGGGACAACAAAAGGCACGACAAGAGAAGGATTTAAAAACCAAAGTGTTGATGCAACAGTTGCATCAAGGGCCCCAAGGCAGGTATAACTACAATTATAACGGCCCGTCACAGGGCTATAGTAGCAACATGATAGGGGGCCAAGGGACAGGAAGAGGTACAGTGCAAGGGGGTGCGCTATATGGGAGGAGGGATGGGCTACCCCAAGATGTATGTGCCTTCTGCAAGAGACCCGGACACTGGAAATCCCAGTGTCCCCAGAGTGGTGGGAGAGGAAGGGGCGTACGGCCCCCTTCACAGACAACATTTGCCCCAGGAAATAGGAATGGTGGGTACGGCAACCAAGACAATAGAATGTTTAAACCCCCTCAACCCAATGCCTTTGACGGACAAGCAAGAGGGGATGTTCCCTGGCCGGCCCCGCCTCCCCCCAATCTACTGTATCAGCCACGACAAACGACACAAGTACAAGGTGTATGCCAGGGTGAAGAATGTGGAGAAGGGGTATACTATAACGATGATTTTCAGGATAACACAAGCGATATGTCCTGAGGATGCCGGAATGAGATAGCGGGAGTGGTGCAGGTTCCTATAGACCAAAGGGGGCCTTATGCCTCTATTAGGATCGGCCCCCACCGAAACTTGAGATGTCTGGTAGACACGGGAGCTGGAAACAGTTCCGTGAATATCAGAGCCGTCCCCGCTGTCCCATTATCGGATAAAAGCAAGGTATCAGTTGGATTTGGGGGAAATCCAATAAAGACTCCTGTAAGTGAAATAGTAGAAGCGGAACTTCATGGGGTAAAATGGGAGAATGGGTGGCTGTTGACCAATCACTGCCCAGAAAACTTGTTAGGTATTGATGCATTAAAAACGCTAGGGGCCACAATATATTGCTCCCCCCAGGGAGTGAGAATGACCATAAGCAAACCTATGAGTATGATAGGAGTAATGCAAACCCTGCCCCCGGAACTCCAAGACATCCCGAATGAACTATGGGCCACTCATGGGAATGATGTAGGAGTGTTGGATGTTTCCCCAGTAGTAATCAAACTAAAGCCCGGTGCCAGGTTGCCCAGGATAAAACAATATCGCATATCACACGAGGGAGAGCAGGCACTATATCAAATAGTACAGGACATGATACGGTTAGGGGTGGTAGAGCCAACAAATGATAGCCCTTGTAATTCTCCGATCCTTCCAGTGCACAAGAAAGGTGATGAAGCCGTACCCTATCGTTTTATTATTGATTTGAGAGAAATAAACAAAATAGTAGAACCCAGATATCCAGTTGTCCCTAATATTTCAAGTGTACTCACTTTAATTCCCAAAACAGCTAAATGGTTTACGGTAATTGATTTGAAAAATGCCTTCTTCAGCATTCCTATTGCCGAAGAAAGCAGGTACCTGTTTAGTTTCACTCTTCGAGATAGACAGTATCGATTTACTAGAGCCCCGCAGGGATATACAGAAAGTCCCGCCATATTCAGCCAAGCACTAAAAACACAGATGGATAACCTAGCCCTACCCGCTAACACTGCTCTGATACAATATGTTGATGATTTGCTATTATGTGCAGCCACCGAAGAGGAATGCCATTATGTGACCAGATTGGTGCTAATGCACTTAGCAGAGAATAAGCACAAGGTAGCCCTAGCCAAAATGCAGTATGTAAAACAAAAGGTCCATTATTTAGGCTTTGAGCTGTCCGAAGAGGGGCGAACCCTGTCTACTGATCGCATTGCTTTGATACAGTCCATAAAAGGTCCAGACACGGCAAAGGGTCTCCGAAGGATAATTGGTGTTTTATCCTACTGTAGGCACTGGATTCCTGAATTCTCTGTATTGATCCAGCCCATGCTAAAAGCCTTAAAAGAAGTACAAGAAAACGGCCCATTAGAATGGACACCTGAGATGGAAAAAGCCCTGACAGCTATGAAAGATGTGTTATGCCACGCACCGGCCTTAGGCACACCTGATTATACTAAGAGATTTTGCCTTTTTGTTGATGAACAGGAAGGTTGCGCTGTGTCAGTCTTGACACAGGAACAAGGGGGTAAACAGAGACCATGTGCATATTTTTCTAGCACTCTGGACTCAGTAGATCGAGGCCTACCCCCATGCATGAGAGCAGTAGCTGCAGCAGCGACAGCCCTAAAACAAAGTGCAGGTATCATCCTAGGGAGTGAAGTAACAGTAAAGGTTCCACATACGGTAGATGTTCTTCTGAATAGAGTGCATACACAGCATTTGACCACAGCTAGACTCACACAGTATGAGATGATACTGTTTGCCAGTAATGTAAAAATTGAACGGTGTAACACTTTGAATCCAGCGACACTGCTTCCTTTGCCCACCTCACCTGATGACATTAGGCATGATTGTGTGATCCAAATGGAAGAACACACTAAGGGTAGAGCAGACCTGCAAGAGACCCCGCTGGTTGATAATGAGGGTATATTATTCTGTGATGGTTCCTGTTTCAAACTGCCAAATGGGAAGACAACAGCAGGGTATGCAGTAACTACAGGGGAACGGTTGATTGAGGGTGGGAAAGTGTGTGAAAAATCGGCCCAGGCAGCAGAATTGATTGCGCTAACGAGAGCATTAGTGTTAAGCAGCGGTATGAAAGTGACAATTTATACTGATTCAGCCTACGCGCGCGGGGTGGTTTCCAGTTTTGGTAAACTCTGAGGAGAGCGTGGGTTTTTAACCTCCCAAGGTGATACTATTAAACATGCCCGATTGATTGCTGAATTATTGCAAGCCCTTACGCTGCCCAAAATGGTGGCCGTAGTGAAGTGCTCAGCGCATAAAAAAACACTGGATTATGTCACGCAGGGAAATTCTTTGGCTGACCAGATGGCTAAACTAGCTGCCACAAGGGACACTCGGTGGGAAGCCCGACAGCTCATAGTGGGGAGGGATGTGACTATGGAAGGGACGAAGGAGCGCGTAAAGGAAATCCAAGCAGATGCAACCATTGAAGAAAGACTATCTTGGCACAAGGATGATCAATACGAGGAGACGGTAGATGGGCTATGGGCACATACCAATACGAATACTTGGGTACTACCTGATGCATACTTACCTGTGATAGTGAGTGTGGCTCATGGTCCAACCCACGTTAACGCAAGAACTATGGAAGAAGTTTTAAGTACTGTGTGGTACAACAAAAGATTGGGAATGTATTGTCACCAATGGGCAAAACAATGTGAAATATGTGTTTTATATAATGTGGGGAAAGGTGTACCGGCCCCGGTGGGCCACAGTAAGTTACCCACCTGCCCTTTTGAGGTGGTGTATATGGACTTTATACAGCTGGAGCCTGTAAATAAACATTCCTACTGTTTGGTGATGAAATGTGGGTTCTCAGGATGGGTGGAAGCATATCCCCTGCGGGACAATAGTGCCACCTCCACAGCACAATGCATATTGAAACACTGGGTGCCCTTGTATACGGTCCCCAGATATCTATGGTCTGACAATGGGACTCATTTTACTGGTGAAGTAGTAAGCAAAGTTTGCAAGGCCCTTGGTATTGATCAACGTTTCCATGCAGTTTTTCATCCTCAGTCAGCTGGGATTATAGAGGGCACAAATAAGGTACTGAAGAACAAACTGGCAAAGGCTTGTGCTGAAACGGGACTGAAATGGCCGGATGCATTGCCTATTGCATTATTGAGTATGCGTACTATGCCTAAGCGCACACATGGTTTATCTCCTTTCGAAATTGTTATGGGGCGCCCACCAAGTATTGGGACCCCCATATCACCTAAGAGATTGTCTGAGCAAGCATGGCCTGCATTACAACAGTACTGTATTGGGTTAACTAATAGACTGATTTCTATTAATGCACAGGTGAACGCAGTAGCTCCATCTCCTCTGATAGGAGAAGGTCACGACGTGCAGCCCGGTGACTGGGTTGTTATAAAAGCCTTCGATCGCACCAGCGGACTGCAACCCAGATGGAGGGGCCCGTTTCAGGTGCTCCTCGCGACACAAACTGCGGTAAAAGTTGATGGCAAACCGCACTGGTACCACGCAAATCATATTAAGAGGACGCTGCCACTATTGATTCCTCCAGAAAAAGGAACCGACAAACCGCAGGTTGCAAGTGTACTGCCAGATGCCAGTGACAGGTGTGCCCATCGCCTCCGATCCCGTGACGTGTATGTGCCAAG